>NC_134540.1:131419851-131751108 GCF_050624435.1 Tenrec ecaudatus
GTGTGTGTGTGTGTGTGTAAAAAGGAGAGGAAATCAGAAGCCCTCTAGGAATTCTGCTAAGGCACGGGTATCAGTGTGAGGGTGTGTGTGTGTGTGTGTGCGTGTCTGTGTGCGTAAAAAGTACACGATGTCAGAAGCCCTCCAGAGATTCTTCAAGAGTATGTGTGTGTAATAAGGACATGACGTCAGAAACCCTCAAGAGATTCTACAAGGTTTTGTCTCTGTGTTTGTGTGTGTGTGTGTGTGTGTAAAAAGGACATGAAGTTAAAAGCCTTCTTGGTTGCTGCAAATGTATGAGTGTTAGAGTGAGGGAGTGTGTGAGTGTGTGTGTGTGTGTGTGTGTAAAAGGGAAACGAAGTCAGAAGTACTCCAGAGATTCTGCAAAGGTGCTTGTGTGAGTGTATGTGTGTGTAAAAAGTTATGAAGTCAGAAGGCCTCCAGAGATTCTTCGAGGGTGTGTGTGTGTGTGTGTGTGTGTGCGTGTGTTTGTGTGTAAAAACGACACGAAATCAGAAGCACTCCAGAGACTCTGCAAGGGTGCGTGCATGTGTGTGTGTGTGTGCATGTGTAAAAAAACACGAAGTGCGAAGCCCTTTAGGGTTTTTCAAAGATGTGTGTGTTTGTGTATTTAAAAAGGACACTAAGTATGAAGCTATCCAGGAATTCTGCAAGGATGTGTGAGTGTGTGTGTGTAAAAAGGACACAAGGTAAGAAGCCCTCTACGAATTTTGCAACGGTATGCGTATCAGTGTGTGTGTGTGTGTGTGTGTGTAAAAAGGAAACGAAGTCAGAAGTACTCCAGAGATTCTGCAAAGGTGCTTGTGTGAGTGTATGTGTGTGTAAAAAGTTAGGAAGTCAGAAGGCCTCCAGAGATTTTTCAAGGGTGTGTGTGTGTGTGTGTGTGTGTGTGTGCGCGTGTGTTTGTGTAAAAAGGACACAAAGTCAGAAGCCCTCTAGAGATTCTGCAATGGTGAGTGTGTTGTATTAAAAAGACATGAAGTCAGAAATCATCCAGAGATTCGGCAAGTGTGTGTGTATGTGTGTGTGTGTGTGTTTGTGTGTAAAAACGACACGAAATCAGAAGCACTCCAGAGACTCTGCAAGGGTGCGTGCATGTGTGTGTGTGTGTGCATGTGTAAAAAAACACGAAGTGCGAAGCCCTTTAGGGTTTTTCAAAGATGTGTGTGTTTGTGTATTTAAAAAGGACACTAAGTATGAAGCCATCCAGGAATTCTGCAAGGATGTGTGAGTGTGTGTGTGTAAAAAGGACACAAGGTAAGAAGCCCTCTACGAATTTTGCAACGGTATGCGTATCAGTGTGTCTGTGTGTGTGTGTGTGTGTGTGTGTGTGTAAAAAGGAAACGAAGTCAGAAGTACTCCAGAGATTCTGCAAAGGTGCTTGTGTGAGTGTATGTGTGTGTAAAAAGTTAGGAAGTCAGAAGGCCTCCAGAGATTCTTCAAGGGTGTGTGTGTGTGTGTGTGCGCGTGTGTTTGTGTAAAAAGGACAAAAAGTCAGAAGCCCTCTAGAGATTCTGCAATGGTGAGTGTGTTGTATTAAAAAGACATGAAGTCAGAAATCATCCAGAGATTCGGCAAGTGTGTGTGTGTGTGTGTGTGTGTGTGTGTTTAAAAAGGAAAAAAGTCAGAAGCCATCCAGAAATTCTGCAAGGATGCATCTATGTGTGTGTGTGTGTGTAAAAAGGACAGGAATTCAGAAGCCCGCTAGGAATTCTGCAAAGGTATGAGTATCTGTGTGAGGGTGTGTGTGTGTGTGTGTGTGTGAATGTGTGTGAGTTTAAAAAGGACACGGAGTCAGAAGCCCTCCAGAGATTCTGAAAATGTGTGTGTGTAACAAGGACATGACGTCAGAAACCCTCAAGAGATTCTGCAAGGGTGTGTGTGTTTATGTGCTGTGTGCAAAAAGGACACATGAAGTCAGAAACACTGCATAGATTCTGAATGGGTATTCGTATGTGTGTGTATGTGTGTGTGTAAAAAGGTCACAAAGTCAGAAGTCCTTCAGAGATTCTGCAAAGGTGCTTGTGTGAGTGTATGTGTGTGTAAAAAGTTATGAAGTCAAAAGGCCTCCAGAGATACTTCAAGGGTGTGTGTGTGTGTGTGTGTGCGTGTGTTTGTGTAAAAAGGACACAAAATCTGAAGCCCTCTAGAGATTCTGCAACGGTGAATGTGTTGTGTTAAAAAGACATGAAGTCAGAAGTCATCCAGAGATTCGGCAAGTGTGTGTGTGTGTGTGTGTGTTTAAAAAGGACAGGAAGACAGAAGCCCTCTAGGAATTCTGCAAAGGTATGAGTATCTGTTTGAGGTAGTGTGTGTGTGTGTGTGTGTGTGTGTGTGTGTAAAAAGGAAACGAAGTCAGAAGGCCTCCAGAGATTCTACAATCGTGTCTGGGTGTGTATGCGTAAAAAGGACAAGAATTCTGAAGCCTTCTAGAAATTCTGCTAGGGTGTGTCTATGTGTGTGTGTGTGAACGTGTGTGAGTGTGTGTGTGTGTAAAAAGGACACGAAGTCAGAAGTACTCCAGAGATTCTACAAGTGTGCGTGCATGTGTGTATGTGTGTGTGTGCGTGTGTAAAAAGAACACGAAGTCCGAAGCCCTCTAGAGTTTCTGCAAGGGTGTGTGTGTGTATTTAAAAAGGACACAAAGTATGAAGCCATCCAGGAATTCTGCAAGGATGTGTGAGTGTGTGTGTGTGTAAAAAGGACACAAGGTAAGAAGCCCTCTACGAATTTTGAAACGGTATGCGTATCAGTGTGAGTGTGTGTGTGTGTGTGTGTGTGTGTGTGTGTGTGTAAAAAGGAAACGAAGTCAGAAGTACTACAGAGATTCTGCAAAGGTGCTTGTGTGAGTGTATGTGTGTGTAAAAAGTTAGGAAATCAGAAGGCCTCCAGAGATTCTTCAAGGGTGTGTGTGTGTGTGTGTGTGTGCGCGTGTGTTTGTGGAAAAGGACACAAAGTCAGAAGCCCTCTAGAGATTCTGCAATGGTGAGTGTGTTGTATTAAAAAGACATGAAGTCAGAAATCATCCAGAGATTCGGCAAGTGTGTGTGTATGTGTGTGTGTGTGTTTGTGTGTAAAAACGACACGAAATCAGAAGCACTCCAGAGACTCTGCAAGGGTGCGTGCATGTTTCTGTGTGTGTGCATGTGTAAAAAAACACGAAGTGCGAAGCCCTTTAGGGTTTTTCAAAGATGTGTGTGTTTTTGTATTTAAAAAGGACATTAAGTATGAAGCCATCCAGGAATTCTGCAAGGATGTGTGAGTGTGTGTGTGTAAAAAGGACACAAGGTAAGAAGCCCTCTACGAATTTTGCAACGGTATGCGTATCAGTGTGTCTGTGTGTGTGTGTGTGTGTGTGTGTGTGTAAAAAGGAAACGAAGTCAGAAGTACTCCAGAGATTCTGCAAAGGTGCTTGTGTGAGTGTATGTGTGTGTAAAAAGTTAGGAAGTCAGAAGGCCTCCAGAGATTCTTCAAGGGTGTGTGTTTGTGTGTGTGTTTGCGCGCGTGTGTTTGTGTAAAAAGGACACAAAGTCAGAAGCCCTCTAGAGATTCTGCAATGATGAGTGTGTTGTATTAAAAAGACATGAAGTCAGAAATCATCCAGAGATTCGGCAAGTGTGTGTGTGTGTGTGTGTGTGTGTGTGTTTAAAAAGGAAAAAAGTCAGAAACCATCCAGAAATTCTGCAAGGATGCATCTATGTGTGTGTGTGTGTGTGTAAAAAGGACAGGAAGTCAGAAGCCCTCTAGGAATTCTGCAAAGGTATGAGTATCTGTGTGAGGGTAAGTGTGTGTGTGTGTGTGTGTGTGTGTGTGAATGTGTGTGAGTTTAAAAAGGACACGGAGTCAGAAGCCCTCCAGAGATTCTGAAAATGTGTGTGTGTAACAAGGACATGACGTCAGAAACCCTCAAGAGATTCTGCAAGGGTGTGTGTGTTTATGTGCTGTGTGCAAAAAGGACACATGAAGTCAGAAACACTGCATAGATTCTGAATGGGTATACGTATGTGTGTGTATGAGTGTGTGTAAAAAGGTCACGAAGTCAGAAGTCCTTCAGAGATTCTGCAAAGGTGCTTGTGTGAGTGTATGTGTGTGTAAAAAGTTATGAAGTCAAAAGGCCTCCAGACATACTTCAAGGGTGTGTGTGTGTGTGTGTGTGTGTGTGTGTGCGTGTGTTTGTGTAAAAAGGACACAAAATCTGAAGCCCTCTAGAGATTCTGCAACGGTGAATGTGTTGTGTTAAAAAGACATGAAGTCAGAAGTCATCCAGAGATTCGGCAAGTGTGTGTGTGTGTGTGTGTCTGTGTGTGTGTTTAAAAAGGACAGGAAGACAGAAGCCCTCTAGGAATTCTGCAATGGTATGAGTATCTGTTTGAGGTAGTGAGTGTGTGTGTGTGTGTGTGTGTGTGTGTGTGTAAAAAGGACACGAAATCAGAAGGCCTCCAGAGATTCTACAATAGTGTCTGTGTGTGTATGCGTAAAAAGGACAAGAATTCTGAAGCCTTCTAGAAATTCTGCTAGGGTGTGTCTATGTGTGTGTGTGAACGTGTGTGAGTGTGTGTGTGTGTAAAATGGACACGAAGTCAGAAGCACTCCAGCGACTCTGCAAGTGTGCTTGCATGTGTGTATGTGTGTGTGTGTGCGTATGTAAAAAGTACACGAAGTCCGAAGCCCTCTAGAGTTTCTGCAAAGGTGTGTGTGTGTGTGTGTGTGTGTGTGTTTAAAAAGAAAATAGTAAGAAGCCATCCAGAATTTCAGTAAGGATGCCTCTATGTGTGTGTGTGTGTGTGTGTGTTTAAAAAGGACACGAATTCAGAATCCTTGTAGAGATTCTGGAAGGGTGTATGTGTGTGAGTGTGTATAAAGGACACCAAGTCAGAATCACTCTAGAGATTCTGCAAGGGTGTGTCTTTGTGTGTGTGTGTGTGTGTGTTTGTTTGTGTAAAAAGGAAAAGAAGTCAGAAGTACTCCAGAGATTCTGCAAAGGTGCGTTTGTGAGTGTATGTGTGTGTAAAAAGTTATGAAGTCAGAAGGCCTCCAGAGATTCTTCAAGGGTGTGTGTGTGGGTGGGTGTGTGTGCGTGTGTTTGTGTAAAAAGGACACAAATTCAGAAGCCCTCTAGAGATTCTGTAACGGTGAGTGTGTTGTGTTAAAAAGACATGAAGTCAGAAATCATCCAGGGATTCGGCAAGTGTGTGTGTGTGTGTGTGTTTTTAAAAAGGAAAAAAGTCAGAAGCCATCCAGATATTCTGCAAGGATGCATCTATGAGTGTGTGTGTGTGTGTGTGTGTGTGTAAAAAGGAGAGGAAGTCAGAAGCCCTCTCGGAATTCTGAAAAGGTATGGGTATCTCTGTGAGGGAGTGTGTGTGTGTGTGTGCGTGTGTGTGCGTAAAAAGGACACGATGTCAGAAGCCCTGCAGAGATTCTTCAAGAGTATGTGTGTGTAACAAGGACATGACGTCAGAAACCCTCAAGAGATTCTACAAGGTTTTGTCTCTGTGTTTGTGTGTGTATTATGTGTGTGTAAAAAGGACATGAAGTTAAAAGCCTTCTATGGTTGCTGCAAAGGTATGAGTGTGAGAGTGAGGGAGTGTGTGAGTGTGTGTGTGTGTGTGTGTGTAAAAAGGAAACGAAGTCAGAAGTACTCCAGAGATTCTGCAAAGGTGCTTGTGTGAGTGTATGTGTGTGTAAAATTATGAAGTCAGAAGGCCTCCAGAGATTCTTCAAGGGTGTGTGTGTGTGCGTGTGTTTGTGTGTAAAAACGACACGAAAACAGAAGCACTCCAGACACTCTGCAAGGGTGCGTACATGTGTGTGTGTGTGTGCATGTGTAAAAAAACACGAAGGCGAAGCCCTCTAGATTTTTCAAAGATGTGTGTGTGTGTGTATTTAAAAAGGACACAATGTATGAAGCCATCCAGGAATTCTGCAAGGATGTGTGAGTGTGTGTGTGTAAAAAGGACACAAAGTAAGAAGCCCTCTACGAATTTTGCAACGGTATGCGTATTATAGTGTGTGTGTGTGTGTAAAAAGGAAACGAAGTCAGAAGTACTCCAGAGATTCTGCAAAGGTGCTTGTGTGAGTGTATGTGTGTGTAAAAAGTTATGAAGTCAGAAGGCCTCCAGAGATTCTTCAAGGGTGTGTGTGTGTGTGTGTGTGTGTGTGTGTTTTTGTAAAAAGTTCACAAAGTCAGAAGCCCTCTAGAGATTCTGCAATGGTGAGTGTGTTATGTTAAAAAGACATGAAGTCAGAAATCATCCAGAGATTCGGCAAATGTGTGTGTGTGTGTGTTTAAAAAGGAAAAAAAGTCAGAAGCCATCCAGAAATTCTGCAAGGATGCATCTATGTGTGTGTGTGTGTGTGTGTGTGTGTGTGTAAAAAGGACAGGAAGTCAGAAGCCCTCTAGGAATTCTGCAAAGGTATGAGTATCTGTGTGAGGGAGTGTGTGTTTGTGTGTGTGTGTGTGTGTTTATAAAGGACACGAAGTCAGAACCCCTCCAGAGATTATACAAGCGTGTCTGTGTGTGTATGTGTAAAAAGGACAAGAATTCAGAAGCCTTCTAGAAATTCTGCTAGGGTGTGACTATGTGTGTGTGTGAACGTGTGTGAGTGTGTGTGTGTGTAAAAAGGACACGAAGTCAGAAGTACTCCAGAGATTCTGCAAGTGTGCGTGCATATTTGTATGTGTGTGTGTGCGTGTGTAAAAAGAACACGAAGTCCGAAGCCCTCTAGAGTTTCTGCAAGGGTGTGTGTGTGTGTTTAAAAAGGACACAAAGTATGAAGCCATCCAGGAATTCTGCAAGGATGTGTGAGTGTGTGTGTGTAAAAAGGACACAAAGTAAGAAGCCCTCTACGAATTTTGCAACGTTATGCGTATCAGTGTGTGTGTGTGTGTGTGTTAAAAGGAAACGAAGTCAGAAGTACCCCAGAGATTCTGCAAAGGTGCTTGTGTGAGTGTATGTGTGTGTAAAAAGTTATGAAGTCAGAAGGCTTCCAGAGATTCTTCAAGTGTGTGTGTGTGTGTGTGTGTGCGTGTGTTTGTGTAAAAAGGACACAAAGTCAGAAGCCCTCTAGAGATTCTGCAACGGTGAGTGTGTTGTGTTAAAAAGACATGAAGTCAGAAATCATCCAGAGATTCGGCATATGTGTGTGTGTGTGTGTGTGTGTGTGTGTGTAAAAAGGTCACATTATGTGAGAAACACTCCATAGATTCTGCAAGGGTGTGTGTGTGTGTGTGTACGTGCGTTTTTAAAAAAGACACGTGGAGTCAGAAACACTGCATAGATTCTGAAAGAATGTGAATATGTGTGAGTGTGTGTGAGTGTATAAAGGAAAAGAAGTCAGAAGTACTCCAGAGATTCTGCAAAGGTGCGTTTGTGAGTGTATGTGTGTGTAAAAATTTATGAAGTCAGAAGGCCTTCAGAGATTCTTCAAGGGTGTGTGTGTGTGTGTGTGTGTTTGTGTAAAAAGGACACAAAGTCAGAAGCCCTCTAGAGATTCTGGAACGGTGAGTGTGTTGTGTTAAAAAGACATGAAGTCAGAAGTCATCCAGAGATTCGGCAAGGGTGTGTGTGTGTGTGTGTTTAAAAAGGAAAAAAGTCAGAAGCCATCCAGAAATTCAGCAAGGATGCATCTATGTGTGTGTGTGTGTGTGTAAAAAGAACAGGAAGTCAGAAGACCTCTAGGAATTCTGCAAAGTTATGAGTGTCGGTTTGAAGGAGTGTGTGTGTGTGTAAAAAGGACACGAAGTCAGAAGCACTCCAGCGATTCTACAAGCGTGTCTGTGTGTGTATGTGTAAAAAGGACAAGCATTCAGAAGCCTTCTAGAAATTCTGCTAGGGTGTGTCTATGTGTGTGTGTGTGAACGTGTGTGAGTGAGTGTGTGTGTAAAAAGGACACGAAGTCAGTAGCACTCCAGAGACTCTGCAAGTGTGCGTGCATGTGTGTATGTGTGTTTGTGTGCGTGTGTAAAAAGAACACGAAGTCCGAAGCCCTCTGGAGTTTCTGCAAGGGTGTGTGTGTGTGTGTGTGTATGCGCGTGTTTGTAAAAGGGACATATGAAGTCAGAAACAATGTATAGATTCTGAAAGGGTGTATGTATGTGTGTGTGTGTGTGTGTGTGTGTAAAAAGGTCACGAAGTAAGAAGTCATCCAGAGATTCTGCAAAGGTGCTTGTGTGAGTGTATGTATGTTTAAAAATTTATGAATTCAGAAGGCCTCCAGAGATTCTTCAAGGGTGTGTGTGTGTGTGTGTGTGTGTGTGTTTCTGTAAAAAGGACACAAAGTCAGAAGTCCTCTAGAGATTCTGCAACGGTGTGTGTGTTTTGTTAAAAGGACATGAAGAAAGAAGTCATCCAGAGATTCGGCAAGGGTGTGTGTGTGTGTGTGTTTATAAAGAAAAAAAGTCAGAAGCCATCCAGAAATTCTGCAAGGATGCATCTGTGTGTGTGTGTGTGTGTGTGTGTGTGTGTAAAAAGGACACAAAACAAGAAGCCCTCTAGGAATTTTGCAATGGTATGCGTATCAGTGTGAGGGTGTGTGTGTGTGTGTGTGTGTGTGTGTGTGTGTGTGTGAATGTGAGTGTGTTTAAAAAGGACACGGAATCAGAAGCCCTCCAGAGATTCTGAAAATGTGTTTGCGTAACAAGGACATGACGTCAGAAACCCTCAAGAGATTCTGCAAGGGTGTTTGTGTGTGTCTGTTTGTGTGTGTGTAAAAAGGACACATGAAGTTCGAAACACTCCATAGATTCTGAAAGGGTGTGTCTATTTGTGTGTGTGTGTGTGTGTGTGTGTAAAAAGGTCACAAAGTCAGAAGTCCTTCAGAGATTCTGCAAAGGTGCTTGTGTGAGTGAATGTGTGTGTAAAAATTTATGAAGTCAGAAGGCCTCCAGAGATTCTTCAAGGGTGTGTGTGTGTGTTTGTGTAAAAAGGACACAAAGTCAGAAGCCCTCTAGAGATTCTGCAACGGTGAGTGTGTTGTGTTAAAAAGACATGAAGTCAGAAGTCATCCAGAGATTCGGCAAGGGTGTGTGTGTTTGTGTGTGTGCTTAAAAAGGAAAAAAGTCAGAAGCCATCCAGAAATTATACAACCTGCTGATGTATCTGCCAGCATCACAACATGCAAACCATCATAGTATGAAAAACTGAAAGAAAAGTGATGGATTCATGAACTATTTTTAATCAAATTTACTGAGATATTTTACAAGACTATGGTGGTCCTAATCCTTCCAAAAATATGTAATCATCTGAGGTGTTTTGTTTAGATCCAAGAAGTATCTGTAACTGAGCTCTTCATGGTTTTTATTATATATATGAATATAGGTATATACAGTCATGTAGATAAATATAGCCATACATATGCATTCACCTATATAGACATCGTGTATACACTTATGCATATATGTGTATATATACACTCTTATGTGCCTGCATACACATAAATATTCATATATATTCTGTTGAAAATAATATATACCTTAGAGATTAATAAGTATTGAATTTTTAGTGATATTATATACCTTTATTAAGCTAAGTAGACACTACCCTCATGCGGTGTTTCCTTTTGGCGATAGATATTTCACTTTTTTTTTTCCTTTCATGTGTTTTATTGACTATGCAAAGGCGTTTGACTGTGGGGACCAATTCCACTCAATCACAATGGCAAGTAGCAAAACAATAAAAAAAATCTATATATCTAGGCATCTTAGGTGGTGCCACCCTGTAAACCCTGGCCTTCTTTTTTTTTAAACATTTTATTAGGGGCTCATATAACTCTTATCACAGTCCATACATATACATACATCAATTGTATAAAGCACATCTGTACATTCTTTGCCCTAATTTTTTTTCTCCTCTTTTCTTTTTTTACATTTTATTAGGGACTTATACAACTCTTATCACAATCCATACATATACATACATCAATTTTATAAAGCACATCCGTACATTCCCTGCCCCAATCATTCTCAAAGCATTTGCTCTCCAGATATTTCACTTTTAAAATAATAACACACACATCAATTGGACATGAAATCACCTTCTTATCTGGTGAATATTTTTTCTGTGATATTTATCTAAATTTTTAAGTGCATGATTTAGCATTAACTATACCCATTAATTCCATGCCCTGAGATTTTAATGAGCTAATCCACACTACTTCATTCATATGTATCCAATATGAACCGTTATTTCTATAACTGTCCATCTAAAAAGGAAAATATATTCTAGAATATATATCTTTTATTGAGTAGGAATGAATCATGCTGATATCAACATTAATAGCAAACAGAAACATTTTATGTATATTTACAGTTATGTTGCTTTGCTATTGTTCAGTAATTTGATCATTTCTAGAGTAATGCATAAGTTTCAATGCATCTTAATTTATTTTAAAAAAACATTTAAGAACTACTTCTTAGTTTCAGATTATATTAATTTATTTTCAGAACATTTTGATTTGGGGCTTGTTTTTCATTTTTGGAATTGACACCTGACTCATAATGACACTAAGAACAACATGCTGCTTAATCCTGTGCCATCCTTGAGATTGAACCGTTGGAAATTTAAAAAATTAGAATATATATGGCTTATTGACTGATTTTCAGAAGTGTGCCATATGATTTTTTTCTTAGCCCCATGTAGTCTGCAAACAGCTTTGAAACTGTTTATTATCTTTATTATTGTTAGATGATATGTAATTTATTTTGATTCCGACATCACCATCATTGCTTCATCACTATGTCTGGCCTCCTCACTGCTAAAACCATGTGCAAATCTAATTTGGGAGCAATATTCCTGTTTTCATTGATCCTCTTGTTCCTCCAACATAAAGCCCTTCTTGAAGGAACGGTCCTTTCTGATGATATGTCCAAATGCAGGAGACAGTGTCTTCGCATTCTCACTTCTAAGGACCATTCTGACTTGACTTATAATTTAGATTTGTTCATTCTTTTGACAGTTCACATGCAAAGCACCACTGACAAATATCTGGTGGCTATCTAGGAGGTAAATTAACCACGAATTCAACTTCGAAGGTAAGATTTTTTTACTACTGAATCACCAATGCTCCTTCTTCATAACAATATTCATTTTCATTTTGATCCATTGTGATGTAAAAATAATGTTTCACTGACTATTTTCTAGGATACTCTCAAATATATGTTTTAGAAATCAAAAGGTTTAAACCCAAGTACATTCATGTGATTAATTTTAATATTCACTGGCATGTCCTACAAACAAAAATAATTTACATACCCATAAGTAATGGATTGTTTTTTTTCTCTATACACGTTGCAACACAATGATAGATCTTTATTATCTTTTTTATCTAAGAATCATATAATCTGTAATAGCCAAATATTTCCATATTTGCTTCAGTATTTATAACCCTGTGCAATTCTCAAGTATCTGTCTAATGCACACTGTTATCTTTTGGTGCACCATGCTTCTCTTGTCTGAAAGGCTCTTTCCTCAATTCCTCCTCTTCAAACTACTCTCTTCTCTTCCACAAGGCCTTTTCTAAACTAGAGATGACATCGACTAATTTATGCTTTGTATCTTTGTATGAACCCCACACAATCTTTTATAATACTTTTCAAAACCTTTCACTACCTGAATTATTTTCCATATTGAAACTAAATTTAGAACAAAAATTGGTACTAATTAGGATTTGTAGCCAATGAACTAAGCACAAGACCTGACATTTTATGTTTGCTGACTGAGGAAGTTGATGAAGAACACTAGCATTTGGAATAGAGGGCACCCCTTCTGCATAATTAAGAACCCACGTTCAATAGTAGGATTTGGTTCAAATAAGTCTCATTTTATTTGGAGAGAAAAACTGAAGAAGACCAGAGAATATGCCTCCCTTTGTAATTGGCTTACAACATTATTAGAGGTTTTGTAGTGCACTAGAGGGGGAAAGGCTCTGATATTTCATTGATGGAGTGGTAGATAGTTTTGAAGATAAATGAAAGTGAAAGAATGGAATCCAGTCTGTTAATCAGGTCACAGCTTGATGATTGATGTCTTCTTTGGGCTGTGTCCTTAGAAGTGAGAAGACATGTAACCTCCTTCTCTTTCTGCCTTTTCTCCTTCCTGACTCCTAGCGAAGTGGACCGTGGGTAGCCTGCCTCTCTTTTAGTTGATCTGGATCCTGCACCTGCCTCACAAGCCTCTATTTTTGTTTTACATCTGAGCCTGCTCACAGCATATTCATTGAACTCTGCAACCAGAATACTAATCTGCTGAGACTTGATTCAGCTACTTTTCTCTCCTGAATTCTTTGACATTGGTTCCTGTTTACCTACATCCTCACACTGTATGCTACTGCAGCCAAAACCTGCCCCATAGGTTAATCTACCCTTGGTTTCATAAAACAGAAAGGCATACAACACAACTTCAAAAGGGTGACCCCCCCCCCCAGTCCCTGCAGTGATAAAACACCTCTGACATAAACCTTTTTACAAACAAGTGAAAAACAAAAATACCAAAAATGTTAAAAACCAGATCAAGTCCAATGTGCATCAGAGGGGGGAATCAACTGACAAAGTTTTATCTGTTCAAGTCCGGTTTATCACTTGATTTTTCTATACTCATCTCTTCAATGCACTCTGTTTAGTAGCCATGTTCCTCTTATCCCTCAATTGTGGGTAGAGGGAGATTACCGGAGGCTAATTTCCTATGTAGTTTCCACAAATGTATCTTGGTATAAGTTTCTTTCTTTATACACACCTATATGTGTCACCAGTTTTACTTTTCTAGAGCCAAATCTTTCCTGTGGAGTTGCAAAACTGAAAGTCAGGGCCCCCCAAAATTGGCAACAGAAAAACACAAATTAATTAAAAATCAAGCATGTAATGAATCCAAATTCTTTGCAGTCGTACTTGCCTTGGCTGCATTGCATCCATGGCTGTGAACACACAAGTGAACTTTGCACTGTGCCTGCAAACATCCCAGGTCATGCCGAAGAATCCTGCCAGACCCGTGAAAAGAGATTTGAAACTCCTATGAATGCCAGTGTTTGTTGTTTTCATACAAAGGTTTACACCCTTATAAGGACATAATGGCTTCATTATGAAAAATTAAAACCTTTAATATTTCCTTCCGCTATTCTTCAGTAACTGTTTCAAATAAGCGTAATCTTTGTATTGTGTTAAAATGTTTGATTTTTAAAATTTGATGTTATCTGCTTTTACAGGAACATTGCTTATCATTGCAGCAAGTAAATATAACAAAACACCCAACATTTTTCCACTATCACCACTGTATGTATACATTAGCGTGAACATCATTAAAAATAATTAAACACATGCAATGAAGCTAGTATTCATTTGATAAATTATTAGAAATATATTTATATTTTAGGACAGATGATTTTCAGTTCTTTCTAAATGGTTAGATTCAGATAGAGGAGATAAAAATACTGACGACACTGTGGCAGTCTTCAGTACCAAGTTGCAGTGCACCAAAATTGACAAGAAGAAAGAAAATATGTCAAATCATATTTGTAATATTGACTTACTTCTATGATGATGATAGCATAGATAAACTTCTTTGCTTAATTTGTAAGTAAGTTTGGCTGAGGAGAGCATGAAAACAGCCAAAATAAAATGGCATATTATTACCAAGCATGCAGTGTATTTTAATAAACCAAACGAGTACTTTGAACAACTTTTAAATATTCAAATACAGGAACACAATGTTTTGAGAAATTTGTTACTGCCAACATAGACCTTTATTGCATATTTTGATATGTATTTAATTGCAAGAACTTTATCGGCTGTTATTAAAAAGTCATAAAGATTTCATGCAAAATTATACTTTAAAATTGCTTTATAAAATAAAATTGTTTCCCAAAGAATTTCTGAAATTTTTAATGACCAATTCCATGAGCTTATTACTGGGTGTAAGACTATTCCACAGCTTTCAACTCACTTAGATAAAAACAACTGATATTTCTAACAGGGCACAGTTGTTGTTTATGTAATAGATGTTTATGAAGGATGCATACATGAAGAATTCTGGTTTTGTCACCCTTTCAAAGGCTACACAGAAAGGATGGTATATTTAAGGTTTAAGGACTTTTAACAAGTGAATGTTTGCAGTGAATAAACGGTATTGGAAAATGTGTTGGTGCTGGAACAATGATGTCCACGAATGACGGATTTAGCAATAAAGTGATGGAAATGAATATATCACTTTTTCTAACTCATGATTCATCAGGAAGTACTCCTAGAACTTCCTCATATTTTCAAAATCATTAATTTCATTAAAAACCATGCTATTAATAGTCATTTGTTTTTTTTTTTTGTTTTTTTTTTAATTTTTTTTTAAACAATTTATTAGGGGCTCATACAACTCTTATCACAGTCCATGCATATACATACATCAATTGTATAAAGCACATCTGTACATTCTTTGCCCTAATCATTTTCTCTTCTTTTCTTTTTTTTTTTTAATTTTTTTTATTTTTTTATTTATTTATTTTTTTTACATTTTTTTTTTCTTCTTTTACATTTTATTAGGGACTCCAACAACTCTTACCACAATCCATACATATATATACATCAATTGTACAAAGCACACCCATAAACTCCCTGTCCCAATCACTCTCAAGGCATTTGCTCTTCACCTAAGCCCCTTGCATCAGGTCCTCCTTTTTTTTTTTTTTTTTTTTCCCCCCTCCCTCCCTTTTCCCCCCTCCCTCATATGCCCTTGGTAATTTATACCTCGTTATTTTGTCATATCTTGCCCTATTCGGGGTCTCCCTTCCCCCCTTCTCTGCTGTCCCTCTCCCAGGGAAGAGGTCACATGTGGCTCCTTGTAATCAGTTCCCCCTTTCCAACCCACTCACCCTCCACTCTCCCAGCATCGTCCCTCACGCCCTTGGTCCTGGAGGTATCATCCACCCTGGATTCCCTGTATCTCCAACCCTCCTATGTACCAGTGTACAGCCTCTGTCCTATCCAACCCTGCAAGGTAGAATTCGGATCATGGTAGTTGGGGGGAGGAAGCATCCAGGATCTGGGGGAAAGCTGTGTTCTTCATCGATACTACCTCACACCCTAATTAACCCATCTCCTCTCCTAAGCCCCTCTGTGAGGGGATCTCCATTGGCTGACACTTGGGCCTTGGGTCTCCACTCTGCACTTCCCCCTTCATTTAATATAATATATATATACACATACATATATACATATACACATAAATACACATAAATACACACACTTATATCTTTTTTTTTTTTTGCATGATGCCTTATATCTGGTCCCTTGGGCACCTCGTGATCGCACTGGCCGGTGTGCTTCTTCCATGTGGGCTTATTTGTTTCTGAGCGAGATGGCCGCTTGTTCACCTTCAAGCCTTTAAGACCCCAGACACTATCTCTTTTGATAGCCGGGCACCATCAGCATTCTTCACCACATTCGCTTATGCACCCATTTGTCTTCAGCGATCCTATCATGGAGGTGTGCAGTCAATGATATGATTTTTTGTTCTTTGATGCCTGGTAACTGATCCCTTTGGGACCACTCGATCACACAGGCTGGTGTGTTCTTCCATGTGGACTTTGTTGCTTCTGAGCTAGATGGCCGCTTGTTTATCTTCAAGCCTTTAAGACCCCAGTCACTATCTCTTTTGATAGCCGGGCACCATCAGCTTTCTTCACCACATTTACTTGTTCACCCATGTTGGCTCCAGCTGTTGTGTCGGGAGAGTGAGCATCATAGAGTTCCAATTTAATAAAAGAAGGTATTCATGCATAGAGGGAGTGTTTGAGTAGAGGCCCAAGGTCCTTCTGCCACCTTAATACTTGTCCTATAAATATAGACACAAAGATCTATTTCCCCAACCTCCTATATATATTTGCATGTACATGTCGTTGTCTAGACCTCCATGAATGCCCTTTGACTTCTAGCTCTTTCCTCCATCTCCCTTGACCTTCCTCCTGCCCTACTACCATGCTTCATTGCCACCTGGGCTAGAGTATACCTCTTCTCTAAGCAACCTTACCCTTGATCATTTCCCACCAGGCCTGCCACTCCCCCTTCTATTAATAGTCATTTGTTTCCAAACTTTTGCAATTAACTCACACATTAAAATATTAGCATATTTTTATGTGTCATATTTCCTGGGTTTGGAACTGCAAAGAAGCATTGTGTATTGTGTTAGGCTAGGTTGTTGAGAGAATGATATCTACTGACCTTCATGTATATATCAAAAAAGTTTTTTTTAATCAATGCGGGGATCAGACCAGCTATCCCGCATCAAGCTGCATCCAAAATGAGACGTGCTGATGAAAGGAAAAGAAAGAGATATATACAAAGCATGGGATCGGGAGGATTCCAGTTTGATGAATTGAAGTCTCTATTATATTTCAAACTTGGTTTTTATACTCTTCGTACACAGGGAATTGGTTACAAAACAAACATCAAAGGAACTTAAACATTCCTAAACTCTTAACTATGCAAATGTTACTCAACTAGTCACAGTTTCTAAACTTTAGAATAATAAAAGCACTAGGTTCAAGGACAATCAGAAGGATATGCAGGATTCAAGAGAGCCTCAAAGAGATCAAAGAGATCATAAATAGCTGAGTTATCCCTCAATGCTTTTAGCAGCAAAGTCACAGTCATTTTGCAACGCTTTTGTCTGCAGAGACACTTGGAGGCGCAGGGTACTAAATAGTCACCCATTAGTAAACACCTTGATCAGCCTGATGCTTCCTACATATCAAGACATAATTCCTAACTACTACAAGTATCATTTTAAATTTTCAGTTGATTCTTCTGATAGTACAAAGTTGGAAAAGTCCCCAGAAAGACATTTGTGTCTTGCTGTTTGATTAACTACGTTGTGTCTGTACAATAAAAAGTGTCTCATCAACAAAGTTGACATTGTCCTGAGGTAAGTTACTTTTATTTGCTATTATCAATGCTTCTAAATGATCAAAAGGAATTTCACATATTTCCATATGAATCACCTGTAAATTATTTTTTTAATAGAGATAATTCACATTTATATATTTCAAGATATATATGAAACCATTTGTATGTGTTCAGCTAATTTTTATGAGTCACATTGATTTTAAATATATTTACAAATTTTGCAATGTCTTTATACAATATCTTGAATAGTAATCAATATTAAGATCATACAAAAATTCAATTTTTTTCAACAAATACTTAAAATATGTTGTTTTGTTTCACATTTCCTAATATAATTAAGTTACTTAAAGTTAATTCCATCTAAGATGTATTATTTGTACTGTGACTGTTACTGAGTTGGCAACAATCTCAATTCCCCTTGAGCTGAAAAATGTGCCTGAAGGTAGGATTTTTCTTCAGGGTTAAAACCAAGTCAGTAGCTGGCAAACAGTGCAAGTTGGTCTTAATGCTAATACAAGTCAAATATATTCAATTTTGAAATTTACATTAGTTTCTATAACGTATTTTTGTTCAAATATCCTCACATTTTGTGGGACAGGGCGTTAGGATAACCATTTATGAAACTTACATAATATGTTGTCAGTTTGAGAGTATTAAAAGTGAATGGGGTGGAGTTTAGCCTGTCATTAGGTCTCAGCTTGATGACCTCACTTGGAAGTACTAAGGAGATAAATAGCTCCCTAAGAGACAATACTGATGAGGAGCCTGATCGAGCTCTGCTGATGAACCAGAGCTCTGGAGCCATAGGAGCCATGTGGAGACCCCTACCAGTGCTGAGATGCTCCCACCACCACTGGATCCACAAGACTTCCACTCAGTGGCTTGTGATCATCCTGCCCTCAGCGTCATTGCCTGTGTTGCGTGAGTCTGAAGAGGAACTTATAGACTGGTATCGGACATGTAGGCTAATATCAGACTTATGGACTTGATCTGGACTGGATTGGGATGTTTTCTCAATATACAATTGCTCTTTTATATAAATTTTTTTCTTATACAGTGTTTATGAAGTTTGTTTCTCTACTCTATCCAGACTAACACATTATGGGACCTTGGGAGGGCGGTATTAGGAAAACAAATTGTGAATATGGTCAGTGGATGCTTGTTTGACTTCTGTCTCATGGTAATTTCCTTTGCCTAGCCAAGGTCAGATATGTCCATGCAGTTTCTTGGGTGGTTTTCTGGAAAGAATATGGGAAGTTAACGTTTTTATTATTTTGTTTGGTTGTAGTCTTTGGTTATTCCTGTGTGAAATGGCAAAATGAATGTTAATGCATATTTTGAGTTCAGGGGACAATTCGCCCCTTGAATTTCTCAAAGTTCTTAGTGAAAATGGCTGACAGAAAGTCTGACTCTGGCTTGTTGCTGTCAGAGGCTTAATCCCATATTTTGTATCAATAGAAGAGTTTAGAGAAGGAGTGTGGAAAGCTAAATAAGGATTGAATTTGACTGCTTTAAGAATTCGATTGGTGTCTGATGCTGCTTTGTTTATACTGATTTCTTCTGCTTATAATTGTTGATATAATGATTGATAGAAAGGATTATTGGGAAGTGTGAAAATAGAGAGTGTGGGCCTTAACATTTGAATCTTTGAATGGGTTGGGCCACACCTGCAAAGAGGGTTCCAGGGCATGGGCCCCACCCAGTGCTTTGGAGTACTCAGAGCATTTGCATTCCCAGAGCATTGCCCAGGGGGCTATGGACAGATAGAAGGAGGAGGAACTGCTTGGCTTTTGAATCTCAAACTAGTGTTTTTTGTCAGAAGCTGGAAACAATCTGGAGCCCTGAAGAGACTCTCCACTCGGGAACTGAACTGTTAAGGGTGTCACTGTACTGAGTGGTGCGATTGATGCTGACTACCGAGAAAAAATTGGACTGGTGCTACATAATGGAGGTCAGTTATTGATGGACTTTTAGCTCAGGTATGCCTCGCCATGGGCTCAATGGGGCCCCAAACCCATCCTGTCATTTCTAATTTCTAAAATTTCTAATTCCCATTCCTCTAATAGATTATTTTGTCTTCTCTCCTAGGTATAAATTAATATTTAATTTTGAGAATAATCTAAATTCACAGAAACTGTTGTTGAAATTCTAGTACAGTGCTTTGCAGGATAATTCAGAAGTAGATAGTTTCTTATATAAATATGTCCAGGGAGAAAGTCTAATGAAATGAGACTGAAAGGCGATATTGAAGAAGTTGAACTGCTTACCTTGGAGTTAGCATCCTGATGCTTAATTCACAGCACTTCCATTGGTCAGTTTTGTTTGGGTTATGAACTTCCTACTTGGCTGCAGCTCCTAGTCCCCTTTTGCATATCAGGGAAACATGCAGACTGAGCTTGTGCCACCCTCACCATTTGTTACCATACATGTTGCTACAATGTGGCATTCCATCTTACTGAGGGCCTTCCTATTTTCCACTGACCCTTGATTTTATCAAGCATGATCTCCTACAAAGAACTGTTTCTCCTGAGAGCATTTTGACAGTAGGTGACATAAAGCCTGGCCTTCCTTTTGTCCGAGAAATGCACTTACTGCATTTTCTCTAAGAAATATGTATTTGTACTATGACACCACTGAAAACCCTGAGCCAGCTAATAGCTTCCTACACAGCCTTATAGAACAGAGTAGCTATGTCCCTTTGAAATTCTGATACTTATCTTTATAGGCACATATAGACTAAGCTTTCCCTCACAGACCTGCTGATGGTGCTTTTGGCAGTCTGTAACATAGGAGGGGTACCAATCAAAATGTAGCAAGAAGCCCCACTGGGCAGACCTTTTGTAGTATGTGTTTTCCCTCTCGCTGATCATTGAGCAATTCCCTGTGAGTTAAAGTACCCAGTTTCATTGCCTATGGAAGGATCTTTTTGGCCAGAGTAAGTTTTTTGATAAAATCAGTTTCTTTTGAACCTCATTTTATTTTATGACTGATTTAAGAGAATAGCATGTGGCAGTGAAATTTTCTTTCCGGCGCAAGAAAATTGCCATAGAAACTGTTGTGATGTTGAACACAGCTTACAAGGACAACACTGGGAAAGATTCAAGTGTACGAGTGCTTTTCTCATTTCAAAAAGGAGGCAATGTTGACTGTTGACACACCTCATTCTAGACGTCCATCAGCTCCCCAAACAGAAGAAGATGTCAACTTGTAGTACATTCGGAGTTTGTTCCACCAGGTCAGACTGTCCTTCAAACTTTCTATTCAGATGTTCTGAAAGCATTATGTAACAGTGTGTGACAAAAATTGGCCTGATTTGTGGAACACGGAGACTCATTTTGCCACCACGACAATGCACCTGCTCATGCAGCCATCTCAGTGCGCCAGTTTGTGGCAAAGCTCCCTCCGTGCGACTTCCTTTCTTTTCTGTGAATGCAGAGATGTGCCATTTGACACGTAGAAGAGGTGGAGATACACACGAGGGAGTGCTGACGGCCATCCAAAGAAAAGAGTTTGAAATATGTCTCCAAGAATAGAATCGCAGATTTGACAAATGTATTAAGTGTAATGGAGAAAATTTTGAAGGTGATAAGGTTGTAATGTAAAAAAAAAAAATAATCCATATCTTAAAAAAAAACTCCATTTCTTTTGGGGTACTCCTGTATTCAATAGTCTTTGTTAACATCCATGGGTTCATCGCTGGCATTCATTATTCATTGTAAGAAGTGATTCTACATACCCTGGGGAAGCTGCTGCTGGCACCTCGCCCAGACCAGGGCTTCTTTTCCGCAGCAGCCACTGCTGGTCCAGAAGTCATTGCCTGCTGTCATGGCCAGCCGGGGGCTTTTCTCCTGCCGCCGTGTCCACTGACGTGGCCTATTTATCTGCTGCCAACATGGCTGGACCGGTGCTTTTTATTTATTGATGTTTCTTTCCGCAGCAGCCACCGCCGCCAGCCCAGAACAT
This sequence comes from Tenrec ecaudatus, assembly GCF_050624435.1. Lineage (NCBI taxonomy): Eukaryota > Metazoa > Chordata > Mammalia > Afrosoricida > Tenrecidae > Tenrec > Tenrec ecaudatus. The sequence continues at coordinate 131,440,718 of NC_134540.1, forward strand.
TTTCCCTGCCATTGCCACTGCCAGACTGGCGCCTTTGTCCACCACGGCTGCAGCCAGCCCAAGAATTTTCCCTTGCTGCCACCACCATCGCCATTCTAGGGCTCTATTTTTTCCCTGCACCCCAGTCCAGGGTCCCCACTCCCTCGCCCCTGGCTCTCAATATCTGTCAGAGCTTTATTTTTCATTTTTCCAAACACCACTGCCCCAGGGCTGTTTGTGTCACCACTGCGGCCCCAGGCCCTGACTGTGTTTTTATTTCTGCAGCTGCCGGCTGGAGATCTTCTACCAGCACCCCTGCCAGCCAAGGCGTTTTCCCCCCTCTGTCGCCCCCTGCCTCCCCCCCCTTCCACCTCCCACTCCACAAAGACTTTTCCTGCCATCTTCATGGTTTGTTCCTGCTAACCTGTGCCTGCCACCCATGGTGTCCTGCTACCGCTGGGCCCATGCTGCGACCAACTCCTGCAATCAGCATGCCCACTGCCACCAGGCTATTGCCCTTTCCAAGCCGCGTGAGAGGACCACCCAAGCTGCCCTCTGGTCTGGCTGACTAGGGTTAGAGTAAGACCCCAGTGAGATAGAGCTGCAGCCACATCTCACGGTGCAGTATAGTCCTTAGAATCCTTCTTACTACCCTCCCAGAGGAAAAACCCAGTGCTCCTGGACTCCCAGGAAAATGGTGCCAAGCTCCAACAAAATGTCACTCAGACAAAATTCCCCATCAGCAGCCACTACAAGAGAGCAAGGGAAACAAAATGCAATGTCACAGGGAAGACCTGAATCTAGTGATATACAGAATCTTCAGTATACTGCTTAGAGTTTACATAGTATGAAGAACTCTATACAGAAGAAGGATGAAAAGTAGAAGAGAGTCTGTTTATGTAGGGAAATACAAGAGTTAAGGGAAATGCAGCAGAAGCAGAGCAAACAGAAAAAAGATCTTACTATCAAGCTGAAAGAGGTGGAAAATTGTATTAGCGACCTTGCAGACAGCCAAGTGGAATCTGACAAACGTGAAAGACCAACAAAGAAGAAAATGAAAGAAGGTGAAGAAAACCTGAGGACAATGAGCGCTGCTGTGAATAGAAACAATATCCCACTAATTTGGTAACCAGAGCAAGGCATAGTGAAATAAAAAAAAGTCAAAAGCCAAGATAGTGAGGGAATTCCTGGAAGAACACGCTCCCAGTTTATTGAAGGAGAATCAGACAATCATGCAGGAGTAGAGAGGGTACCGATTAGACTGAACCCCAAGAAGAACACATCAAGGCATACAGTACTCAAATTATCCAACTTTGAGGAAAAGGGGAAAATCATAAGAACAGTTGGAGAAAAACAAGTAGCCAACTGTGAGGGTAATCAGATAGGAATATGCTCAGAGTTATCAGCAGAAACCTTGAAGAGGAGAGAGCAAAATTGCATCTTCCAAAAGTTGAATGAGAATAAAGGTAATCCAAGAATCCTCAATCCCACCAAACTCTCCATCAAAATAGATGGAGAGGTAAGGGTTTTCCCTGATCAGAAAAAATTTAGAGAACACATAAACAAACAACAAAAATACAAGCCCCAGGACAACAAAAATTACTTTCCAACTTTGGCCAGAAGACCAACATCTACAGACATGAGATCACTGCATAGTATCACTATCCAGAAGTCACAGCACTGAAAGCAATGCCCAAGACGTCTTTGACCCAATGGTGAAAAGAAGGCAAGAATGGGTCCCCTTACATACATAACACACTGCTAAGGAGGGAGGGAGGAAAATGTCTATCACAAAAGATATGAGATGACAACAAAGAATCCACAGATGGATGTAATAACTCTGAAGGCAGTGATTTGAAGTCCCTCATCAAAAGACCTAAAGCTAGCAGACTGGATAAGGAAATAAAACACACCTATCGGCTGTCTACAAGAGGCACATCTCAAGCTCACCAATCAAAAAGGTTGAGGAGTATAAGTTGATGGAAGATATATCAAGCTCATGACAACATATAAGCAGGAGCTGCAATTCTAATCTCTGCAGATTGCAACTGTTCAGAAAATCATCTTCCCTGCCCTCTTGCACCCCTCTCTTAGGCCTTCATGGCCCACAGAAGGGGGCGGGGATGAATAAAAGATGGCAATGGAGGAACAGGGCTACTCCAGTTCCAGGGACCTGGCTGCCATCAGTGTGTCTCCATGTGGCTTGTCAGCAGGAATGTCTCACAGGGAGTCAAGCAGAGAGTGTTTTGTCCCGCCTCCAGTGAGTTACTTATCTCCCTAACACCTCCAAATGAGGTCAGCAAGCTACGACCTGATTGACAGGCTAAACTCCACCCCTTCCCTCAAGTCTCAAGTTGACAACAGATTATGTAACTACCACAGCCTTTACTTAAATCTTACATCAGTACAAGAATGGCTTGTTATTATAATACTGTAATGTATGATGATCACCTTTCCAACAAGATCACTGAGGACAAAAGGGCTGCATAAGCAAATGTGGCGAAGAAAGCTGATGGTGTCCAACTATTAAAAGATATATCATAAACAAGCAGCTATCTAGTAGGGAATCAACAAAAGCCACATGCAAGGTGCACACCAGGCTGTGTGATCATGAGGTGTCAATACGAATAGGAATCAGAAGTTCAAACACAAGCAATCAAATTGACATGAAAGAGCATAGACAAAGTGGAGACCCCAAACCTACCTGTACGATAATTGGACAGTCCCTCACAGAAGGGCCACATGGAAGGGATGATATATCCAGGGTGCAGAGTAGCACTGATGAAACACTTATCTACCCTCTAGTTCTTTAATATTTCCTCCTCTCACTACTGTGGTCTTAGTTTTACCTTAATCTTGTTAGACCTTTGCATGTTCATTTGTATAATTACGATTGCTTGATGCATGAAATCCAGGATAGGTAAATCATGAAGAAATAATAAAGGGAGCAATGGTTCTCTGAGGGTATGGGAATATGGGGGATGGCGGAAGGGAGTAAGGGGGGGCCAATAGCCATGAAGAGTGCATAAGCCCATTCGAGGGGAATGAACAACAAAATTGTAGGTGAATAGATACATTGGGTGGAGTAGGATACAACAAAATAATAACAATAACAATATATAAAGGGTTCCTGGGGGATAGGGTAGGGGAGGGAGGGGATGAAGAGGAGTTGATATTAAAGAGATCAAATAGAAGAAAGAAAATGTTTTGAAAATGATGTATCCTGATAAATGATCCCTTCGGCACCTCGTGATTATGCAGGCTGGTGTGCTTCTTCCATGTGGGCTTTGTTGCTTCTCAGCTAGATGGCCATTCGTTTACCTTCAAACCTTTAAGACTCCAGATGCTATATTTTTTGATAGCCGGGCACTATCAGATTTCTTCACATTTTCATAAGCACCCGCTTTGTCTTCAGTGATTGTGTCGGGAAGGTGAGCATCATGGAATGCCAGTTTAAAAGAAGAAACTATTCTTGCATTGAGGGAGTACTTGAGTGGAGGCTCAGTGTCCATCTGCTACCTTAATACTAAACCTATAAATATAGACACATAGATCTATTTCCCCATTTTTACATATAAATATATTTACATATGTACATGCCTGTATTTAGACCTCTATAAATGCCCTTTGCCTCCTAGCTCTTTCCTCTATTTCCTTTGACTTTCCTCTTGTCCCACTATCATGCTCAACCTCATATTATTGTGAATGAGGGGGAGCGTGGAGTGGGGACCCAAAGCCCATCTGTAGGCCACTGGACATCCCCTTATGGAAGGGTCTCAGGGGAGTCGAGCCAGTCAGAATGCAGCGTAGCAATGATGAAACATACAAATTTCCTCTAGTTGATAAATGCGTCCTCCTCTCCCCTACTATCATGATCCCAATTCTACCTTACAAACCTGACTAGACCAGAGGATGTACACTGGTACAGATAGGAACTGGAAACACAGGGAATCCAGGGTGGATGATCCCTTCAGGACCAGTGGTGAGAGTGGCGATACTGGGAGGGTAGAGGAAGGGTGGGGTGGAAAGGGGGAACTGATTATAAGGATCTACATATAACCTCCTACCTGGGGGATAAACAACAGAAAAGTGGGTGAAGGGAGACGTCAGACAGTGTAAGATACAACAAAATAATACTTTATAAATTATCAAGGGTTCATGAGGGAAGGGAGAGCAGGGAAGGAGGGAGAAAAATGAGCTGAGGCCAGGGGCTTAAGTGGAGAGCAAATGTTTTGAGAATGATGAAGGCAATGAATGTACAGATGTGTTTTACACAATTGACGTATGATTGGATAGTGGTAAGAGTTGTATGAGCCCCCAATAAAATGATTTTAAAATACCAAACCAAAACACATAGAAAATGATGGTGCCAGCCATTGTCCAATTATGCTTGATCTAATTGAATTAAGAATTATAATATCTGTAAGAGCTCCCAATAAAATGATCAAAAAGGAAAAGAAAGGAAAATGCCATGAGTTGGATCAGGAGCACCTTATTCTTTGCTCTCTCATGTTTTTAAGAACACTTGTGCAGTAAATTTGCACAGTATGATACGTATTTTAATTTCTTCACTCTTGTTTACATGAGTGTTAGTTGTGGATCCAAGGTAAATGCCGCGTTTGATGCATCCATTTTATTATCAATATATCACAATAGTGTCTATTAGTGAAATCACGGAACTTGTTTTCTTTATACTGAACTAAAAAATCCCAGTTTGTTTAACTACTAATGGATTTATTAAAGTAGTCAAAATTATCTTTCTTAGGTCAATCTGGAGATTACATAATATTGTTACTGGAATTAGGTTCTTATCTTATCAAGAGAAAGATGTACTTTGGGAAGATGCAGGATTCACAAGAGAATTTTGTTTAGAAGCTTGTATGAGGAAGAAAAACCTTATCGGCTAGCACAGCCAGCCTTGGTATTTCTTGCCCTCTATCCCACCCCTACCCAAATGGAGATTTTTAAAAGGTTCCTGCACACATAAAATCCCTGGAATGCCCATCAGGTTAGCCAGGGATTTTGAGAAATGATACCAATTTGTTTCCATAAGCTCCACATAAGCTCTGTCAAAATCTCTAACTTTCCTCCCTTGTTGTCTCACTATGGCAACACTTGTTTTTTTATGAATAATCCAAGTTGTCAAACATTCACTCATTTTCTTTTTATTTCTAAGGCAGTTATTCTGTTGTATCTTAGTGAGTATAAATGGCTTGGTTTCTATGTGAGAATTTTTATGAATTATTTTCTATGTCTCCACATTTCGACCAATAACCCAGTTGTAGTAAATTTGAATCTATTTACAGATAAGTTGCAAGAACCCTTGAATTGAAACTGTTTTTATATAAAGTCCTTATAAAACACAGCATTTCCTACCAGAATTTTCATTTGTTTCTGTGCAAAAAATACACAAATATACCTATTCAATATTTTATATGTATAGTTTATTAACAATGTTCACAGGTTTCATGTAGAATTATGAATATTTATACATTGCTTCACCACTGATAACCTAGGTGCTGTACCCACAATGATGTGTCTGTGCTTTAAGGTTACTCTTTTTTTCCCTGGGTAATTCTTCTACAGAACGCAATGCTGAAAGCAAATATTCTTTATTACATATGCTAAATTGTTTAATTCAGAACTTTCCTTGTTAATATGTTCTGTGAAAGAGTGTTAATGTCTAATTCACTAAAGTATTTTGTTGCTGTTAAAATACACCCAAAAAGTCTTTTACTATAAGTAATGAGCAGCTTTATGATTAAACACTGTATATAAATAAAATTTTCAAAGTGTAACTTAATGAATACTGCAAAAGTGTGCTTTTTGACAGATGGTTATATTCTGAAATATATAAAACAATGCCCTCTCCAGGATGCTAATTCTCCAGATAATGTTTACATTTGTATTCCTGGTGATGGTACTATGAATTGTGATTGCATTTATGCCACATGTTTATCCAATGTCTGGTAAATGGAGATTATTAAGAGTGTATTGTGGCATCTGAGTTTCCAGACTGCCAAAGGCCCAACAAACTATATTGGTTTTATTTAATGAAATTAGAGAAGTTGGCATATAAAATGCTGGACACAGGCAAACTGATATCAGATGATTTCTGTATAAACTGCAGCAGCTCTCTGTATTTGCTCAGTTTCAAGGCTTATGGTTGTATAAGGAAGGGGGGTGTCAACAAACCCAGGGACAAGTGATCTAAAATCTATGGCTGGGGGGGTGTAGGATGCCTGGTGGGGCTTGATGAAGGCCAATATAGCTGAGAGGAATTACTGAAACCCGAATGAAGGTCAACATGATAGTGGGACAAGAGGAAAGTGAGGAAAGAACTAGGGGGCAAAGGACATTTATTGCGGTCTAAACACAGGCATGCACTTATGTAAATATATTTATATATAATTATAGGGAAATATACCTATGTACATATATTTATATGTTAAGTATTAAGGTAGGTTATGGACATTAGACCTCTACTCAAGTACTTCCTCAATGCAAGAGAACACTTTCTTCTAATAACCCAGCATTCTGTGATGCTCACCTTCCTGACATGATCACTGAAGACAAAATGTATAAACAAATGTGATGAAGAAGTCTGATGGTGCCCAGCTATCAAATGATATAGCATCTGGTGTCTTAAGGGCTTGAAGATAAACAAGCGGCCATCTTCTGAAAAGCGACAAAGCCAACATGTAAGAAACACATCAGCCTGTGTGATCATGAGGTGTCAATGGGAATCAGGTTTCAGGCATTAAAGGGCCAGAACAAAACAAAACAAAAAAAAGTCATATCAATGTGTATGAGGGGGGGATATGGAGTGGCGACCTAATGTCCATTTGTAGACAATTGGACATCTCCTTTTAGAAGGATAACAAGGAAGAGAGGAGCTATTCAGTACAGTATGGCACCGGTGAAACATACAGTTTTCCTCTAGTGTTTTAATGCTTCCTCCCCCACACTATCATGACCCCAATTCTATCTTACAAATTCAGATGGACTAGAGCACATAGACTGATACAGATAAAGGCTGGAAACACAAGGATCCAGGTTAGATAAACCCCTCAGGATCAATAATGAGAGTTGCAAAACTGGGAGGGTAAGGGACATGTGGGGGGAGAAAGAGGAACTAATCACAATGATTGATGTATTACCCTCTCCCAGAGGACAGAGAACAGAAAAGTGGGTGAAGGGAAACAGCATTTTGTCTTAGACATGGGAAAAATTATTTATTATCAAGGGTTCATGTGGGAGGGAAGGTGGGGGAGGGGGAAATGAGCTGATACCAAGGGCTCAAGTACAAAGAAAAAGTTTTGAAAAATGATGGCAATATATTCACAAGTGCACTTGACAAAATAGATGGATGTATGGATTGTGATAAGATCTGTAAGAGCCCCCAGTAAAATGATTTTTTAAAGAAAAAAATATGGGTGTTGATTAGAGTATAAGGGAAAATTGCACCAATGGCTTGATAAGTTTTTTATTTATGTTATCAGCATATATTGTGGTGTTGTGGTTGAATGTTCACACAGACATGAGTGGGTATTTAGTAAAGCAATCTTTAATCAATACTAAAGCTTGTTTTGATGATTTCGGTCTATTTTAATGTAGCAAAATATAAAGTGCTAAGATAAATCACAAACATTTAATGAAAGCATTTTCTGATATACAATACTGTGCACATGAAAAAACCATTTAAAGAGCAGAAAAGAAACTGGAAAAGAATGATCTGAATATGGGGTCAGTCTATTTTTCAATTTTTGCATACGTTTTTGTTTCGGTTTGATTCTTTCAGTGAATATAGTTTTCATGAGTCTCAACTGGGTATCTATCTTTTGTTCCTTGTCAGTACTGGCTAACCATATGGTGATTAGAACAATGTTTGACCCTGTCCTGCCACTGCTTGCTATGATGTCTCTGTTAATATGTTCTCAGGAGAACTTGTGCGCATTTGATTTTAATCACCACTATTTATATGCCGTTTCCACCTCTACTCCCTTTCTCTTTTCCACTGAAACTATGAAAGGAAGGGTCTGTTTCATTTTTCTTTGAAGTTTTATGTTACTATAACATAATGAAGCACCTAGCCAATACATATAAGGGCCATTAATCTATAACATAGTAAACAGAAGCAGAAAGTTTTTCCAAGAAAGAAACAACATATGCTAAAAGCAAGATGCCTTAGTCCTTTGAGCTGTGGAATTTTGTGGTAAGTGTGGATTGCATGGTTGCTTGACTGGATATGAAATAAGAGAACTGTGGGAATCACCATAATTCTGTAGGATTGCAATTATTTTTAGAAACAGATAGGTGCTTATATGCATTTTTTACTTTCTTGAATATTAATTTTAATAATAACAAAATTGTACATTATTGAGACGTAATGGAGCAAAAGTAGAGACCTTGACCAGAGACAAGAATGATTTGGACCAAGACAAAAAAATATTCCCTTGCATAATTGAATGGGGAAGGATTTTGGAGAAAGTACAGTAGTTAGACTTCATTTTAAGGAAAACTTTAAGCTATATGTATATTTAAATGTTTTATTAGGAGCTCATACAACTCTTGTCACAATCTTACATACATCAATCGTGTAAAGCACATCTGTACATTTATTGCCCTCATCATTGTCAAAACATTGGCTCTCCACTTAAGTCCTTTGCATCATGTCCTCTTTTGTTCCCCTCCCTCATGAGCCCTTGATAATTTAGAAATTATTATTTTGTCATATCTTGCCCTGTCCAATGTCTCCCTTCAACCCCTTTTCTGTTGTCAGTCCCCCAGGGAGAAGGTCACATGTAGATCCTTGTAATCATAATCTGTTCGCTCTTTCCAACCCACTCTCCCTCTACCCTCCCAGTATTGCCCCTCACACCCATGGTCCTGAAGGTATCATCTGCCCTGGATTCCCTGTGCCTCCAACTCCTATCTGCACCAGTGTACATCCTCTGCTCTATCCAGACTTGCAAGGTAGAATTCGGATCATGGTAGTGGGGGTTGGGAGGGGTGGAGAGTGGAGGAAGCATTTAAGAACTAGAGGAAAGCTATATTCTTCATCGGTGCTACATCACACCCTAACTGACTCATCCCCTCCCCTAGACGCCTCTGCAAGGGGATCTCCAGTGGCCGACAAATGGGCTTTGGGTCTCCCCTCTGCACTTCCCTCTTCATTCACTATGGTAAGATTTTTTTGTTCTGATGATGCCTTATATTTGATCCCTTCGACACTGTGATCGCACAGGCTGGTGTGCTTCTTCCATGTGGACTTTGTTGCTTCTGAGCTAGATGGCTGCTTGTTTACTTTGAAGCCTTTAAGACCCCAGACGCTAGCTCTTTTGATAGCCGGGAACCATCAGCTTTCTTCACCACATTTGCTTATGCACCTGTTTGTCCTCTGCAATCTTATCATGGAGGTGTGCACCCAATGATGTAAGTTTTTTGTTCTTTGATGCCTTATAACTGATCTCTTCGGAACCACGTGGTCACACAGGCTGGTGTGTTCTTCCATGTGGGCTTTGTTGCTTCTGAGCTAGATGGCCGCTTGTTTATCTTCAAGCCTTTAAGATCCCAGACACTATGTCTTTTGATAGCTGGGCACCATCAGCTTTCTTCACCACATTTGGTTATTCACCCTCTTTGTCTTCAGCAGTTGTGTCGGGAGGGTGAGCATCATAGAATGCCAATTTAATAGAAGAAAAGTATTCTTGCATTGAGGGAGTACTTAAGTAGAGGCCCAATTTCCTTCTTTCACCTTAATACTACCCCTATAAATATAGACACATAAATCCATTTCCCCAACCCCATATATATATTTGCATATGTACACGTCTTTGTTTAGACCTCTATATATGCCCTTTGCCTCCCAGATCTTTCTCTATTTCCTTTGACTTTCCTCCTGTTCGACTATCATGCTCCGTATTCACCTGGGTTTCAGCAATACCTCTTTGTTACATTAACCTTGATCATGCCCTACCAGGCCTACCACACCCACCTCCCCACCCATTTGGATCACTTTTTGTTCCCATGTCCATGAGTTTGTTAACACCACTTCCTTACCCCCGCCTTCCCCATCCCATTTCCCCGGAACAGTTGGTCCTGTTGTTTTTCCTCCACCTTGTTCATCCAGCCTATCTTATTTAGACAGACCAGCGGAGATAATAACATGCACAAAAACAAGACAGAGCAAAACCAAGCAACAATATACAATGAAACAACAACAACAAAACCACTGACAAAGAACAAAACAAAACAAGAAAGAAAAGCTTGTTGTTAGTTCAAGGATCGTTTGTTGGCCTTTAGGAGTGTTTTCCAGTCCAGTCTGTTGGGGCACCACACCCTGGCCCCAAATTCCACCTTCAGCATTCCCTGGGGACCTTGCTGCTCCCTCCCTTGCTGTTCTACTGCACTCCCCCAGTGCTTTGCCTCGGTGTGGTGGGGTCAGGTCGGGTGCAACAGAAACAGTGCTAGTTTGTGGACTGAAATTCCCAGGAGGCATTGCATTCCAAGAAGCCATTGCTACCCGACATCATCTAGTGAGAATAAAGCATTCTTACCTGAAAATTTAAGAATATTATCCACCAGAACCCTTCCAACTGCATGCACAGCAAGAAAACCAATGTCCATGGCATTGGATGTGGCTTCCTTCCTTGTTACTAGGTGCCATGAGTTGGTTTCTACCTGTAGCAAGATTTGCACAACCGAAGGAAACACCACGGTCCTGCACTCTTTCTACAGTGGTCCCTGGTTTGAGTCCTTGCAGTCACGGGGCCAATCTATCTTCGTGAGGGCCTTCAAAAATTGTGATACCCCTCTCCCAAGCATGAGTCCTTTGTAAAGGACTGGTCTCTCCTATCAACATGCCCAAAGTATGTAAGATTTTTTATCACAAAACAGACAAAAGGATTGAATGCAATGAGTACTGGTTTAATTTCAGAATCCAGACTGGAACAAATCATCAAAAGACTATAAAATGTCATTCTGATCAGTGAGTGCACTTTGAGGATCAAGACCAATGCCAATGTCAACGGGAGTGAAAACAAAATTAAGCAGAAAAACCATTATGTTACATAGAAATATTGCTCATTATTTATAATAAAAATACTGCATCTCCCCAACCCATGTTTACAGGTATCAGGACAACTACAAGGCCAAAACGTTCTGTTAATTTTCATTGTGACCTTTCTAGTGTGTTCAGTTAAAGTAGTCATTGTTATCCAACTACAGAACAGTGTTCTAAATCACATGGTTCCATCTGCATTCACCCACTACAAGTCATACTGATTTTGTTCCTTTTGATATTTCTATTGTCACTGTTTTGTCAATGTTTCTGGTGTTTTAGTTACAATATCAAATTAATCAGTATTTGCATGCCTCAATCAATATTTTTTTTTGAGAATGAACCTAGAAGCAGCCTACATGCTCATCAGTAGATGAAACTTTGGTATATACACACAGTGGACTATGATTCATATCTAAAAAACAATGATAGAACCATGAAACAACTCACAACATGGATGAACATAGAATGCATTATGATGAGGAAAATTAGTAAATTATAAAAGCACAAATATTGTAAGAGAATAATACTATCAAAACAAAAACCAAGAAAAAGTAGACTTCTGTCCTCAGGGCATCTAATCCTCTATTCTGGTTTCCCAGGCAACAGGTTCCATGACTGCCCAGTGCTCATAAACCATATACCAGCTTTTATTTGCATCTTAAAAACCACTTCAACAAGGGAGGCTCCATTGCAATTGGGTTAAATTTCCATGATATGGAAAGAGGGTGAAAACTAACCAGTTCCTTCCATATGACAGTATTCTATGGTCACCTCAAATTAATGGCCACTCCTAGCAGAGAGATTAGGGAATCTACTAGAAACTCAAGACGAGCGGTGGTAGGGTGGGGGCATGTATCTCTCAGAGAAGCAATCATGCTTTGGTAAACTGGATGGCACACCTGCCATGGGGAAGAACGTTCAACATTAAGTACTTTGTTAGTTTGAGAATACACTCAGTATCTAGTTCCTAGCTGGGGACCTAGAAAATAATTGGTGAACCAGGCTGTGTGTTACAGACAACAAGTACTTTAGATGCTCTCCTTGTGAGGTTCACAATATCCTTCATGCCAAGGTCAAAGGATCTAATTTGAAAACCCCACTAAGCCAACTAGACTTTATCTAAAACACAACAGTGTTAGATTGAAAGTACAGATATACTTCCATGGGCCTAAGGCTAAAATGCCCTACTGTGAGAAGAAATACAAGATCATTATCTCAAGGCTAAGGATGAAGAAGTCATTGAACTTTCGTTAAAAAGTCGTGCCTTAAAATGCCAAATAAATGGCAACTGGGGTACCATATATATCTGGTTCTCAATCTTCCTAATGCCACAACCCTTTAATTTAGTTCCTCATGTTGTGGTGACACCCCAAACATAAAAATATTTCCATTGCTACTACATAAATTTAATTTGGCTACTGTTATGAATCAGGCGACCCTGGTGAAAGGATCATTGGACTCCCAACGGGGTCGTGAACCACAGGTTGAAAACTGCTGGTATCTATGGTATTCCCATACTCTCTTTGCCTTTATTTTTTTAAATCATTTTATTGGGGGCTTTTATAGCTCTAATCACAATCCATACAGCCATCCATTGTGTAAAGCATATTTGTACATAGGTTGCCATCATCCTTTTCAAAATATTTTCTTTCTACTTGAGCCTTTGGTATCAGCTCATTTCGCCGCCCCCACCCCACCCTCTCACCCTCATGAACCCTTGATAATTTTTTTTCATTTCTTACACTGACCACTGTCTCCCTTCACCCACTTTTCTGTTGTCTGTCCCCCTGGGAGGGGGTTGTAGGTAGTTCATTGTGATTGGTTCGCCATTTCTTCCTCTGTCTTCCTTTTACCTTCCTGGTGTCCTTACTCTCATCATTTGTCTTGAGGGGATGATCTTTCCTGTATCCCCGTGTACCTGTCTACCTGGATTTGTAAGGTAGAATTGGGGTTGTGATCGGGTGTTGGGGGAGGAGCATTAAAGAACTAGAAGAAAGTCGTATGTTTCATTGGTGCTATACTGCACTCTGACTGGCTCATCGATTCCTGTCACCCTTGTATAAGGGGGTGCCCAATTGTCTACTGATGGGCTTTATTTCTCTGTTCTATGCTCCCCCCTCATTCACATTGGTATGATTTTTTTGTTCTGGGTCTTTGATGTCCAATATCTGATTCCATCGACACCTCATGATCGCACAGGCTGGTGTGCTTCTTCCATGTCAGCTTTGTTGCTTCTCAGCTAGATGGCTGCTTGTTTATTTTCAAATCCATAAGACCCCAGACACTATATTTTTGATAGTTGGGCACCATCAGCTTTTATCATCATGTTTGCTTATGCCCCCATTTGTCTTCAGTGTTCATATTGGGAAGGTGAGCATCATAGAATGCCGAGCTATTAGAAGAATGTGTTCTTGCATTGAGGGTACTTGAGTAGAGGCCCAATGTCCATCTCCTACCTTAATACTTAACATATAAATATTTGTATGTAAATATATTTCCCTATCATTATATAAAATATATTTACATATGTACATGCCTTTATTTAGACCTCTATAAATGTTCTCTGCCTCCTAGTTCTCTCCTTTGTTTCCTTTTACTTTCCTCTTGTCCTACTATCATGTTTGACTTTCGTTTGGCTTTCAGCAATTCATTTTGGAAATGTTGCCCATGATCAAGCCCTACCAGGAATCCTACACCCTCCTTGCTATAGATTTTAGATCATTTTTTGTTCCCTTGTCCCTGGGTTTGTTGATGCTCCACTTTCTTTCCCTGGCCACCCAACTCCTGTGTCTCCTGGAATGGTTGGTCCATTGTTTTCTCCTCTGGATGGTTTGTTTATTCTGCCTATCTTATCTAGGTAGATCTGTAAAGACAATAATAAGGACAAAAACAAGACAAAGCAAAATACAACAACAAAAGAAACAGAACAACAACAAAACAAAAAAAAGAAATCCTATAAATACTTATTTTCTGTTTGTTGACCTTTAGGACTGTTTTCCAGTCAGGTCTGATGGGGTGTCATGTCCTGGCCCCAAAGTCTATTTTTGGTATTCCCCAGGGAATTCATTGCTTTGCTCCTCTTGCAGCTCAGGTGCATGCCCGTAGTGTTTCGCCCATAGGTGGTGGGGTTAGATCCGACACAATCCCCTCACTGTGTCTCCAGTGTTATCACCCTTAGTGCTATGACATATTTAGTCCAGTTCAATTTTCTGAGTGAAAATTATTGAAAGTTTTGCTCTATCTCCAGCGTTCAGAATTCAGTTAAATACTTATCAACAACATATCTATTTTGGTCTTGAATATCGTCCTAACATTTCTTTATCTTAAGAGTGTTTTCTTCATCTTTAAATCATTTTATTGGGGCCTTATACAATTCTTATCATAATCCATACATCCATCCATTGTGTCAAGCACATTTGTACATTTGTTGCCATCATCATTCTCAAAACATTTGCTACTACTTGAGTTCTTAATATCAGCTCCTCATTTTCTCCTCCCTCTCCACTCCTTCATAAACCCTTTATAATTGATAATTTATTATTATTTTGTTATATCTTACACTGTCTGATGTCTCCCTTCACCCACTTTTCTGTTGTCCGTCCCCCAGGGAGGAGATTACATGTAGATTCTTGTAAATGATTTCCCCTCTCTACCCCACCTTCTTCCAGGTATCAAAATTCTCACCACTGGTCCTGAAAGGCTCATCTGTCCTGGATTCCCTGTGCTTCCAATTGCTATCTGTACCAATGTACATCCTCTGGTCTAGCCAGATTTTTAAGGTAGAATTGGGATCATGATAGTAGGCAGAGGAAGTATTTTAAGAACTAGAGGAAAGTTATATATAATTTTTTAATTAAGAAAAAGGGAAGAAATTTATTGGAGCCCATATGGGAAACCCTAGAGGGACCCAGCATACCCTACTGTGTAAGCATGGCCAGCAAAGGGTCACACCATTGACTGTGCCCCTATGTCCCAGAGGGACTCCCCTTGAGCTGAGCCCCAAACCCCAGGACTGGCTGGAGGTGGAAGTTACATGTTTCATCATTGCTACCCTGCACTCTGACGGGCTCATCTCCTCCCCACAACCCTTTAGTAATGGGGTGTCCAGTTCCTACAGATGGGCTTTTAAAAAATGCTATACTATTGTCTAAATCAATGATAATATTGGTGAAACTTCCCCATGATCTTTTTTCTTCAGCGAATGGAGTCCCGCTGGTGTAGTGGTTATACATTTAGGCTGCTAAAGCCAGGTCAGTGGTTCAAAACCACCAGGTACTCCATGGGAGAAAGATGAGACTTTCTACTCCTATAAAAGTTACTGTTTCGGAAACCAACAGAGGCAGTTCTATGCAGTGCTGTATAAATTCGAAATGACCCCATGGCAGTGAGCTTTTCTCCAACACAATAACAGTGATGTCTTCAACGTGAACTAGAGACATCTATAAATCATAGATATATGTATGGATTTTTAGTTCAACTTAATCTTAGCTATAATTTAAGTATAATTGGTTTTTATTGTTTGATCCTGTTCAAATTCTGCCACCATAATATGATAAATGAAGATAGGGGTGCTATAGCAAAGTATGGTAAAGAAAGTAGATGGTGTCTGGCTATCAGAAAGAATAGTGTCTTAAGAGCTTATTTTAAAACAACAAGCCATCTAAGTGAGACATCAGCTAAGTTCTCACAAAATAATCACACCAGTCTATTTGACCCATGAATTTAGTAAAAACCAAACCCAGAGCAGGGAATGGTATTAGAGCTGAGATTCTGAGTACCCAGTTAGCAGAAAGCTATGGATGGCAGGCCACAACTCATTGGTAGGGTCCTCTATGTGGTTTAAGCCTCAGTGAATCCCCTCTGAAGATGGTTCAGAACAGGAAAGGCTTTGTTATCAGACAGTACATTTTCGGGTAGATTACTGCAGACGTAGTTAGGTTGAAATGTGACACCTTGTCATCTCTATCTTGAAAAAATGTACAATTGTTGTAGTGTTTAATAGCTTTCATTAGTTTTTGATAAATATGATTTTGGTCCCAAACAGAGAATGTCATAAAGATGTTTATCTGTGTTCTATTTACTATGCAAAGTCATTTGACTCTGTGGATCATGACCATTTATGAATAAAATTACAAATCAGATGAATTCTAGAGGATATAAATGTTCTTATGGGGAATTATTTATATTAAAAAAACCTAGCTCTTGAAACAAAACAAACGAATACTGTGTGGTTTAAAGTCAGGCAAACTTGTGATTATATCTGTATCTGCTCACTGTACTTATTCAATGTTTATGCTGAGTAAATAATATATGAATCTGGAGTATATAAAGAAGAGCAGAATCAATATTGAAGGAAGTCTCATTAAGTACCTGCAATAGAGAGTTGACATAACTTTGCTTACAGTGGACTTGAAGAATTTACTGATGAAGATAAAATAATTCAGCCTCAGTGTGTCATATTCCAATTGTAAAAGAAAACTCAAATCCTTATAGTGACTGGTAAATAATATCATGGGAAACAAGGACAATATTGAATTAGTCGAGGATTTCATCTTATTTGGATCAAATCAACAATCGTGCAATCAAGATAGAAGAAATATAACAAATAGGCCATTCTGCTGGTAAAACAACTTAAAAGTGTTAAAACCTCAAGACTTTACTTTGAGGACGAAGGTTTGTGTGACCCAAGTCAATGAAAACATAAGACCAAAGCACAGTTACTTGCAAAAAATATTAAATATGCCATGTACCGTTAGAGTATGAACAAATTAATCTTGAGAGATGTACAGCCAAAATTCCCCATCAAAGCTAAAATGGATAGATTTCATTTCATATGCTTTGGATGGGCCAGTCCCTGGAGGAAGAATCATGCTTAGTATAGGATCTTCTAAGAGAAGATGCCTGTCAAAGCAATTGATGGGAGGTGACTGTACAAATGGGCTCCGACAGAACATTCATTGTAAGCTTGTAAGCATCTCATTCTGTTGTATAACCTCTACGACACCTAAAAACAATGTCAAATATAACAATTCTTTAATTACAGCCTCCTTCTTCTCAGCACATTATTGTTTTAATTCTCTCTCAATCTCCTTTATCATTATCCTTTATTTATTTGTTTGATAATATCACTAAGGCTAACACATTTTCATGACACCTTTCATTGGTTTCTCAGTAGAAAGATAGGCTTTCTCCTCCTGTACAGAGTCACAGTCTCAAAAATCCACAGGACCATTCTACCCTGTCCTACAGGGCTCCTCTGAGTGCGCTTCATGGATTACGTAGATTTTTGGATATTTATTTGTTTATATTTTTTTCTTTTTGGCCTCGACCAGTTGGAAGGACAATATATATAATTGTTTCCAGATCTATTGCACAATATGAGTGAAGTTCTATTTACTCAGGCATGTATGCTTTCCTTTCCTGACTTTCTCATTCAAGTCAATGGCAATACCTCACATTTGTTTCACAAGTCAAAAATCAGCATATTTTCAACAAGAACATAAAATTATGTTTTTTAAAGTCAGGCTTTGTACACGTTTGATGTTTCAATGCCTTTCTTCTTTATTATTTTCTAGGTCAAAATGATTAACATCCCCTCATTCTTTTATCTTAAAAAATACAGCATATGCATTTTAAAATTTTGCTATGCTAGGCACCATCATATTCTTCCTAGACTACTGAAAAAGCTTGCTCAGTCTATTTTTATTAGAACTAAATAAATTTTCTAGATTGGAGCATAAAATCATATTTTTAAAATAGGAATTAAATTGTGATATCTGCTCACAGTGAAAACACTACTAACTTTTAAAAGCACGGTACTCTAGTGACTAGTAATTGACTAGAGAATTTCAACTTCATTTAAAATTTCTTTGCTTGTATATGTAACACATATACAAGTACGGTAATATGCCTATCTCTTGCTTTATTGACTTGAGACAGTTTTGGGAAAAAAATCTGATATGAATTGAAGACATTAGATACAATAGGTAAAGCAGTTTCATTGCATGTATACCTACCTGCTCTACACAGTAGATTTTACAAAATAAAGTGTTCTGAAAATTGTAATACTGTATTATGCTTAAGTCTTTACTATTTGAACACACTAGCCACTTAGTGGGCTATTTCACACTGGAGTCTTACATCTTTTTTATTTTTTGAAAATTGCCTTGTTTCCCTGATAATTTCCTACTCTTTTTCTAGATTTCCTCTTTTTGAAATATTTGTGATGATATCGTAGGCTTTTTATTGCTTTTTCTGATCTTATATTTACTCTGATATTTTCCATTCTTTTGCATTAAAAATTTGTTCTTTATCCTCAATGATTTCCTAAACTTGATCTTTGTTTAATTTTATAACCTTCAAAATGACAACTGTAAATACAAAAACATGTTTTAAGCTTTCTTGTTTTCTTTTCTGTACTTCTATATTACATAATATTTACTTTTTTGGAGTCAGGTATCTGACAAACGCTTTATAAACTTCCTGACGTATTATTTAGCGTTGATTTCTTTTCTCAGAATTATTCATTTTTTTGTCTGTTGTTTTTTTCTTCATACTTTTTTAGTTCTTAATATACTGCCCTTTGCTATAGTATAAGATAACATTGTATGGTGACATGGTATAAATTACTCATTTATCTGGATTAGGTATATTATCTTTGGTACCATATAAATAGCATTTAAATTCCAATGTTATAACTCTCTACTGATATTGCTCCATAAGTCTGTTTCTCATCAGCAGTATATATTAATTTGATATTTTAAAATTTGATATTTAAGAGAACCTCTTTTTCTGTATTTTGTCATCACCTGCAACAATCTTCCAAATATAAGCAGAAAGAATTCATAAAGAACCACCTTCTGCGTCTAGTCTGTTATTCAGAAGTTCCAGAGACGTGGAGTGTAAAATAAAAGGGGAAAGAGACTGGAAAGTGCCCTAGAAAAGTAAGGAGCTTCTTTTCATTTACAATTCTGTACTCTGGAGATAAGAGCAGCATAACTATTTACCATACAGACAGTTATTTTCGTCAAGTTTAAAATACACAGCGGAAAAAGAAAATAGCTCTTATGTCATGTTAAAATTTGTCAGATGTTTCCTTTACTTTATAGACATTAGGAAACTGGTGTTCCTTTCTCAAGGGGAACATTATCATGTGTTGAATTTGTATCACTTTCCCTGCTGAAGTTTTGTTGTATACGTACATTGCCTATAGACACCTTGATAATGTGTCAGTGAAGTGACTGTCTACTAATTGAAAGGTTAGAATCATCCCCACGGCAGTGTGTTCTTGAAAAAGCCCTTAAGGTGCTGTCTGGTAAGGACCCTGACCTCAAGGTCTGAGATGCAACCCCACTGAGCCCTCTGCAGGCAGATGACAGTGTTCTGCATGCCTACAGATTTTCGAAGGTTTGGAAAACCTTGATAGGGTTACTATGATTCAGAATTGAATTAATGGCCATTCATTTGGGTGACAATGTGGGGTAATTAAAAGGAGCCCTGTGCCATAGTGCTTATGTTTGGGGCTGTTAATTCAAGGTCAGCAGTTTGAAACCACCAACTTCTCTGTGGGAAAAAAGACAGGGCATCTTACTTCCCCAAAGAGTTAGTCTCAGAAACTCACAGGGAGCAGTTCTACCTGGTCCTGTATGGTCACTATGTATTGCCACAGACTCAGTAGCTGTGGCTTTGGGTTCAAGTTTTGGGTAAGTTAAGTATAGGCTGCTAATCCCAAGGTAAGTGGTTCCAACCCACAATCCACTCGATTGTAGCAAGATAAGGACCTTCTGTTCCCATTAAATTTGTTGTTGGGTGTGATAGAGCGATTTCCAGTTCACAGCAGTGCTGCGTACAGCAAAAGACACACTTCCCAGTCCTGTGCCATCATTAACATTGTCCTTCTGTTTGAGTCCATGATTTCAGCCACAGTGTCAACTGAGCGTGTTGAGGATCTTCTTCACCGCCCCTCTACTGCACTAAACATGATGCCCTTTTCCAGTTACTAGTCTCTCCTGCGGAGACCTGGTGGCACAGCGCTTACACTGGGCTGCGAGCCACAAGCTAAGCAGTGTGAAATCACAAGCCACTCTACAGAAGTAAGATGGGGCTTCCTACTCTCATAAAGCGTTACAGTCTTGGACACCAAAGGGAGAAATCCCACCTTGTCTTCTAGGGCTGCTATGAGTTAGCATTGACCTGATGGCAGTTAGCTAGTTTTGCTTTTTGTTTTATGTTTGCTTTGGAGTCTCCCTGGGAACACTATCAAAGTACTTTAGATGTAATCACACCATCCTAGATTCTTAGCAGCATTTTGGCTGTACTTCTTCCAAGACAGACTTGTTTTGGCAGTCCATGGTATTTTCAGTATGCCTAACCAGCACCACAATTCAAATGCATCACTTCTTCTCCAGTCTTCTTTGTTCAATGTTCAGTCTTTGCAGGCATACCAGGCCATTGACAATACGTGGCCCAGATCAGGGCACCTTAATGTTCATCCTTGCTCTTTAATACTCTAAAGAGGATTTGTGAAGCATATTTACCTAAGGCAACCCTTCTTTTGATCTCTTGACTGCTGCTTCCATGAGAATTGACTGCGGATCTAAGTAAAACACAATCCTTGACAACTTCAATCTTTTCTCCATTTATCATGATGTTACCGATTGGTCCATTTGTGAAGATTTGAGTCTTCTTTACAGGAATCTGTGATCCATGCTGAAAGCGGCAATCCTTGCTGTTCATCAACAAGTGCTAAATCCATCCTCACTTTTAGCTAGCAATGTTGTGCCTTCTGTATATTGCATGTAGTTAATGAGCCACCTTTTGATATTGATATTGCATTATTCTTTATATCATCCAACTTCCCTGATTATTTGCTTAGCATACAGAATACAATCTTGCTATATACCTTCCCTGGTTTTAAAACATGCAGTATTGCTTTGTTTTGTTTGTTCAACTGCCTCTTCATCCATATGCAGGTTCTGTATGACCACAATGAAGTGTTCTGAAATTCCCACCCCATTCTAAACTATCCATAGTTTGTTAAGGTTTGTGCAGTTGAATGCCTTTGCAGAGTTAATACACTACAAGTAAACATCATTCTGGTAGTCTCAGTTTTCAGACAAGATCCATCTGACATCAATCAGCAATGATATCCCTATTCCACATACTGGCAGTTCCCTGTCAATGTACTGATGAAAGCATTGTTTGATGATCTTCAGCAAAATTTTACTTGCATGTGATATTAATGATATTGTTCCATAATTTGCACATTATGTTGGGTCACCTTTCTTCGGAATGTGTACATAAAGATTTGCAATTCCAGAAATTCTAAGGAGAGGTTCTCCTGTGCCCTCTGTAGGATCAGTTGAGGTGGTAATCAACACAACAACAGTGGATTTACATTTTTATTTTCTCTTTGGTACATATAGAATTGAAATTTCTCTATAATTCTGGAGGAGAAGAAAGCTCAGAAAAATTATATATGATGAAATAAATATAAAATAAATCATGCAAACATTACAACATAGTAAAAAGATGTGCATAATAAAATTAATTTAGGCTAAAAGGTTAACATTTTAACTCCTTTTGTTGTTTTTATATTTGTTGTGTATTGAGCATACATAGAAAAGTATACTCATCATAACTGGTTTTCTGGTTTTCACAAATTAAACTACTTGTACAACCATAAGATTCATCTTTGAATATTTCATGAAGCAATAATTTTTTGTGACAAAATTATTTAAAATTTAAACTTTTTATATCTTCTGGATAAAATATTATTTCTCCATTTAGTGAGAAAAAGCAATAATAACTCTTTTCTCATGAATTCTAAGGTAGAAAATCCTGAAACCATCTCAATTAGCAGTTTGGCTTTGGTTTTACACGAGGTAGTCTGATGATGTGATCCCCCAAATGTACATACTGTTGAGTGAGAGTTACAGAAGGCTTCTTGTAATGATGAGAACAAGAAAACACCTTAAAAGTTTACTTAGATTAGGCTGAGGGACTATGTGGGAATAGAGACAGGCTTCCTACTGGCAGAAATTTCATAGGCACGAATATAAAATGAGTTAATTCCAAAATTAGCTACTCAGAACTTACTTTAGAGATTACAGAAAAACCTCTACTTGATAACTATCATCAACTGCATGAATTCAACATTTCTCCATGGCTGGTACTACTCTTACGTAGTTTGCCATAGTACTGGCAGGGGATTTTGTTTGTGAGATGACGCAGGTGAGTTTACTTTTCCAACTCATTGAAATAAATATATTTTTATGTAACTTCAATGCAAAAATATATATTTTGCTTTAGGTCACTAGTGCAGGCTTATCAAAATCATTGTCATTTTTTTTGATATAGCCTTTGAAATATAATACAGAAGGAGGCCTCATGGTGCAGGGGATTTTGAGTTGGGTTACTGTGAGGTTAGCAGGTCAAAACCACCAGCCACTCCGTGGGAAAAAGATGAGACTTTCTTTTCCCCTAAAGAGTTAAAGAGCTACAAATTTTCCTCAGAAAACCACCAGGTCAGTTTTACCCTGTTGTATAGATTGGCTATGAGTCACAATTGATTCAACGGAATGATTTTGCATTTCATTTTACAATAGATGAAAATATTGTGAAAGTTGCTCTTAAAATTATAGACACTGTATTTTGACAAAAAATTGACATCAAATAATATTTTCTTTTTTAAAAATTTTTTTATATTTTAACAATTTATTGGGGCTGATACAATTCTTTTCACAGTTCATACATATACATACATCAATTGTATGAAGCACATCTGTACAGTCTTTGCCCTAATAATTTTTTTTCTCTTTTCTTCTTTTACATTTTATTAGGGACTCAAACAACTCTGACCACAATCCATACATATACATACATCAATTGTATAAAGCACATCCATACATTCTCTGCCCCAATCATTCTCAAGGCATTTGCTCTCCACTTAAGCCCCTTGCATCAGGTCCTCTTTTTTTTTCCCCCCTCCCTCCCCATTCCCCCCTCCCTCATATGCCCTTGGTAATTTATACCTCGTTATTTTGTCATATCTTGCCCTATCCGGAGTCTCCCTTCCCCCCTTCTCTGCTGTCCCTCTCCCAGGGAAGAGGTCACATGTGGATCCTTGTAATCAGTTCCCCCTTTCCAACCCACTCACCCTCCACTCTCCCAGCATCGTCCCTCACACCCTTGGTCCTGAAGGTATCATCCACCCTGGATTCCCTGTACCTCCAACCCTCATATGTACCAGTGTACAACCTCTGTCCTATCCAGCCCTGCAAGGTAGAATTCAGATCATGGTAGTTGGGGGGAGGAAGCATCCAGGATCTGGGGGAAAGCTGTGTTCTTCATCGATACTACCTCACACCCTAATTAACCCATCTCCTCTCCTAAACCCCTCTATGAGGGGATCTCCATTGGCCGACACTTGGGCCTTGGGTCTCCACTCTGCACTTCCCCCTTTATTTGATATGATATATATATACACATACATATACACATATATACACCTACATACACACACTTATATCTTTTTTTTTTTTTCCATGATGCCTTATACCTGGTCCCTTGGGCACCTCGTGATCGCACTGGCCGGTGTGCTTCTTCCATGTGGGCTTATTTGCTTCTGAGCTAGATAGCCGCTTGTTCACCTTCAAGCCTTTAAGACACCAGACACTATCTCTTTTGATAGCCGGGCACCATCAGCTTTCTTCACCACATTTGCTTGTGCACCCATTTGTCTTCAGCGATCCTATCATGGAGGTTTGCAGTCAATGATATGATTTTTTGTTCTTTGATGCCTGGTAACTGATCCCTTTGGGACCACTCGATCACACAGGCTGGTGTGTTCTTCCATGTGGACTTTGTTGCTTCTGAGCTAGATGGCCGCTTGTTTATCTTCAAGCCTTTAAGACCCCAGTCACTATCTCTTTTGATAGCCGGGCACCATCAGCTTTCTTCACCACATTTACTTGTTCACCCACTTTGGCTCCAGCCGTTGTGTCGGGAGAGTGAGCATCATAGAGTTCCAATTTAATAAAAGAAGGTATTCATGCATTGAGGGAGTGTTTGAGTAGAGGCCCAAGGTCCTTCCGCCACCTTAATACTTGACCTATAAATATAGACACATAGATCTATTTCCCCATCCTCCTATATATATTTGCATGTACATGTCTTTGTCTAGACCTCCATGAATGCCCTTTGACTCCTAGCTCTTTCCTCCATCTCCCTTGACCTTCCTCCTGCCCTACTACCATGCTTCATCGCCACCTGGGCTAGAGTATACCTCTTCTCTAAGCATCCTTACCCTTGATCATTTCCCACCAGGCCTGCAACTCCCCCTTCTCTATCATTTGGGGTCCCATGTTTTTCCCTTGTCCCTGGGTTTGTTAACACCACTTCCTTACCCCCCACTACCCACCCACCCCAAGGCCCCCCGGAACTGTCGGTCCCGTTGTTTTTCATCCAGATAGTTCATCCAGCCTGTCCTATTCAGACAGACATGTGGAGTCACTAACATGCACGAAAACTAGACAGAGGAACACAAAGCAACAGTATACAACCAGACAACAAAACAACCAAAACAAACCACTGAAAAAGAACAGAACAAAACAGTTCACAAGAGAAAAGCTTGTAGTTAGTTCAGAGATCGTTTGCTGGCCCTTAGGAGCGTTTTCCATTCCAGTCTGTTGGGGCACCACGCCCTGGTCCCAAAGTCCACTTTCAGCATTCCCTGGGGACCTTGTCACTCCATTCCCTTGCTGTTCCGCTGCACTCCCCCAGTGATTTGCCTCGGTGTGGTGGGATCAGGTCAGGTGCAATTCCCACACTGTGTCTCCGGTGCTGTCCCCTGTATCGCCCTTAGTCACTGAGGGGCATCATGTCTCATAGTAGGGCCAGCCATGTTGTTCTCTCTGTGGACTGGCTGCTCTACTCAGGAACATCATCATCACGGCCTGGTGGGCCAGGCTGTGCTCCACTCTCTCCTCCTGCCCCTTCATCTGCTCCCGTGTGCTCTGATCAAATATGTCCATCTCCCATAGCTGCAGAGTCAATGTCATCCTTTGGAACAAATTATTTTCGGGGGAGGTCAAATAATATTTTCTATGATAAAATTGGTTTTCAAATTTTTTTTTATTTCCCAGCATTTATCTCATTTTCACAAGAACTTTTTGAAACTCTAAAATAAGATTTTTTTAAGTACTGATATACATCACTATTTTTTTTACATCAAAGGTGATAAATTACAAAAACAGAACTGTTTGAGCTATAAATTGCTAGTTATATGATATAAAATTTACAATTGGTCTTAATGCTATATCATACATGTGATAGTTCAGTTTTGTGTCAACTATCTGCTCCCAGATTTTCAACAGTTTGGCAGTTGAGACCTTCTGCTTGATGTCTGAGAAGTATAGGGAAACTGGTTGATTGACACTGTTTACAATACTGGCAAAGGACAGAGATAAGCTCAGGCATTCCATACTCAGCTCAAGTGCCGCATAAAAGGCCTTAGAATTTCTACTTGAGCCATAAGATCAAGCCTCATCTCTTTTAGTAACAGAGAAGCAGTGCTGAAAAGCAAACCCAGAGTCTTATCAGGAGTAGCTGAATTACAATTTTAATTGAATGCTGAACCTAGAATGGTGTGTGTGATAGGTTTTCTTGTGCCAACATGGCACCTGTCAGAAGATATGGGTGGAGTTTAGCCGGTCAATCAGGTTGTAGCTTGATGACTTCATTTGGAGGGAGGTCCCACCTAGATAAATAGCTCCCCAGATGTGGGCCTCTCTCTTCCTTCTGCCTTCACCTTCCTTTTGACAAATCACGCTGAGACCTGTGGGGCCCCTGGAGATGCTTCCACCGTCATTGGAGCCACAAGACTTTGCACTCACTGTCCTGTGATCGTCCTGCATTTTGCATCACTGTTTGTGGCTGTATGAGTCTGAAGAGGGATTTATGGACTAGTATCAGACTTATAGACTTGAGTTGGACTGGGCTGGGATGTTGTCCTGATACAGAATTACTTCTTGATATAAAACTCTTTCTTACACATTTATGTGACAGTCTCTGAATTTGTTTCTCTCGTCAACTCAGCCTAACACAGTGTGTGATATTAAAGGTGGGGCATTGATTGGGAAGATTTGGAACCCTACAATTTGATTGAGAATATATAGGCAGATAATCATGAATATGCAGAACTTGAATTCCTAAATTCCATTGACTCATGCCATCTAATAATGCCACCTTTCTCATCTGAAGAGATTACATCATTATCCATAAAGCTATTTTCCCCAAAAACAACACTTAAGGTTTCCCCAAATGTATATGTTAACATGCCATGTGGTCCTGTATTTGGAGCATGGTATGAGGCCAGTGCCTTAAAAAATACTGCTGAGAATTCCCAGGATACACCCTTACTATCCATATTCCTTCTCAATTTACAACTAAACTTCAGTCTCAGGGAGTCTTGAAAGGTGACTCTAGAAGGTGGCTCAGGAGGATGTGCCATAGTTTCCTAAAGAAGTATTGAGCTTTCTAATGTGTACAGACAGAAACCTGTAAGAATCCTGGTAAGGATGTGGGATAATGGTGCAGCAAATGTAAAGGTGAGCCAGTTGGAGTTTGTTGGTATGAGTCCATTAAATAGATTTTGGGCAGGGGAGTGTGTGTGTGTGTGGGGGGGGGGGGTCACTCTACTTTAATGTATAGTGTTAATTTTCAAAATCTCTTTAGTAAATAAATAAAAGACATGAAATTGGTTTACTTGGTGAACCTTAATTGCAAAATGTTTTCTTCTCTCAAAACTTCTTTCCTTCAGCATTTGCTGCCTTTTCAGCCATGATTCGCAGGTATTTCCGTCCACTAAATCTTCTGAACTGGGAATCGGTCAGTGGTTCTTTCTTTCACAGTAGTTATTTTACTCTCCTTGGGAATTGTGAATGATGGAAGTCGGCTGGATCGTCAACAATGGTTCCAATCTGGAAGTTCTTGGGGAAGCCATTTTCATCATTTTCCTTATAAAACCATTTGGGGTCTATGCTCCCATCCTCAGGACATGGAGGTCATTTTTTAGGTCAGCTATCAATTCTGGAGCTTTCGTGCCAAACCAATCATTGTCTGCTGCTTTTTGTTGCTCTTCCCAATATCCACCTTTTTTTTTAAGTTGAAATTTTGATTCTCTATAAGGTGAAACACTAGTTGTTTTCAAAATTAGGGGTAATGGTGCTTTTCTGCAGAAGTTCATTTTTTGTTCTCTCCTTGATCTGTGTGAGAGCTTTTTATTTTGATTGTGGATATATATATATATATATATATATATATATATATATATATATATATATATATATATATATATATATATATATATATATATATACCACTGAGCTGCTGCTTAATATTCAGACCTGGGTTTATGTTGCTGATTGTTAATTTCAGAAGTTTAGAATTAGGGCTGTATAGTAAGTCTTCATCACTGGCCTCATTAACTGCACTTCTGCCAATATCTGATAGCTCTGCACTTTTTTCATTATCTCCCTATTTTTCTTCCTGTGTGACAGCCTCGGTAGTCTTGTCTTCTTCTAAGTGAAAACTTTCTTTCAGCACTCGATCCAGGAGTTGTGTCAATCACAAACAAAGCAGTTTCACTTGACACTTCCCAAGTCTTCACTCACTGACTCCTTTTGATCATTATTTCCAACAAAACATGTGGTGTCTTCCTCATTCTCCTCATTCTCCGACTGCTAGCATTCTCAGAGGGCTAATAAAAGAGAATCACCTTTATCCTGAGAGGTGTTGAGCACAGACTTGTGCAGTTTGATTATGAGGTTCTATATATATATATATATATATATATATATATATATATATATATATATATATATATATATATATATATATATATATATATAATATTATTTATATATTATGAGAATATATATATATCTTGGGGGTACTCTTTATCTTTTATCAACTGAGCCACCAAACTGTGTCAAGTCATTTGTTTTTGCGGGATTCTCTCTTATTTCATTCTGCCTATTTACACAATTGTCTATGTCTGAGCTAATGACTTCATGACAGCTTGTAAGTTAGAATTTGATGGGTCTGAGAAACTACTTGATGAAAGCTATTGTCACGGAGCTCAGAGACTGTGTTAGTCCGGGTAGACTAGAGAAACAAATCCATGGACACACAGAAAGGTATAAGTAGGAGATTTACATACAAGAGGAATTGAATATTGAGAAAACATCCCAACCCAGTCTAGTACAAGGCCCTAAGTCCAATATTAGCCCATATGTCTGATACCAATCTATAAAGTCCTCTTCAGACACATGAAATACATGCAATGGTGCCAAATGCAGAATGATCACAGGCCAGTGGCTGCAAATTCAGAGGTGGAAGAAGCATGTCAGTGCTGGCAGGGGTCTCCACGTAGCCATTCCAGTTCCCAGGGCTGCATCAGGGTAGGTCCATGTGACATCTCAGGGGTGCCTCGCAGGAAGTCCTCCTTGTGGGTAGAGAGTCTCCAAGGAAGTGAACTGAGAGAGAGTGTCTCTTACCTCCAAGGAGGAATGACCAGATTTCCCAGAATTCTAAGGCCATGTCCACATAAATCTCATTGGCTATCTGCAGATTGACAGCCTAGATTCCACCCCTACACTCGTAATCCTTAAATTGACACCAGATTCGGTGACTGCCACAGAGACTCTTCAATGAGGAACTTTTATCATCCATAAATTTTCCTTCATTTTTCATTTCTTTGGTCTCATATCTAAACCTTTATAATTCTGGTTTATATTTCCTGGTGAAATATTACTAGCTACCTCTTCAGTTTGTGCCTGTACTTCTGTGCACACCCTTGGTGGCTCTTCTGATTGCAATCTCCAAAAATGAAGAAATGACTGAGGATAATGACTCAGGATCAGAAGTATCTTCTGCGTGTGATTCTTCACTTGAATCTGTGAGTCATTTAGCCTCCCCTCTTTTGGTTCTTGTTACTGTGGAAGGCTCACATGCAGAAATACCCGAAAAATGAACTTCGGCTTCAGAGACTTCTTCAGTATGAGATTCATTTATTGGAGTTGTTTTCACCTTTTTCCTTGCACTCGATGCTGGAGTGGATGGAATTACGTTCTGCCTTTTCCTAGTTAACTTTACAGTCGGATCTTGGAGCACAGATAGAGAAAGAACAATTTGATTCTGCTTAAGATATATCTCTATCAATAGATGGTTCAGTCATCTCTGGTAATTCACTTTCAGTTCTGATTTTCTTCCTTCTGGACTCTGTTCCACACAGCATGTGTCTCAATTGTATTTTGGTCATCAAACTGAGGTCCTTCATGCTTTCTGAATGCTTTTTAATTCCACTAGCCGCAGAATTCTTCTGTGAGGATATTTGAACTGACATGTTGTGATAGGTATGTAAATTGTGCCAACCTGGTCATAGGAACGTAAGGAATTAATAAGGTTTCAGTTTGATTGGAGTGCAAAGAGATGAATGGCTTAGCAAACCCCACCTCTTTCGCTCTTGCTCTATGGTGATTGTTGTGTGGCTGCCGTAACTAGTTCTCTGCTTCAACTGGTGAGGTACACTACCTGTGGGACACCCAACCCATGAGATTGTGTGGTTAGAGCTTGATGTACCTTCGAGACCTGTTTCACTATGTTGCTGGTGTATATAACGCTTGAGCTTGGGACCATTGGAATCTTGTTGACTGACTGTTGGTGACTTGCCCTCCTGTTTGCTGCCTGTGGGTGAATGGTCTGCATTGTTCTACAGAAGACTAATCTGCCTGCTTCCTTGATCTTGGACACAGCAGCCCTCGTGAGTTAAAGGATTTCTAGTATATTAACTGTTCTGTAGAAGTGAGTTGAACTGAGCCCTCTGTACTGCTGTGTGGACTAATTAGCTGTTATACTCCTTCATGCTGTGTATATATATAAATATATATATATATATATATATATATATATATATATATAAATCATAAATATCCTGGTTTTGTTTCTCTAGAGAACCCTGTCTAACACAATTGGTACGGGAGTGGGGTACTGGAGAAACAAATCATAAAGATGGAGAGTGGATCCTTGGATGACCTCTGCCTCAAGGCAGTGTTCTTCTTTGTGTACCTGGAGGTCAGATATGTCTGTGCAGTTTACTGGGATGTTTCTTGGAAAGAATATGGGAAGTTAAAGTGTTGATCATTTTGATTGGTTGTAGCTTTTGGTTATTCCGGTGTGAAATGGCAAAAATGAATACTGTTAATGCATATTTTTTCCTCCGGGGTAGAAATCAACATTTGAATTTCTCACAAACCATGCTGCTTAAGGAAAATGCTGACAGAGGTCAGAATGACTCACAGAAAGTCTGAATCTGGCTTGAGGCTCTCAGAGGCCTAATGCCATATATATTTTTTAATCAATAGAATAGTTTAAATAAGTTAGATAAGAATTGAACTCGACTGTTTTGTTCATTTACAAATGTTATGTTTAAATCAGGAGGGCACATAATGAATTATATGCATTTAGTTTATCCTGTTAGATACAGATATGATTTTATTATTGTTTGTTTGAAAATTATATATGACTAAAGAGCTATGTGAACGTGTCAAATTGACAAGTGGTAGTCTGTGGTGAGTACATAGTTTGGTGTCAATTCGAGAGGATACAGAGTGAAGGCATGGTGTCTGGGCTTCCAACCAAGATAAAACCAATGAGGCGTCTGCATGGGCAAGGCCTTCTCCTGAGAATTCTGGGAATTCCTGGATTTTCTCCTTGGAGGGGATAGATAAACTCTCTCATTCTCTTGGCTCACTTCCTTGGAAATTCTCTACTGACCAGGCTGATGGCCTGCAAGACATCCCTGAGGAGAAGCCACATGGATCTACTCTGATACAGCCAGGACCCAGAACTTGGAGAAGCCACATGTGGCCCCTGTCAGCACTGAGATGCTTACAATGGCACTGGATCTGCAAGACTTCCCACCCACTGGCCTGTGATCTTCCTGCATTTGGCATCATTGCATGTGTGTCATGAGTCTGAAGAGAACTTAAAGATTGGTGTCAGACATATAGATTAATATCTGACTTATGAACTTGATCTGGACTGGTCTGGGGTGTTTTCTTAAAATTCAATTGCTCTTGTATATAAACCTCTTTCTTGTATACATATGAGTGTCTATGAATTTGAGTCTACCCAGACTAACACACGTCTTGAAATATATGACACACTAAAAATGTGTATGACATTCTTGCACAGGGACTATGCTAACTTTCTGTGTATCATTCCAATTTTAGTATATGTGCTGCCAAAGCAAGCACTCACGAAGTAGGTTTTTAATATAATGTTTTACCTCAAGAGATTTTGAAAGGATCTAATAGTATATTTGGTTACTCCTAAGTAGCATGGATTTTGAAATAACCTGCACTAAGTCAAGCTGTAGAACCAGATCTACTCTAGAAAATGGTGTCTAAAGTCTAAGGGAAATGGGCATATTAGAGTGGAATTAGCAGTTTCAACCTATACCATAGTGGAGTTTCCAAGGACATACTTTGTGTTATTCCAGGTAGACTAGTTAAACAAATTTATGGACACTCATATGTGTATAAGAAAGAGCTTTACATAAAGAGTAATTGTACATTAAGAAAGCATCTCAGCCCAGTTCAGACCAATACCAGAAGCCTGATATTAGTTCATATGTCCGATACTAATCTATAAAGTAATCTTCAGACTCATGAAATATATGCAATGGCACTGAATGCAGGAAATTCACAGGCCAGTTGGTGGGAAGTTTTGTGGATCCAGTGGCATTGTGAGCATCTCAGTGTTGGCAGGTCTCCACGTGGCCCCTCTAGTTCAGGACACTAGTGTAGTTCCATGTGTCTTGTCAGCTGCAATATCTCACAGGGAGTGAGCCAAGAGACAGAGTGTCTCCGACCTCCAAGGAAGAAGACAGGAGGTCCCAGAATCCTCAGGAGAAGGCACTGCCCACACAGAGGCCGAATTGACTAAGACCTGATTGACAGGCGAGACTCCACCTCTTCATTCTTTATCCACTCAAATTGGCAAAAGATTATGT
Source organism: Tenrec ecaudatus (assembly GCF_050624435.1). Classification (NCBI taxonomy): domain Eukaryota; kingdom Metazoa; phylum Chordata; class Mammalia; order Afrosoricida; family Tenrecidae; genus Tenrec; species Tenrec ecaudatus. The sequence goes on from NC_134540.1 coordinate 131,472,838, forward strand.
AACTACTACACACTTCTTACCACCAGTAAGGAGCAAACATGGGAAGATAACTCCAGCATCTCTGAAGACTGCTATGATTGCAACTTTAGATGGCAAGGCTTGCCAGCAGGGATTGCCCCAATTGAACGAACACACCTAACTACAGTTGGGCTAATTGAGTTCCAGAGTTGTGGCGACCAATTGACATCCCTTAATCGATAGAGAAAAGGTAGGGAGGAATACAAAATGGATAGCAGAGTCAGAAGAATCTAATTTGTATAGATATATGGCATTGATAAATCAAGCACACTGTCCCTAAGAGTGAAATAGATGGTTAGCCTACTAAATATTTACTTAAATTGATATAAGCAGAAGAATTCCAGTTCAGGAAGATGACAGTGACCTCATGCCTATGGTCTTCACTCCTGTTACAGTACTCTCTTTCTCACAGTTGACACCTGTCGCCCCATGGGGAGTTCTTTATGAGCTGTTGACTAAGGAGAAGAAAACCCAAGCTTGATTTAAAGATATGCAAGTGCTACTTGAAAGAGGACAGCTGCAGCATTACACCCTGAAGTCTGTGGTGAAGAGACAATTGTCCAAGAGGCAGTTTACCTGGTCGTGAGCAGAATATCCAGATGTGTGACTATATATGCATGGGCTGGGCCATGGGTTAACTGGTTGGCCAGCCTCTGCAGAGGAGGAATTTAGCAATCAAGTTGGATTAAAATGACATGTTCTGTTTAAACCAATCATTCTATTTCCCTAAGCACTCTAGTCATTGCCCAATAGTCTCATGAACAAGTGGACAATGTGGTTATGCATGAGCTTAGCAAAATGCCCGACCACTCACCAAGGCCAGCTTGGCTACTGCCACTGCTGAAGGTCCAGCAACAGAAACCAAGCACACTACATGGGGTCATTCCTCAGGAAAATAAGTCAACTGGTAGCATGTGTATTACCTGGGATCACTTACATAACAGAAAGGTCAACATTATGTTTTTATTAGAACAGAAAGAGACGTGCCTCACCTGTGCACAATGTTTCTGCCCAGATATCATTTGTCAATTTGCAGAATACCTTATCCTCCAGTATGATACATCTACAAAGACAGATTTGTATGTCCTTGTAGCAGCCCATGGTATTTTCAATATTCTTATCCAACACCATATTTCAAAGGCTTCTTTGGTCTTCCTTATTCAATGTTCACCTTTCACATGTGTATGAGACAAATGAAAGTACCATGGTTTCAGTCAAGTGCACCTTAGTCCTCAAAGTAACATCCTTGCTTTTCAATATTCTAAAGAGATCTTGTGCAGCAGATTTACCCAATTAATTCATCTTTTGATCTCTTGATTTCTGCTTCCATGATCATTGATTGTGAATTCAAGCAATACAAAATCCTTGACAACTTCAACACTTTTCCATTTATCGTGATGTTGCCCATTGGTCCACTTGCGAGAACTTTAGTCTTCTTTATATTGAGTTCTAATTCATACAGACGGCTGAAATCTTTGCTGTTAATTAGCAAATGCTTCAAGTTCTCATCACTTTCAGCAAGCAAGATTGAAGCATCTGTATGTATTAAACCAAATTCACAGCCAAAAAGTCAATGGTGAGTCACGGCAAACCTCTTGGGTTCCTGAGAATGTAATTGTTTACAGGAGTAATCATTCAAATCACCCTTCAGCAGAGCTTATTGTGCTTTCGAACTGCTGACCATGCATATTGCAGCTCAACAGTAACTACCACACCACCAAGGCTCCTAGTGTTCATAAGCCATTCTCTAATCCTGATGTCTTAACTCTTCTTCATATAAACCAGCTTCTGTGATGATTTGCACAGCATAGTTTGAATAAAAATTGTGAGAGGATACAATCCCAACAACCAACTTTCCTGCTTTTACACCATGCAGTAGTCCCTTGTTCTATTTGCCTATTTGCCTCTTGATTCATGTACAATTTCAGCATGAGCACAATGAAGTGTCCCAGAATTCCTTTCTCAAGATTATCTATAATTTAGGATCCACACAGTTGAATGTCTTCACCTAGTCAATAAAATATAAATAAACATCTTTCTGGGCTTCTGCCCTTTGAGCCACGCGGGAAACTGAAAACGGGAAAGTGTATGCGGACAAAATTCTCCATGCTTGACTGGACTGGAAAACACTCCTAAAGGCCAGCAAACGACCCTTGAACTAACTACAAAAAAAAAAAAAAAATTCTCCGTGCTCATATTTTAAGGAGTCTGGAGGCTGAGACTCTCCTAGAGAGAGGCTGTCCCATTTGAGGGTTGGAGATGCATCCCAGTCACATTCTCCTATAAAAAAGTGGTTCCCCACAATCTCCCCCTGTAATAACGCTAATTTAGAAGTACTGCTTGCAAGCACATGGTTGCTACCAGCTTGAAGGTTGTCTGCCTGAGGGCTCGCAGCCTGAAAGTTGGCTGCCACTGAGAGCAATTGGCCCCTATTGTCTGGCTCATCCTAGGTAGGGCCCACTCCCTTCTGATAAGGACCATACACTCTTCCATGGGGAAGAATTTAGGGACAGTTCAGCTCAAACCAGCTTAGAGATAACCAAGGTTAGGCCACCATCTTAACTATAGAATCTGTCCATCTTGTTAGGAATGTACTTTCCTGTCACACATATGCCTCTAGTACTTCCCCTTCCTATTGCACGTATACTCCTAGCTCACCCCCTCCTGTTCCGTTTATGTCTCTAATACAGTCCCTTCTTGTTGCGTATGTCTGTGACATGGCTTGCATGACTGAGGTTATATAAGCTTGTGAGAGAATATATTCCTCCTTCATTCTGGTTCCAGTCGCCATGGAAGATGTGAGCACTTGAATGTCTTGTCTGTCATTTCTTTACCCCTCAATTACACAACTGCCCCCTTTGATCCATGGGCTTGTGGAAGCTGGTCCCCCAAGAGCCCAGATTCTTCTGCCGTCAATAATGATATGCCTTGTTTCACATCCTATTCTGAAACCCACCTTAACCTCTGGCAGTTTCCTGTAAATATCTGTTGTATCTTCTATTGGATGATATTAAGGAAAATGATGTTCTGTAGTTTGAATACTCTGTTGTGTCACCTTTCTTTGGAATGAGTACAAATATGGATTCCCTCCAGTCAGTTTACCAACCTTTGACACAGCTGCCAGCAGAAATGTTACCTAGTAATTTTTATTGGCTTCTAAAAGCTGTATACAGTGTTGTCTGGCTTTTGTTGTTTTTAAATAAAAGACGATTGGCATTTGTTTGTATGTCCTTGAGTTATCATAGATCTTATTCGTAATTATGGATGTTCATTTTAAAGTCTGTAGCAATCTCCTCTGAATGCTTTCAGTATAGGAACAATTTAGTTCTACTATTGACATGCAATTTTTATAAGTTTTCTGCAGAATATTGTGAATGTTCACTGAGGCATCTCCACTGAGGCTTGATGGAAATTATATGTCCCAAGTCTCTCTTGTGAGCTTTAGGAACTAGGAAATCTGCATAAATACTATGTTTCCCCCTGTGGAATTTCTCCTGGAGTCTGCATATATTTACATTTAGCAATAGACTGAAAAGACCTTCATGTACAGGTTTGGAGTTCTTAGCCTTTGGTCTTTTGCTTCCAAATTTCACTTGTATTTTCTGTTCTTTTATGAATTTTCCTTTGTACCTTTCAAAAATGTGATTCATTTGCAAATGAAAATCATTCATTCTCATCAAGCCAGTTTTGGGAATTTTTATAGGACACAAAGCCATAGCTCAGTGTAGCAGCAATGACCCTGTTTGTTTAGGAGTTTCATTTTACTGCACTCCAATTTACTTTCCTCCAGATTCTGCTACACTTGCCCATGGCTCACCAGCAGACTGCATCAAGTATATGTTCCTTATCTATGATATCCTGCATTTTATTTTGTTCTATCATTGCCTTCTTCCCCAAAGCCCCTGCACAGAACATGCAAGTCCACATTTCTATCGGAGGAAAAAGTATTTTTATAAGTGTTTGTTTGTTTGTTTGTTTGGAGCCAGTTTGTAAAATTGTGATCAAGCAGTTGTGTCTGAGATCTGGCCCCTAAGTTTATCTTGCAGTGGTTACCTTCCTCACATCAAATATGATTTTGGCTGAATTTATGAAACATTCCTCACATTTAAATATTGCACTTTAAATATCTTCAAAGTGGATTCATTATTTTCTTCTATATGGGATCTGATAATTAAGTACTTTATCTAAATAAAAAGGGTAAAATTATTTTACAAAAAAAACCTTGTTTCTAGCATTTATTTATTTTATTTTTAAAAATCATTTACTTAGGGGACCATTCAACTCTTATCACAATCCATACATACATCAGTTGTGTAAAGCATGTTTGTACATTCATTTCCCTCATCATTCTCAAAGCATTTGCTCTCTACTTAAGCCCCTGGCATCAGCTCCTCATTCTTTCCCCTCCCTTCCCACTCCCCTCTCCCTCATGAAACACTAATAATTTATAAAGTATTATTTTGTCATATTTTGCATTGTCTGACATCTCCCTTCACCCACTTTACTGTTGTCCATCCCCACAGGGAGGAGGCTATATGTAGATTCTTGTAATCCGTTCTCCCTTTCCACCCCACCCTCCCTCCACCCTCCTGATATCTCCACTTGCACCACTGATCCTGAAGGGATCATCTGCCCTGGATTCCCTGTGTTGTTTGTTTTATTATTAGTTTGTTATTGTTTTATTTTGTTGCTTGGTTTTGTACTGTCTTGTTTTTGTGCTAGTTATTATCTCCGCAGGTCTGTCTAAATGTGATAGACTGATGAACAATCTGGAGGAGAAAACAATGGGACCAACAGTTCTGGAGGGACATGGGAGATGGGGAGGTCGGGGGAAAGGAAATGGTCTTAACAAACCCAGGGACAAGGGAACAAGTGATCCAAATCGGTGGGGATTAGGGTATAGGAGGCCTGGTAGGACGTGTCAAGGGTACTATAACCAAGAGGAATTACTAAAACCCAAATGAAGGCTGAGCATGATAGTGGGATAAGAGGATAGTCAAGAGAAATAAAGTAAAGAGCTACGAGGCAAAGGGCATTTATAGAGATCTAAATAAAGGCATGAACATATAGAAATATGTTTATATATGAGAATGGGGAAATGGATGTGTGCTTATGTTTATAGGTTTAGTATTAAGTCAGCAGATGGACATTGGGCCTCCACTCAAGTTCTCCCTCAATTCAAGAATACTTTGTACTATTAAACTGGCATTCTATGATGCTCACCTTTCCTACACAATTGCTGAAGACAAAGCGGGTGAATAAGCAATGTGGCAAAGAAAGCTGTTGTAGCCCACCTATCAAAAGAGATAGCATCTGGGGTCTCAAAGGCTTGAAGGTAAACAAGCGGCCATCTAGCTCAGAAGCAACAAAGTCCACATGGAAGAACACGCCAGCCTGTGCTATGAGGAGGTGTCGAAGGGACCAGGTATCAGGCATCAAAGAACAAAAAATCATATCATTGTGAACGAGGAGTGGAGTGTGGAGTGGAGACCCAAAGCCCATCTATAGGCCACTGGAGATCCCCTTACAGAAGAGTCTCAGGGAGGAGACGAGCCAGTCAGGGTGCAATGTAGCAAAAATGAAACATACAACTTTTCTCTAGTTCCTGAATGCTTCCTCCCCCACACTATCGTGATCCCAATTCTACCTTACAAGTCTGGCTAGAACAGAGGAAGTCCACTGGTGCAGATAGAAACTGGAAACACAGGGCATCAGGCAGGATGACCCCTTCAGGACCAGTGGTGAGGGCGTTCCTAGCATTTTAAACAGCAGCTGTTTAAAAATAAGATTATGCATATAAACTTAAAAAATTAATTTCCTTTTTGTGTTTGAGTACTAAGAACATATCGGATTAACTATATAGGAAAATAAAAGAATGGAAGAGTGGATAAATAATCTTTGGTACATTCAAAATATGGAATCTTATAGATCTTTTGAGGCAGTGATGAAACTTTTCTGGCACCTCATGACACAATCACATTTAGAAGACCTTTTTGTGGTTATTGTTAGGTGCCTTCAAGTTCACTCCAATTCACGGCCACCGTTTGTGCAACAGAGGAGATACTTCCAAGTTCTGCATGACATTTCCAATTATTCCTGTGTCTGTGGCCATTATTTCAGGAATTGTATCAATCCACCTTGTAGTACATCAATCCAAGTTTGATGCCCTTCTCCAGGAACCAGTCTCTCCCAACAACAAATCCAAAGCGTGGGAGTAACAAAATCAGTTAATCTCCTAAAGGTAAATTCTGTATAAGGTTTCTAATTATAAAAGAAAAAATCAAGAAAAATGGGTTCACACCCAAAGGAGCAGATGTTGAAAGCTCGCGACGACTGGTGAGAGAGGGGTGGACAGATGGAAGGGAGGGGAAAGAACAGAACTAACCTTAAATATGTTTGTATATTAGGAAACAAAATATGTTTGTATAATAGGACAGAGTTATCTGGATACGAAGGCTGCGTTTTCTGAAAGAGCACGATTGTTATTCTTTAGACGTAAAACACCGGGGAACATTTTGAAGATGGCATCTGGAGTAGTAATCAGCTCAGTGAGGTAACAGATGGCATGGCCATCTTCTCCTAGTCAAAACCAAATTTAACAGCAACTCAATTTTTCACAGGGGGACAATTTATTTGGGAGAAAATTGTTGTACTTTGTAACAATCACTAATCTCTTATTGTATTGCCCAAATCTGTCTGAAGGGCAGTTATCTTCTTGCTGGAATATTTTTTATTCATTGTATATATAAAAAATGTGTTGTGTTATTGAAGACAGATTGTTGGAAACTGATCTCTTGCCTATCATAATTCTTATAATTGTTGAATGTGAATCAATCGGGAAATGAGATTACAGTGTGGCAATTATTACTACACTGAGCTGAGTACCAGTTTTACATTAAGCCATTATTGAATGCTTTTCCAATACAAGGGATTGGTTAATCAATGTTATACTGTTTTCTAACCTAGCACGCAGTCTTATACAGTTTTCAGCATATATACACATAGAGTTCTACTGAACTATTTGGCAAGCTTCTGTAGCTGCATTCCATGCCAGCAACCAAGGATTGATTTCCCGCTGCGCCCCAAGGGAATCCACCACACTTTCTCCCTCTTGCTGTGATGTAGAACATGACTTTGACTAAGAATATCTCCATGGAATTATCCAGCAATCTACTTACAAAAAATTAGTAATTACAATTGATGGATCACCAGAGTCTGATACGATTTTGAAGGTGGTAAACGGGAGTGCTCCTAAGGAAACACTATTTCTGTCACCCAAATACCTTTTCTCCCAGAAGCTTTTGATCTAAGAAAAATTTTGATATGGATCATATTTTCATGTAAATCACATTCTATATTGCTATGTTATGCCAAATGCACACTCCTTTAATGAACTATTTTCACAAATACATGCTATACTAGTTTGGGGGCACATGCTTGGAAACCAACTAGGATATTTTAAATATTTGTTTAAATGTATGGCACATTATATATGTTCGTGTATTGAATTGTGTGTTTAAGTATTTTTCAGTGTTTTATTCGAATTTCAAACTATGTAAATAACTATCACATAAACATATTCATATGACAATTACGTAATTACTTCATTAATAGACTCCATTGTGTGATATAGTAAACTAAATTGCATCCAACTGAAAAATCTGTGACTCAGTGAAAAGATAGATACAAGGTAAATTAAGATAAGTATTAATATCCCAAACCAAACCCATTGCCATCAAATCAAAGAAGCTGGAGCTTTCTCCTGGCTCATGAAGTTGCAGCGGCTGATGACCCCTGGAGCGAAGACCAAAGTTTGGTGGACGCAGAGTGACATGAATCAAAGGTTGGCAGTTCTATAATGACTTTTGGATTGGCTAGCCAAATGTCTGTGACCCAATAAGGGGGCTTCCAGAGCAAACTATTTTGCTGAGATATTTCTTATAAACACATTTCTGCTTTGAAAATCATATAAAATATTACCAATGCATTATTATATACATTTTTCTATAAGTAGTTTGCTTTTTAAACGTTTATATTAAAAGTAAAATGATTATAAATCAAAGTCTAGATGAATCATATATCACAGTGATTTTAGTATATGAAGAGTATATTTAGTATATACATTCAACTATGTAAACCTTCAGTTCATTATATGTGCCACTAATGGGTAAAAACTATGTGTTGAGTATACTAGGTGATAACTATTTTCATCTTAAATAATAGTAATTAAATGCATTTGTAACTGACTCATTATACTGACTTTATTTTTCTGTAATTTCTATTAAATGAATTTATATTAATAATTTTTATTTCTTTTTAAAAGGGAACAAAAGGCACCCCCCTACTATTTGCATTCAGAAATCATGTGACCTGTTAAGGGCTGACATTCATTGCTTCGTGTGCTCCAAGAAAACGTGTGTCCTGTGAAAACGTACTTTGAAACATGTAATTGCATAATAAATCTAATTTCTAAGACAATTAATGAGAGTAGGAATGATTGCATGTGAAAATAAGTTACCCTTAGTCACCTTAGTCATAAGATCAATGGTTTGAAGCCACTAGTAACTCCACAGGAGAAAGATGAGATTATCTACACCCATAAAGATGAAAAACCTTGGAAACCCTATCTGATAGGGTCACTATGTGTCAGAATCCGCACAACAGCAGTATCTTTGAGTTTTTGCTACTTTAATTGCAAAGAGAAAGGAATGATATTAACATGAAAAATTCCTCAGCGTAAAATGTATTTCCTAGGGACATGCCTATCACAGCACAACTGAATGTTATTGGAGCATGCTTCAAATTACCATTGTTCTGTACACAGCCCCAGTGTGCTGTGGGTTGTGAGTTGGGCTACTGCTAACCAGAAGGGGAGACATTCAGAGGCACTAGCAGCTCTGCACAGGAAGAGGAGGCTTTCTGGCCCCATAGAGATTCATAGCCTCAGACACCCTATAGATTCTTTATGGCTGGAGCTCAACTCGATGGCAGTGACTTTAGCTTGATTTGGTATGCGTCCTCTGAAAACTACTAGCTTACTTCATAATCACACTGGATTTAAATAAAAATGGTGAGATGAGATATTATCCTAGAAGCATGTATTAAATTTAATTATTTCTAATTGATATTATAAAACAAGATTTTAGAGTTATATTTTAATGAAATCACATTCCTTTTGAATATAAATTTAAAATCATATTACACTTGAAAAATAGCTTCATACATTTTGAAACACTTAAGTAAATAGGGATATATATATATATATATATATATATATATATATATATATATATACATACATATATATATATATATATTGCCTTTTATAACATGGGTTCATCCACTAAAATGATGGTTATGTACATCCTGCAAATCATAATGAATAATTTACATGTCATTTGTTTATTTTTTCTGAGTTTAAGTGTACCTGAGAAGTGGATTCGGTTGTGTTTTATTATTGATTCAAGTTGACTTTAGGCTTGATGTGGTTTTCAACATTTTCTTTGTTTTGATCTTCATATTGGAGTTTATCTCTGGTATAGTTTTTCATGGTGGGTAGCCCCTTGAAATTTTGTCATATGTTTTTGGTATATGAACCCCAGGAATGCCGACTCTATTGAGACACCAAGTAGAATAAGGACTTCCGAGGGATAGAGTAGGGGAGGGTGGGTAAATGGAGATGATATGAAGAAGTTCAAGAATGAAAACTTGTTTTGAAATTGACTGTGGGAGCAATTGTACAATAGTGTTTAATATGATTGAAATATGAAATGGTATGATATCTGTATAAAATGGTTTGGGGGAAAAATTAAATAGGAGAATTGATCCAAAATTTATACAAAATTGAATTCTAAGTTTGAAAAGCACTTATGTACCATTAACATAATTTTTAAAGTGATGGAAAGCAAAATATGAATTTATTAGAAATTCTGAATTTAAAAAATGAGAATGGCTTTACCACAAAAAATATTACTTCCTTTCATTCAAATTATGAATATAAGGCACACAATGTTAAAAAGAAAAAATAAAAGCAACAGTCCCAAAGGAACATCAAAATAAAAGTAATCTCTCTGTGATATATAATTAATAGAATATGGTGCTCTGGATGAATACAAGAAAACATTCATTTTTAGCAATAAGGAAGTGGAGGATTTTATGTTGCTGGTGCTGAACAAATTGCAGTGTGATTTCTAAACAAGACTGGGAAGAGATACCTTGCCATCTATTATTAATAAAAACAATGAAAACCTTGTAATTCATTAAAGTCTGGTCCACCACAAGACCAGTAAGCATTTCCGTCCATTATGTATAGATCACAATAAGTAAGCAGATGGCTTTAGGAAAGCCACGAAAATAACAATAGTCTTAAAGAATACCTCATGAAGTCACATATAAATTATTAAATAAAAACATTTATTGGATCATCCCTTGATCAAGAAAAAATTAAATATTATTTTATATCTCTTTGAGACATACTTATTATTAGATACTTATATACAGTACTAACATTTTTATTACTCTTACATTATTTCTAGTCAGCAATTAGACTGAAATTAAATGTGTTAGCATATATATGTCAGCATTATTTTCTTTACCTTTAGTTTTCTCTAACGGCTTTCTTTTTTTGCCCTAAAGTTTATTATTGAATCTTTCTTACATTCTAACTAGCGATTTTTAATTAGATATGTCTAAAATAATTACTGTAATTCTTAAATTATACTTTATTTAATTATAAAAGATTAGGCTTTCAGCTGCATTAGATGAATTATGAATATTTTCCTTCAGTGTTTAAGGTATACATTTCTACTGATAAATTCTCAATTTTCTATTCATTGTAGGCAATCTGTTACTTTTTATAATTTCTCATTATTGTCCAGTTATTTTTAAACTATTATATTTTTACAATAAACATTTATTGTTTTATGTTAGGTGCTGTTCTAAAATAAAAGATCATTTTATAGGGGCTCTTATAACTCTTATAGCAATCTATACCTCAATTGTATCAAGCATATCTTTATATGTGTTTCCATCATTATTTTCTAGATATTTACTTTCTATAAGCATTTAATATCAGCTCCTCTCTCCCCACCCTGGTAGCCTTGATAAGTTATAAATTATTATTATTTTCATATATTTCATCGATCACTGTCTCCTTCCCCCATGGTTTCTGTCTTTCATCCCCCTGGAGAGTGGGTGTGGTTATGTGTGGATCATTGCTATTGGATTCCACTTTCTCCCCCCTTCTTCCCACCTTCCCTCTAACCTTCTGGTATCACTATTTCCATTCCTGTTCCTGGATTCCGTGTGTTGTGAGCTCTTATCTCTTATCTGTACCTGTGTACACGCTCTGGTCTACCCCACAGTGAAAGGCAACACTGGGGTCATGATAGTGGGGTGTGGAAGCCTCAAGGAACCAGAGGAATATTGTGTGTTTCATTGGTGCTTTACTGCTTCCTGGTTGACTCATCTCTTCCCTGTGACCCCTCCGTAAGGAGATGTCCCACTGTCTATAGATGAGCTTTGTCTCTGAGTTCTGATTCCCCTTGTTCTCAACAATATGGTTTTGTTTGTTTGTTACTCGGTACCAAGGACACCTCCTGGTCACACAGGATGCTGTGCTTCTTCCATGTGGGCTTGTTGATTCTATGCCAGATGGCCGCTATTTAAACTTCAAGTCTTTAAGACCCCAGATGCCATCTTTTAATACCTGGCACCATCGGCTTTCTTCACCACATTTGCTTGCACACCCATTTTGTTTTCAGCGATTGTACTGGGAGGGTGAGCATCACAGAATGGCAGTTTGTTAGAACAAGGTGTTCTTGAAGATAATACACATAGTTAAAGAATTATTACTCTATTTATACCGAACATTACTTTGAGAGTATTTTCAATCTGAAGATGTATGTCTTCCTCTAACTCTACAGAACTTACACTTTTCAAATGTTTGTTTTTTTTAAATTATCCTTTTCTCCATTCTCCTTTTTCTCTGATCTAATATACAATGGAGATCTTTTAAATCTATACCTAATCTTTAAATAGAAATACATTTTTAACTTTTGAAAATATCTTTTTGTTTCTGTGCTTCCTTATGGTTTAAGGTTTTAAGGTAGTTAGATTATTGTGCCAACCGGGCTGATAAACACATGTGGGGTTAATTGAAGGGCAGAGGGATCCATGGCTCTGTGAGCCTCGCCTTTGGAGTTTTCCGGTCTCTTGCTTTGTGATGGTCGGACCAGGATACAGCTGCCTTAGCAGTTCCTGCTGCAGCTGGCAAGACTGACTTCCTGCAAGACATCCCCAAGGAGAAGCCTCATGGACCTACCCTGATGAAGCCCTGAGTGCAGAGCAGCCGTGTGGACACCCCTGCCAGCGCTGACATGCTTACAGGTTCACTGATTCGGCTTTCCTCCTGCAGTCAGCATCATAGTGTGTGTTTTGTGAGATGGAGGAGGACTTTGTGGATTGGCATTGACACATGGGTTAATGGGTTAATGTTGGACTTGTGGGCTTGGGCAGCACTGGGTTGGGATGTTTTCTTGATGTGCACTTAACCTTTAAGTAAAGCTCTCTTATGCATGAGTTTCTGTGGAGTTGTTTCTGTGAAGTACCTAGACTACTACATGGCCAAATGTTTGCTGTTTTAAACGTGTTATGCCTAAAATGAATTCTCTGTTGGTTTTCTTTGCACTATTCTTATTCAGTTCATATTCTGATTTCTTCTTGTGTTCATAATGCTCTGCTCTTTTTAATATGCACCTCTTCTTCCCTAACATAATTAATTCTTTTGATTTTATGTATCACTCTCTTTCCAAAACCCAGGGGCATCTAGTGAATTATGACTCATAGTAACCCATAGGACACAATAAATCCCTCTATAATATTTCCAAAGCTGTAAATCTTTAGCAAAGCAGGCTGCCACTTTTTTTTTGCATAGTGGGTTCCAATTGGCCACCTTCCAGCCAGAAGCTAGGTATTTAAACACTATGCCAACGGAGATCCCTCATTTCTGTGTTGAATGGTGGCTAATATTTGATTTATAGCCTTTGTATTTGATTACACATAGACCGCAAATTAAAAGATCAATAGTTTGGACCCATTACCAACTCCCTGGGAGAAAGATGAAGTGAGGCTGTCAGTTCAGTAAACATTTATAGCCTCAGAAACCTTAGAAGCCATTCTTCTTTGACCTTTAATGTTACTTTCAGTCAGAATTGACTTGAATCCAGTGGTTTTTGTTTGTTTTAGATTGAGGTTAGTACTCTTATGTAGTGCTTTTTAGCATCAACTCCATAGCAGTGAAATTTCTTAGAGTTATGCTTCTAGATTGTAATAGTTTTCAGAGTAGGAATTGGGAATAGTCTGTCCACTTAGGAACATTAGCCAATGAAAACCTTTTAATTATAAATAGAATATTTTGTTATCTAGTACTGGAAGATAACTCCTCAGGTGGTAAAACATTAGCCGTCTCCCCAAATAGAGTGTGTATGTCTCAGTGAAGGTGGTGGAGCGAAGCTTTCGGGACCTTCATGTGTCTATAGCGCATGGCTCAGCATGAGAAGGGGAAATGAAACGAGAAATTATAAGTAACCACATTGAAATGGGATGCCTAAAATATGTTATCATAGGCATCATATCCTAGACTGAACTGGAATTGTATTGGTCATTTAAAATCTGGCAAAGGGCTCACGGTCTAGGAAATGACAAATTCAAGAGTAAAGGCAATCCTTCATTACTGAAAACATGTCGAGACCTATCTGGCTGTACAATGCTGCTGTGATAAGACAAGGTGTACACATGCATAAGGAATATTGGTTGGTACTATTATTTTTCAAATTTGCTGATCCATCAGTAAAGCCAGCAATGAATGACATGAATAATTACCCAAACTTCTTTTACCTGAAATTACTTGAACATGCAATGAAGATGTGTTGATAGTTACTGATGATAAGAATGTAAATATCAGTAACAAAAAGGAAGACTTATTAGTTTGGAAGTAGGCCTTGGAGAAAGGAGTGAAGAGGAATATTGCAATATTGAATTTTGCAAGTCCTCCAACTTGTTCATTGCTAACAACGTTATTTTTCAATAACATAAATAGTAATTGTGCAGGTGAATCTTACCAGACATAAAACACAAGAATCCAATTCCCTACATCTTGTTAAATAGATGACAGAGAAACTCGTTTGGCAGCACAAATAGGACTAGTGGCCAATATGGGAATGGATCATTAATTACTCAAAAGTTAGTTCAGGTAGAAGCTGAGGAAAACTTAAAACACATAACCAGAGATGAAGTTATTACTTGTAGTACAAACAAAATAAATTCATAGTCATTGAGTCAATGTTGACTCACAGTGACACTCCAGAACAGGGTAGCATGTCCCTGTGAGTTTCTGAGGCGGTTACTGTGAACAGGAGTAGAAAGCCCCGGCTTTCTCTATCAGAGGGGCTGGTGGTTTCAAGCTGCAGACCTTGTGGATCACAGCCTATGATTAGCCACTATGCCTCCAGGTTATCTGACCTAAATTTAGAGACCAAGTCAGGAATAGATGTCATGCTGTGAATACCAATGATAGAAGACTAGTTGTGTTGTAGAATATCATATATGTCATCATCAATAACATCTTGACAGACATCATGAGCAACATGCATGAATCAGCCCTTCACACAGCAGGATAGTACTCACTCACTCTCTTCACTCACTCACTCACTCACTCTCATTCTCTCACTCTCACTAACTTACTGTCTCACTCACTCCCTTACTCTTTCACTCACTCTGTCACTTACTCCCTCACTAACTCTCTCCGTCACTCATTCTCTCACTCTCACTAACTCATTCTCACTCACTAACTCACTCTCCCTCCCTCACTCACTCACTCTCTCATTCACTCTCTCACTCATTCTCTCACTCTCTCACTCACTGTCTAACTAACTCACTCACTCACTCATTCTCTTACAAAAAAAAGAAAAAAAGCAGGAAAAAAGAGAAGAACAAAGTGGATATCAATGAGAAGAGATGTTGAAAATTGCTCTTAAATGTATAAAGTAACAAAATAAAATAAATGATAAACACATCTAGTGTACAGAAATTTCAAAGGGCAAGTAGAAAAGACACAGTTGAGTGTACAGAGATATAGAATATAAACATCAAAATCATCTCTTAATCCAGAAGAACTGAAGAAAAATAATCAACTTTGAGTTGAAATATTGAAGGAGTCTATTGATAAAAGTTGAATGATTTAGGAAACATCAAAAGAAGATTGAAGGAATACTGAGTCACTATAGTAAAAGGAATTGATTGAAAGTCAATCATTTTAAAAGGAAGGTTCTGATCAAGAACCAGTGGCATGGAAGAAAGTCCAAGCTTCACTGAAGGTATTAAAAAAGAAAATTCCAGTAATTTATGGACTGCTTTTTGAAATGTTACAGAAAATGAATATAATGCTAGAAGCATTCACTTTCGATGCCATCCCTTTTGGAAGACAGCTACCTGATCAACTGAATAGAGAAGATTCATATGTGTGTGTATTCCAATGAATGGTAACCTAGCAGAATGGGGGAAATATACAACAAAATATTAATATTTGGTACAAATAAATATATAACATCAATATCATATATATAACAGTACTATAATATCACATGGCAGTAAAATTTTGCCAATGAAGATTTAAAAGTGGTTGCCGTGGTCCAGGGAGCTATCAGGAAGTTTAGGGCACTCATCGCTGAGATCAGTGTGGTGAAGAGCAGAGCTTCAGCCGTGAAGGACGACTCACAGACAACCTATGTCATACAGAAGACACACGCGTTCCAGCTGAGCGCCGACAGGATTTGAAGTACTTACTGGTGAAGACCAAGAGGCAGTTGTGTGAACAAAGCAGGGGCGCACTGCATGATTTAAAATCAGGAAGGTGTGTGCCAGGGTTGCCTCCTGTCATCATCCTTTTTCTGTCTGTAGGCTGCGCCCATAATCAGGAAACCTGGGTTATATGAAAGAAGAGTGTGGCATCAGGTTTGGAGGATGACTTATTAACAACCTGTGATACACAGAGCACACAACTCTGGTTGCTGAAGTGAGGAAGACTTGTGGCACTTGCTGATGAAAATCAAGGATTATAGCCTTCAGGATTGATTACAACTTAATGAAAAATAGAATAAAATCCTCACAAGTGGACCAATAGGTAACATCATGATAAACAGAAAAGGTTGAAATTGTCAAGAATTTTGTCTTACTTGGGTCCACAACCAATGCTCACGGAAGCAGCAGTCAAGATATCAAAAGATGTACTGCACTAGGTAAATCTACAGCACGAGACCTCTTTGGAGTATTGAACAGCAAGGATGCCAATTTGAAGTATCATTGATGCTAATTGAGTACCAATGCTCTTTGGAGTATTGAAGAACAAGGATGCTAATAATAAGGTGTGCCTAACCCAAGGCAGAGTAATTTAATTGCTTCATATCCATGGGAAAGTTGGACATTGAATAAGGAAGACGGAAGAAGAATTGATTCATTTGAGTTGTGCTGTTAGAGAAGAATGTGAGGAGTAGCATAGATTGTTAAAAGACAAACCAGATCTGTTGGAAGTAAACCCAGAGTGCTCCTTAGAGGCAAGGATGGAAAGACTTCAACTTACACACTTCAGATATATTGTCGAGACAGCAGAATCTGGAGGAGGACAGCGTGCTGAGTAAAGTGAGGGGACAATGCAGGAGGGGATGGCCTTTGTGGAGATGGAGTGATGCCCCTGTTACATCAAAGGGCTCAAGCCCAGGAACGATTGTGAAGAAGGCCCAGGACCAGGCAGTGCTTCATTATTTCGTGCACAGGGCTGCTAGGGGTTGAAGCTCACCAGATGGCACCAAGCAACAACATCCCTGACAGCACATGAATATTGGCTACAGTCAGCAACTACAGTCAGCAACTACAGGAAGATACTGACTGCGCTTTAGTTGCTATGCAAAGGCAGGTTACTGCATGAATCATAACAAACGATGGAGGACATTGAGATGAATAGCCGTTCCAGAATGTTTTATCGTGCTCACGAGGACACTGTGCAAGGACTGAGGGGCTGTCTTTCGAACAGAAGAAAGGAACACGGTGTGGTTTAAAATCAGGTCAAGTGTGCATCGGTGTACATCTTTCACCATATTTATTCATTAGTATACTGAATAATTGATCAGAGATTCTGAATTGCATGAAACACATGGCATCAGGATTAAAAGGTAGTTCATATCCACTCTGTGTTATGCAGAGGACACAATGTTTCTTGCTGAAAGCCTAAGGGATTTGAAGCACTTTGTTACAACTCAAGGTAATAAGCAAAAAAAGAAAAACAGCATGACAGAAAACATCATAAAAAAATAAAAACGGAAGATATCTATTTCATTGTATTGGAATTAACAATGGAAGCAGTGAAAAAAATCAATTTATTACAAATGTATTGGGAAAATCTGCTGCAAGTCTTCTTCAAAGTGTTAAAGAGCAAACATTTCACTTTGATGATAGATGTGCTTCGCCGAAGCTCACATATTTTCATTTGCATGTAAACGCTGGGCCAAGGCAGTTTTCCAAACTACTCAGTCCTAAAGCAGTCAGTCATCTCTTTCATATCTTCCTCTATTTTAAAAACAATGAGTTTGTCTCATATAAGCTAAATGTCTTATATATCTTATTCTGTGATTTGCTTCTTCCACTTTTCACAACGATTTATAGTCTCATCAGTGTTGCATAAAGTATCAGTCAGCACTTTACTCCTTTTGGTTGCAAATATTTCATTTTACATAAAAATTAAATTTTATTTACTGATGTGTCAGATGGCAGAAATATGGACTTCTCCACATTTAAAAAATAATGTTTCCATTAACATTCACATTTTTCTTCTTTAGTAGTATTTTCTAGAAAGGTAGCCTTTGTAGTGTAGGTGTTTCACATTCTGATGTCAAATGCAAGCTAATAAAGGCAACATCAGCAGTTTGGATTCACCCAAATCTCTGTGGGAGGAAAGCAAGGCTTTCTGTTCTCATAGAGATTTACTACCAAGAAACCCAATGGGGCAATTCATCTCTATCTTTCCTTTAGGATCAGAATTGACCTGATAGCAGTGATAAATGGATTTATCTAAGAAAATACTGGAAAATTTCCAAATTTTTTAGTTATGTTACCACCTCTACTTTTTATGTCTAATGCATCACTTATTTTGTAGAAATTGTTATCTGTGGTCTTTACATTATTAAATAAATATTTGAGGATATACATAGATGTATCCAAACATCTCATTTATGTTTTTACATTTTGTGATTTTAGAGTTGGGTTTAAGTAATTACATGTTTGTTTGTTTAATGTGAAATAATACAATTCTTTGCATATCTGATTAGAATATGTGCCTTTTGCTTTGATTGGTCTGTTCTGGAACTTACATACTTGTATATAGTATTTCAAAGTTCAACGGGAAAATTTCTCTTGGTGACTTGAAAAGCATCTTTTACCTACTAATGATTGTTGTTTGTTTCATAGCAGGGGAGCTCACTCAGGCTGAAGCACCGAGCTACTTATAAAGTGACCAAGTCGAAATGATCAACCAACTGCAAAAATGCAAAACATTTATTTTCATGTATTTATTACATTTATTCATAAATGCATCGAGTATTCTTTACATGTACAATATATGTTTATGTACCTGCCATAACCGCATGAGTCCACATTGCACAACACACCACAATTAACTACATTTTTGTCATGACCTGAGTTGACTCTGATGACTTGCACTGAATGGAAAGAGCCAAGGATTCATCGTTTAGACAGGAGCTGCTGACAGCCAGCCCCAGGCACATTTCCAAATGATCTTCATGGTGGAACGGTACTTGGACTTAATGATCTTTATGTGGGAAAAGACTGACTCACATAAATAAGTAGAGCCGAATCATGCAGTCAAGGAGGTAGCACATTTTCTCATGTTTGGGTACTTTCCCTCTGCGAGTAAGTTCCAGAACTGTTCATGTGCTCTGGACTTCAGCCAAATGTCAGCTTGTAGTGTCAAAATCTCCCATTCTGTATGAATGTGATAGTTTTTTGTCTTCTTACTTGGTCCAGCTCCCCCACTCATTTTAATACCCTTTCTTACATTTAAGAGAAAAAAAAAAAGGTCTAAAAATGGCCGATAACTTAGCTGGTCAGTTTTGCTGCACTTAGTACAGTTGTTTGAGCATGCGTTTGACATCTGATTGGCTGCGCTGTGTATCAAAGAAGTGACGGGATTGATGATAGGCTTATGTCTATTTTTTAATGTTATGCGATCTACCCACACTACATTTTCGATAGACTAGTAGATCGTGATAGATGTATTGAGCACCCCTGCTTTATATGAATGGTGTAAGTTTTGAAGAAATATGAGAAACCTCTTGTGGAGACACTTAAGCTAGCAATTAGCAATGGCTCTCCCTAAATTTCTAATTTTGTTTATCCCTGGTGTTCTAAATTTTGTTGTTGTTAGGTGCCATAGACCCAATTCTGATTCATAGCAACTGTATGTAAAACAGAAGGACACACTGCCTGCTCCTGTGACATCTTCACGACTGGTCTGTTTCAGCTCATTGTTACGGCTACCTTGTCAGTCCATCTTCTCCAGAGCCATCCTCTTTCCCTGCCTCTTTACAAAGAAGGAGGTCTCTCTCTAGGACCGACCTTTCCTGATAATATGCTCAAAGTATATTAGACAAAGTCCTGTCATACTGGCCTCTCAGCATTCTGGTTGTACTTCTAACAAGACAGAAATGTTTGCTCTTTTGGAAGCCAATGCTACTTTTGATATTCTTCACAGGCACTCCAATTCAAAACAATAGTTTCTTCTCTCTTTTTTTTGCTGTCATTTCTTCTTAAAAAATCATTTTATTAAAGGCACATACAACTGTTATCACAATCCATATATACATCATTTTTGTAAAGCATATTTGTACATTCATTGCTCTCCTCATTCTCAAAACATTTGCTCTCTACTTAAGCCCCTGGCATCAGCTCCTCCCCCCCTCCCTTTTCCCCTCCCTAATGAACCCTTGATAATTTATAACTTATTATTTTGTCATGTCTTACACTGTCCAACGTCTCTCTTCACCCACTTTTCTGCTGTCCATCTCCCAGGGAGGAGGTTATATGTAGATCCTTGTAACTGGTTCCTCCTTTCCACCACACCTTCCCTCCACCTTCCTGGTATTGCCACTCTTACTGCTGGTCCTGAGGGGTTCATGTGTCCTGGATTCCCTGTGTTTCTAGTTCCCATGTGTACCAGTGTACATTCTCTGATCTAGCCAGATTTGTAAGGTAGATTTGGGATCATGATAGTGGCGGCAGGGGTGTGGCAGCAGGGGTAAGAAGCATTTAGGAACTAGAGGAAAGTTGTATTTTCATCATTGCTACACTGCACCCTGATTGACTCATCTCTTCCCTGGATCCTTCTGTAATGGGATGTCCAATTGCCTACAGGGGGGCTTTGGGTTTCCACTCTGCAGTCCCCCTCATTCACAGTGATATGAGTTTTTATTCTGATGATGCCTGATACCTGATCCTTTCAATACCTCATGACTGCACAGGCTGATGGTCTTCCGTGTGTACTTTGTTGCTTCTGAGCTAGATGGCCGCTTGTTTACCTTCAAGCCTTTAAGACCCCAAACGCCATATCTTTTGAGAGCCGGGCACCATCAGCTTTCTTCACCACATTTGCTATGCACTTGCTATCAAAACAGTACATTCTTCTTCAGCCTTCTCTCAATGTTGAACTTTCACATACCTATCAGGAGACTGAAAATGCCATGGCTTGGGTCATTTGCACTTTAATCCTCAAAGTAACATCTTTGATTTTCAATACACGAAGAGGCATTGTGCAGCAGATTTACCCAAAGGTAATGCATTTTTTCTTCCCTTGACTTCTGTTTCCATGAACACTGATTGTGATCCAAGCAAGAAGAAAACTTTGGAAACTTCAATATTTTGTTTATCAGGTGTGAGAATTTTTTGTTTTCTTTACATTCATTTGTAAGCCATGTTGAAGGCTATAAGTTGTCCAAAAATGTATACTTCACTTAAGAGAAAAAAACTCCACATAAATCACCTGATAAGTTTTTATCCCTATTTTTATCTTTATATCCAAAAGTTTTGTCGTCATTTCTAAAGCGATGAATACTAAATGTAGTTCTATTATTTCATTTCTATTGAATTTGTAATATATATGACTGATGTGGGTTTTTAGTTTTTACAACTTAATAATTTTTAAATATATGGCAGTTTATAGTGCCTAGATTTTGTATGTTATTAACTCTTCTCAAATAGCAACCACAATTATTGTAATTTTTCTCAAATATTAAAAAAAACAACATTAAAAGTTTTGATTTATTAACTTTTTAAATCAGGAATAAAGGCAAATACTGCATGGGATTTTTGTATTAATTCCATAGGAAACATAAACACTAAATATAAAATAGGAAAACAACAGATTATTCAGAAAACAATAAGAAAATATTGTGTTTCTACTCATTCTCCTTCCTTTTTTATATTCCTTGGATGTATGGAATGTCAGCACTATGGTACACTTTATTCCTTTCTAAAGTTTTACATAAGTAAATATTAATTAAATAAAAAGGCACAATTTATCTTTCCAAGTATAGATGGACAAACGTGATATGATGTGCCTTTACTTTTACTTAACATTGCTTTTATTTGCAATCCGTCCCCCACACCTAGGACACATAGACACAGACATTTAATAGGAAAATTGTAAGTACTTTGGTTCATTCAACCCTGAAGAAAACATGTGTAGTGTTGTCTAGTCTTAAAAGTAAAGCATTGGGTTTGTACTTTATCAGAGGAAAGGAAAATGAAAATTTCCTAAAAGGAATTTGATGTATAGTGAGACAAGTGATTGAAAGGACAAGGAGGTGGTGGCATATGACAAGCTGAAAGAGCAGTGTATTAGCCTTCAATTTGTAGGAAAGAAGGCTAAACAGGAGTCATGGCATGTGAGTCTGGACATACTATGTGGTTTGTATTAATAAGTTTCTTTAGTTGATGACAAAATCAATGCATGCAAAAAGAGTTTACAGTTAACAACACCCTCAGGTGCTCCACAAGAAAACAAAACCAACATTATTGAATTTATTCTAACTCATAGAGACCCATATACAATTTTCAAGAGTGTAATTCTTTACATAAGCAAACAGCCTAATCTTTTTCCTGCAAATTAGCTGGTAGCCTTTACCTGCCCTCTCTCAGACTAGCGTTCTAATACCTAACCCATAGTACCATCAGGTTTAATTTTTTTACATTCGTCTAAATACTTTAGAGATTTTATATTTTGATGTTTTGCCATCCATAAAAGTTTTAGGAAATAAAAAAGACACACAATGTTGAATTATATTAGCATATGCCAAAATTTAAACATACATTTTTAAAGTTTGTTTGTTTACTTCAATTTTCAGTATATTGGGAGACTTTCTGGCTTTTTGCAACAACATGAATTGGGAGACCTTCTGGATTTCTGCTTCAACACAAATAAACAAACTGTTCATAACAATGTTTATTCACTACTATCTTGGAGTCTTCTCATTAATTACAATAAGAATCAAGATGTGTTTTATCAGCAATTTGCTTGCACAATGATAAAAACCAGATTCGGTTATTTAATATCTGAATAAAGCAATTTTGTAAGAAAATATGCCATATTTGCTTAATTTGGATAGTTTCCTAAAGATTACACATTTTACATGATTTGCCTGGTAATGAATCATGCTAAATGAACGTGGAATCATTATTGTAAGTTTTCCCTCTGATAACCACATGCTCTGTTTTTTCCTTACTCTTTCGGTGACTTGTCTTGGGAATGAGCTGGCTGAAACTTTAGCTGAGATGGCTTTCGAGAGTATCCACTCACGCTTTTATTTGTGTGGCCGTAGCAAGGTGGTATAAGAGTAACTAAACACTCCAGTGGTAAGTGGCCATGAGAGAAACTAACTGACATGACACTATTTAAATTTCATTACCTAGCCTTAGACTTATATGATGTCAGCTATATCATATCCTATTCCCCAAATTTAAAGATAGAAACCATGGGTCCTATATCACAATAGGAGAAATATTTAGGTCCTATGGGACCCTGTAAAGTAGGAAATGTTGTACGATCATAGTTGGAGAATACAATGTGACACATTGTTTGACTTTGATTTTTCAAGTAAAGACTTTAATACTTTAAGTTTACTAAAATTAACAAGTAAATATTTTGTAATTACTGAAAGAAAAGTATTTAAATGATAGATGACACTGCATACTGATTGGCACTGTGAATACATATAGAGATACAGACACACATGGACACACAAACACAATAATAAACATATATAGGCAGGATTTACTGGGACACAGGTAACTTAATTAACATGCTTTGATGTAGAGAAAAAAACTGTTCTAAAACAATTAAAATATAAGGGAGCTTATTACTGACAGAAATTAAATAATTATATGTTGTTTAGAAAGATATCAAATGGAGTACAGCATCTTAATCTATGCCAATTTACAAAGAATTTCTCAAAATCTGAATGTGTATTACCTTTCAAATTGGATTTAATTGTTCTTTTTTTAAGTGTTAAACAATTACTTTAGTACAACTCTCCATTCTCCACATCACCAAGCTAGTAATTCTTTTCCTAATCCATGAAATAAAGGTTTACAGTGAACTGAACAAGGGAATAGCAAGACAGTAATTATTGTACCTGATATTTGAGAAATATTGTTAGGGGTTGGACATCAATAATAAACTATTACACATGTTGCTTTTACAAAGTTAGTTATATAGTATGAATGACATATGTCAGTATGAATTTATAGGTTGAACATTACATTTGCATAATGTGTTTTGCTTTATAAAATCCAAATATGTTGTATACCACAACCCAAGCCCTCTGCCTTATAGTTGGTTCTTACTCATAACAACCAGATAGGAAAAAGTGGAACTGCCTTTTAGATTTTCCAGGTTGTCATGGGAACAGACACCCATCTTTCACGTTCAGAGATCCTGGTGGATTTGAACCACTGATTGTTAAATTAGCCTGTACTCCAGCTCTCAGTAGCATAATTTGTTAATATAGATGCTATTAAACTAGAATATTTATATTTTATTCATTACATATTATTGATTCATCAAAAAATAACTTAGATTTTGAATGTCAGCTCTAGAACCAATAATGGTGCCTCTTTTCATAGTTATAAATAACATTATAACACTATAACACTAGAGGTGTAAAAATAGATGGGATTGTCAGGCCTGCAAACTACCAATACATTTCTTTGGGAATATGAAGGATGCATTTTCACACAAACATTGTTTTGAAAACATATAAATTGAAATAAATGTATAACAAAATAATGCACATTTATCTCTTCTGTGCCTTAGAGTAAATAAAATTAAAAAGAGATGGAGTTTGCAATGATTTCATTTGATGCAAATTATGTAGCCATAGCTCATTTAGATTATTAGTAGGTTGATATAATTAAAAATAACAAGCAGTAGAAGAAAGGTTTTAATTGATATGTAGAGAGAAAAGTGTAGGCGGAAATAATAATCATGAATGCCAGAGAATCACTTGTGACTCAGCAAAGCTAGTAACATTCTAAAGCCAGATTTAGAGATCCAGCACTACGCCCACTGGAAATACTCAGTCAGAGCTCAGAGAAGATTAACATTTTTCTTAAAATGTGCAATATGAAGAAGGTTCAAAATAAGGTTGTGGAAAAATCACATCTCTTCCAGTTCCATTTCCACAAACTTTTTGAACTTCCTGGTATGACATGTGATATTCAGAAATAAGACATAAATTTGGATTTTTGAAATGTTCCTCCTATGATTTCATTGCTTAAAATTATTTTACTTTTATTGTTGTGAAAATACATAGAGGAGAACATCCACCTATTTATAAAATTCGACATGTGCCACACTCCTAGGTATTTATTACATTCTTTATGCTCTGCAGCAACACCTGCCTTTTCCAGAGTTGTTCCCGAAGTTTCCAGCTTACACTTGTCACCGTGACAGGCATATGTGGTTGCAGACAGCAACACCCTACTTGTGGCAGACCTCTCTTACTTACGATGGTGAAGTACTCTTGGGTTTCAAGAAACTATCACGGGGTTTGGGTCTAAGGTTCAAGGTCTAAGATCTCAGGGCAATAGTTGATGTAAGCGTGCTAGTGGTGATCTACAGTATAAAAATCGCTCTCTAACTAGCAATAAAAGAAGGAAAGAAATGGAAGGAACAAAGGGAAGGTGTGGTTAGCCTCTTCTCTGAACTCTCTCCTCTGCTCTGACAGCACAGGGACTGGATGGAGCCTGCCTGCCATCACTGAAGACTTTGATCAAAGATTCTGTGCAAGGAGCCTGTTCAGAAGGGGAAATATGGAACGGAATTTTATGTTTTCACAATCTAATATAAAAACATGTGTCCCTACAGCTTTTTTCTAATGTACTTTAAGCAAAAATATCTCCCTCCAAATTCTATACCTCTTTTAAGGTGTTTTAAAAGTCCCTTCAATCATTAGGTTCATTTACGTACAATATACTATTTAGCTAATTATTTGAAGAAATGTTTTTACTTTGTCATCCCTAGCGTGATACTTATTGTGACTTTATTGTAACATTATTAATATTATGTAACTCAGTCAATAATGTTATTTCCTATCCCAACCCAACTTTCTCACGTTACCCATGTTTCCTCACCTTAGTTCAACAGGGAGCTGGAGGAATCCATTTATACTTAATTTATTAAATTGTTTAGTAAACATTCCTAAAATACACCAATCCATGATCCTTACTACCCAATTTACACCCATGTGAATTCATTTCATTTGGGCTTCTTCATGCATCTCAACCATCACCGGTACCCAGATAAGTGTCTCCTGCCTTTTTGTCACATGATCTGCTCTGTCAAAAATGGTGTGGCAAAGGTGCCGGACCTTCTCGAACTTCTGGGGTAAGAAAGGGGATTAAGACAATCAGCATCTCGTGGGAAAGGCTGCAATCAATGGACTAGAGATCAGATATACTTCCACCCTCTTATGTTTCCCCAATTCTGATGCCACTGTCCCTCCCACAGAACACTCAGTTTGCCACAGGGTTTGGTGGTGTTTTGCAATGTCCACACAGAATGCACAGGCAAACTAATTATTATTAAATTTATTAGGAAAGTAAATGGTTATAATTCAGGTTAAGATATGCTCAAGATAGACTTCTTTTATCAGGACAGCTTCTTCTACGTGTGCTGCAGACATGCCTCTTACTGGCCTTTGGATCCTTGACTGGCCCCATCCCTGCTCTTTTACTCCTACTTTTGAATACCCAGAACTACCCTACTTCAAAAGTAATCATCCGACTCAAAGCATGCTTTTCTGCGTCAGGAAAGCCACTGCTTTGGGGCCTGCTGGTCTCTTGCCAGTACTCTGTGGAGACAAGGACGTCCCTTTACTTTTCAGATTCTTCTCTTCCATTTAGAACTTTGAGACACCACATCCATATGGAAGTCAAGTCCAGAGAAAGCCACACAATTATATTAATTTATACCAGCTCTCCATATCAAGTAGATGGATGTCTCCTTATTTGGGTGGATTTTGGTCTACTCATCTTTCGCTATCCAAGTTGATCTGTGCATACCAGTCCACAGTTGTGGGCTTGGAAGTTCTTACATTCCCGGCACTTAAACCAGTTAGCCCTTTCTTTCTTTATCATTTAGCTTTTATAAGCTAGGGCAGGTCCCTGGGTAACAATGGAACATGGCCAAATTCATCCTGTCTCTTCATTGCTGCACATAGGCACTAACCAGCTAGGACAAAATATCCCATGCTAGGGATTGAACTCTCAAGAAGTTCCGTCACTTTCTCATTCATTTCCGAGGTTAATTCTCTGTAGATTTCCTCTTTACGCTGATTGCCTGTCACAATAATTTTATGACAACAAATTCTATAAAGATGTGTGAAGGAGCTAAGATTTCACTTCACTTCCTAGGTAACACATTGTGTTTTATGTTTACAGCGTTACCTCATAAGCATAAAAACAAGAATGATTTATGTTTAGAGTAATAATTCAGTTGTTGAATTCATGTCATTCCAAATTTGTGTTCTAACACCGAAAAATTCAAGAATTGATCATATTTTTCCCATAAAAATGGAAAACTAAATAATTATTTCTGAGATCCATAATTACACCTACATTTTTTCCCAGGATTTTAACAAAAATTTAACAGCCCTAGGTTGTAGAAGTAACCCCTAACACATCTAAACACAATAAATACAGTAAACTAAATATCAAAATGTACTCTAGTAAATAAAATTAACTTTTTTCCATTATGTTTTGTTGTTTAAAAATCATTGTTTCAGGTTTTACTTTCAAATCCCCATTAATATTCCCACACAGCAACAGTGAGTTCTATGTTTCCTAGGCTTGTGGTGTGGCAGTGCCTTTTCCCTTTAGTAGTAAAGGCCCTATTGGACATTTTGCCACCAAAATGTCTAGTTTCATTACACTTGAACACTTACTGGGGAACGAAACGCTCAGCCTAGAAGTATTCAGCAAATTCGACCACGAATTTATCAGTTTCCAATTTATTTGCACCCACCCCTTCCACCTGCCTCACTGCACTGAGTAAACCTGTTTCCCTTTTGATTTTTTCATACAGGCAATGGCTGGCTTTGAACACTGGGCTGCTGAGCATTTTCTTCCCTAATCTTTTTAATTAAATTATTATGGCGGTTTTTAGCTTTCTAACGCATCACTGTCTTGGATACAATATTAATTGAGTTGTTTCTAATTTATCCAAATTAACAGCAACTTTTAAACCTTTTCAGTAGTGTGGTTCTTTTTTCTTGGTTAACTACTTCACACTTTCTACTACTTTAGCTGCTTTAATCAAATTTCCTTTTTTTTAAAAAAATGTTTGTAATGTCCACTTAGCCATGTTGAATTCAGCCCCCAAATCAAACAAGTGCCCATGATTCAAAATTTTTAATGATTTCTTTCTCTAACTTGGTCTTGGTTCTCACCAAATTTCCTGGGGGAGACAAGTGAGTTCTTACAGTGATTCATCAGCTTGTTGAAACCTTTCAGTTGTTACTACAGTAACTTTTGGGGGCAGAATCCCTCCCCTCCCCATTTGCTTGAATGATGTATGCATTCAAAAATAGACCAAAAATATGTTGATCTGAAATAATTCTGATAAAATACTTTCCTCTTTAATTAGAGCTTAAGTTACTTTGATGTGCATTTTAACTTTTTTTCAGTATTTCTCAATAGTACTTGTGTTGTTACCAGAGACATAAACAACTCTATCCCACACTTAAATGTTTAATACATAAGAAAAATAATTTTAAAAAACTTTCAATCTACTGTGTATATGAAGATGGTGAAGCCACTGATTTTCCCGTCCTAGAAAAAAGCAGTGATTTGTAACAGCTCTCCGTGAGATATGATAAACCCTAAAAATCTTTTAAGATGTCTGTTCCAATTATGTGGGTCTA
Organism: Tenrec ecaudatus; assembly: GCF_050624435.1. NCBI lineage: Eukaryota > Metazoa > Chordata > Mammalia > Afrosoricida > Tenrecidae > Tenrec > Tenrec ecaudatus. The sequence goes on from NC_134540.1 coordinate 131,501,397, forward strand.
AAAGAAGAAGTATCTAATCTGAAGGATTTACCAGAAAACCATTTAGAATTTGTTTATGTTAATGGAGCTAGCTTCCATTGCTCCCCAAACTAATAACCTCTCCTTTTTTTCCATCTTTAAACTACTGCACAAGTTCATCTTTTTGCAAAGATTAACATGCACCCCCATGAAGAAGAGATTGTGAGAAATCCAATTCCAGATTTCTTGTCTTTATTTTAGTAGAGAACTTAGAATAGAGTGAAGATGACAAATTGAGGACTGATTTTTAAGCCCAGTATGTATCACATCCTTGGCGATGTCACATACTTTTGGTCAAAGCCATTGTACATGTCATTTCCACTCAATACGAATATTCCCCTTCTCGTTCCTCATAAATGACAGTTACAGCATTCCTGATGCTATTTTTCAGATTTGAATGGTATTTTTATAGTCACGGTTTCCTTTATTATCTGTAAGTTAAATATTGGCCAGATGATTAGCTACTCTTGATCTGATATTTGAATTATGCATATGTATATATGACTTATTTACCCAACTGTACATACAGCCTACACATTCACACACATACCCCTATAGCATCAACAAAGAATATAAAAAATATTGTTTTGGAGTGACTTTGCTCAGATTAAATTTTTAGCTTTCCATTTTGCTTTTAATCACCTAGGAGTGAAATCAGACTTTGAGTTTATGTATAATTAGTGGCTTACTAATTATAAAAACAGATGGTCACTGCCAATCAAATGTGAATTTCTATCACTTAGCAACAAGTTTTGTATTGCATCAACATTCAGGGACTCCTCACTCAATAACGAGGGCTTCCTGCAGAGTCCCCATGACCCACACGGTACAGTAGCAGTCCTACTTCTCCCCTCAACAGTCATCATTAGTCAGCCAACTCAGTATTGTAACCTTCTCTGAAAATTGCTTAAATATTAAGGTCCCAAACTTTGAGTGCTGATAGCTGTAGCCTATATAAGACCAGATTACATTTATACTTATGTGTGACTTTGTAACCTTTGTCCTAACAGTCTGGCATGCCATGGAGAATTTAGACCTGCACCAACACATTTGTATACAGAAATAAAAGTAGTTGAGTAATAAAATAAATGTTATATCTTGAATCTCTAATCAAACATATTTTATATTATTATATGGGTACAATTAGCCACATTGATCTTTACCAGGAAATTTTCCTTTTCTATTTGTTCTCTGACATTTCCCCCCAAGCCTATAAAACATTTAACTTTGAGATATAGAAGGTACTTATTTAGTTATGATGATGTGTGTTTTATTTTAAGTTACTTTGTCAACTGCTCATATTTTTTTGTATTTTAGGTTATGAATAATTTCTGTAACTCCAGATTCCATGTACTTACTAAGATAAATCTACTTAGACATCAAATTCTGTATGTTTAAGAAACACTCAAGATAGTCCTGGTGGCATAGTTGGCTTATACATTGGATTGTTAACTGCCAGGCTAGCAATTCGAAACCACCAGCTGCTCCAAGGGGGAAAAAGGAGGTTTTCTACCCCCATAAAGAGTATTTTTTAAAAAGTAGAGCAATCTCTTAGAAGACTGGCTGTTAAGAATCTCTGAAAACAGATATATCTTCAATTTGGGCATAATAAGCCATTCAAGCAGTCTCCTTAGCTCACTACCAGCTGGATGCCTAGCACCAAGTTAAATAACGGAGCATGTCACTTAGCACACTGGGTATAAATACACCGGCCTATAAAAAATGGATTGAAATTGAGTCACCAGCAGTAACATGTAGGCAATTCTGAGTCATTTGCCACACTGAAAGTTTATTTAGTATAAAATGGAAACAATGTAAGAAGTTATCCTGAAAGAAAGAATCCAGAGTGAAGGGTGGGTGGGGGGTGAAGCTGATATCTTGGATAACATCAATTATAGTATTTGTGTGTGAGATATGGCATATCAACAGATACAAAAGCATGAAATCTTTATCCCTTGTATTTTACTGTGATTTTGATTTCCAAGTGCTGGCTCTCCTCTTTGTGTGTGTATATATTTGTGTGTGCTTGTTTAAGGGGATTTCTCTATGTCAATACATAAAATGCAAGGGAAAATTAGTCAATTAGCAATAAATGAGTTCCACACATTTAGACTAACCTACCCCCCAGATAACATTCTTAACCTTATCACATGTCAAAGAAACCTTAACACCCTCTCCCCCAAATGTTCCAAAGTTCAAGATGAAATCACCAGAAGGGAAGCTATGGAAAGGTAAATCTCAAAAACAATTTGAGAGCATCAGGTGCTGCTGCTGTGGTCAGGTGTTGATGGAGTCGATGTTGATTCATAGTGACATCATGCCCAACTGACTCTGCACCATCCTCACTGTCGTTCCCAGGCTTAAATCCTTGAGAGCAGCCATGGGGAGAATCCATCTCTCTGGGCACTTTCCTCTTTTACACTCTCCTTCTACTTCAACAAACTTGCTATCTCTCTCCAGAGTCTGGTCTCTCCTGATACCATGCCAAAAGTATAGAAGACTAAGTTTTGGTACCTTTGCCTCAAAGGAGGATTCCAGCCATACTTCTGTCAAGATATTTTTTTAGCAGTCTGTGGCACTTTAAGCATTCTTCTCAACCACCACAACTCCAATACATTGATACTTCTTCAGTCTTCATTATTCAATATGCAACTTTTGCATGCATGTGGAGTAATTGAAAATACTGGTCCTTATGTGGTACTAATTTATTATTCTGGAAATGGAAAAACATGTTTATCTAACTGGCTTTTACTGTATAATCAAAATTATTGTAGATTTAAATGCATGTTTCATTTCAAGTTAGACCTTGTGAATAAAAAGGAAACATTTGTTCTACAGGGGGTTGAGTAAGTACTGGTGTTAGTTGCTGAAGTCAATGAAATGTATATATCTTCAAAATCCAATAGAAAGTTGTCTTTTTAACAACTTTACTTTTACTTCCATTGTTAAGTGAGGGGGAAAAATCCATTTCCCACTGCCACAAGCTATCAGCTGAGCTTCCGACATTTGGGGATATTGCAGGGAGCAGCACATGGATATGCCTCACCCTGGGAAAACGACATTGATGGTCACAGTATCTCCCCTGCAAGGTTAGTATGCTTGAATCCATGTGTATTCGGGGTCTTCTGCAGTGATTTAAGGAGCCCAATAATGCAGCTGCTTTCCAAATCGTTGGCAGATAGAACCCTCCAGTTGCTCTGTGGGAGGAAGATGTGCCAGGCTGCTTTGTAAAAGAGCGCAGCTTTAGGCTTTCAGATAAGTTTACTCTGTCCTATGAGTCTCCATGAGGCAGAATCAGCAGGAATAATTTTTGCTATGGTTTACCACTGTAGAAATATTTTTATAATGAAAATTCCTTTCCAGTACCTTGCTTGTTCCATCATTTTTCTGTGCAGCTTGTACAGTCTGTCGTTTGTCTGTGGTGACTTGTGTGTTGCTCTGGAGCTGGGAGCTGGGGCACTAGTAATGCACATAACAACAGAATCACCCAGAGTGAACCTGTTTCTGCAGAGCTTCCAGACCAAGAGAGGACAATGAAGATGCATTCTGCTGTCCTCTTTGTAGGAAGTAGTCATGAAACCCCCTATGCCCAGCTTCAAAGCAGTTTCAGATACAGGAGGCCTAATGCAGCAGCACATGTTCTGATATCGTGCCAGAGGATGAGTCTCTTTGGCTGAAGGGCACTCAAAATGTGACTGAGGGGAAGCTTCTCACAGTGGAGCCATCCTTGGTGATGCCAATGGAATCAAGCCTGCGGGAATGGGGCTTCAGGATCTTCACTTGCTGAATAGGCATGACTCAAGGAGAAACAGCTACAAACATATATTAATTATCAGAGCTTGGAATGAGTGAAGTATGAATCCGAAGAAAGTGGAAGTAGTCCGAAATGAAATGGTATGCATAATAATGTATATCTTAGGCATTACTGAGCTGGATTTGACTGGTATTGGCCATTTGAGTTAGAAATTCAAATTATTTACTGCACTGAAAATGACATAACCAAGAAGAATTATGTTATATTCATTGTAAGAACATTTCAAAATCAATCTAGAAGTACAAGGTAGTCTTTGATACAATTTTATGTATCTCTGACTCTAGTAAATTAAATCAATACAACTATTATTCAAATGTATGGCCCACCCACAAAAGCAAGTGATGAAGCAATAAAAGAATTCTATAGGTGATTCAGTTGGAAAAAAATCAAATGTGCAATCAATAATCATTAGTAAATATTGGTGACTGGAATACAAAAGTTGGAAACGAGGATGAAGGAACAGCAAGTGGTCTTGGGTATTGAAAGCAAGCTGGAGACTGCATTATAGAATTTTGTAAGACCAATGACTTGTTATTAGAAAATACCCTTTCCCCCCACAACTCAAAAGAAATCAAATTAAGTACAACTGTGGGAAGAGATGCTGGAGAGGCTCAGTATCAGAAGGTAAAACCAGACCAAAAGCATCATCTGCTCATATGTAAATTCAGGTTGAAGCTGAAGAAAATTAGAGCAAGGCCATGAGAGCCAATATATGGCCCTGAGTCTATCACACCTGAATTTTGGGAACCTCTCAATAACAAATTTGAAGTACAGACACTCATCACAGAAGATCTGATGAGTTTGGGGAGGATATTAAAAGGAGCATTCATGAAGAAACCAACGGCCATTAACAATGCAAGAAAGTAAGAAAAGATCAAAGGGGTTGTCAGAATAGACTCTGAAACTTGCTCTTGAACATAAAATACCTAAAGCAAGTGGAAGAAATGATACAGTGAAATCCCTGAATGGAAAATGCAGCTTGAGAAGGCAAAGTCAAATATTACAATGAAATGTGCAAAGCCTAGAATTAGAAAACTAAAAGGGAAGAACATGCTCAGCACGTCAGAAACTGAAAAAACTCTAAGGAAAAGCGAAACCTTGATTTGCAATATTGAAATAGTCTATGAGCAAAATATTGAATCATGTAATAAGCACCAGAAAACAATGGAAATGATACATAGAGTCACTGTATCAGAAAGAACTACTGGTAGCAGTCATTCCACCATTTCAGGGGGTAGCACAGGAGCCAGCACCAATGATACTTAAGGAAGAAGATCAAGCTATGTTGAAGGGATTAGCCAAAATCCAGGCCCTAAGCATTGTTAGAATACCAAATGACATGTTCCAACCAGCTGATCAGCCCTGCACACACTCACTAAGCTCTGACGAGCAATTTGGAAGACATCTACAGGGCCAGCTGCTTGGAAGGGACCCATATTTGTACCCATTCCAAAGAAAGATGACCCAACAGAATGTTTTAACTATAGAACAATATCATTGATATCACATGCAAATTAGATTTCATCTTGCATTCTTTGGATATGTATTCAGGAGAGACTTGTCCCAAGAGAAAGACATCACGTTTGCTAAAGTAGAGGGGTAGCACAGAAGAGGAAGGCTCTCAAGGAGAAGGCTGCAACAGAGGGTGCAAGCTTAGGGACACTGAGCATGGCAAGAGGAGGGCAGTGTTTCATTTTGTTGTGCATGACTGCTATGGGTCAGAAGAGACTCAATGGCACCTAGCAACATTAAGAACAACTTGCTTATCAAAGTAAGAATTATAGATCAGTACTGTCTTCAGAGATTTTTAGAAATGCAAACTCGCCTGTAAAGTATCTTAAATACTGAACTAGTATTTTCTTTGAAGTGAGATGTGCATGTAATTGAAGAAGCACTGCTTTGTCTCTATTTAAAGTAATATATTTTACATGTAATATATTTTATTTCATTATATAGAAAGATTATTTTAATCATTTTATTAGGGGCTCATACAACTCTTATCACAATCCATGCATACATCAATTGTGTAAAGCACATTTGTACATTCATTGCCCTCATCATTCTCAAAACATTTGCTCTCCACCTAAGCCCCTGGCATCAGCTCCTCGTTTTTTCCCCCTCTTTCATTGCTTCCCCCACCCTCGTGAACTCTTAATAATTTATAAATTATTATTTTGTCATGTCTTGCCCTGTCAGACATATAGAAATTTTTTTTCATTTTTTAATCATTTTATTGGAGGCTCATACAATTCTTATGACAATCCATACATCCATCCATTGTGTCAAGAATATGCGTACACTTGTTCCCATCACATTCTCAAAACATTTGCCTTCTACTTGAGCCCTTAATATCTGCTGCTCATTTTTCCCTTCCCCACTCCCCCATAACTCATGAACCCTTCATCATTCATAGATTATTATTACTTTGTCATCTATTACACTGTCCGATGTCTCCCCCCGCCTTCTTCTCTGCTGTCCCTCCCAAAGGGAGGAGGCTATACGTAGATTCTTGTAATCAGTTCCCCCTTTCCACACCACATTCTCTCCACCCTCCAGGCATAAGCCACTCTCACCACTGGTACTGAAGGAATCACCTCTCCTGGATTCCCTGTGTTTCCAGTTGCTATCTGTACCTATGTACATCCTCTGGTCTAGCCAGATTTGTAAGGTAGAATTAGGATCATGATAGTGAGGGGGAGGAAGCATTTAAGAGTTAGAGGAAAGTTGTATGTTTCATTGTCGCTAGCCTGCACCCTTCCTGACTGGCTCATCTCCTCTCCACAACCCTTCAAAAGGGGTGTCTGGTTGGCTACGTTTGGGTCTCCACTCTGCACTCACCCACATTTTCAATGATATGCGATTTTGTTCCTTGATGTTTGATAATTGATCCCTTCGACAGCTCATGGTTACACAGGCTGGTGTGTTTCTTCCATGTGGGCTTTGTTGCTTCTCAGCTAGATGGCCACTTGTATATTTTCAAGCCTTTAAGATCCCAGATGCTTTTTCTACTGATAGCTAGGCACCATTAGCTTTCTTGACCACATTTGCTTATGCACATTTTTGTCTTCAGTGATTGTATCTGGAAGTTGGGCACCCACTGATATGATTTTTGTTCTTTGATATCTGATAATTGGTCCATTCTACACCTCGTGGTCAGCCAAGTTGGTGTGCTTCTTCCATGTGGGCTTTGGTTCTTCTTAGCTAGATGGCCACTTGTTTATCTTCAAGCCTTTAAGACCTCCGCTGCTATATCTTTTGATAGCCAGGCACCGTCAACTTTCTTCACCAAATTTGCTTATGCACTCATTTTTCTTTAGCAATAGTGTCAGGAAGGTGTGCATCCTGGAATGCCAATTTAATAGAACAAAGTGTTCTTGCATTGAGTAAGTGGAGGCCCAATGTCCATCTGCTGACTTAGTACTAAACCTATAAATATATGCCCATAGATCTGGTTCCCTACACTCATATACATATATTTACATATGTCCATTCCAGTCTTTAGACCTCTATAAATATCCTTTGTCACCTAGTTCTTTCTTCTATTTCCTTTTACTTTCTTCTTGTCCCACTGTCATGCTCAGCCTTCATTTGGGTTTCAGTAATTTGTCTCGGTTAACTTGTCCTTGATGAATCCTACCAGGGCACTCACACCTTCCTTGCTACTGATTTTGGATCACTTATTGCTCCCCTGTCCCTGGGTTGGTCAGCACCAACCCAGGCAATGAGTTAGAACACAGCTATGACAATAAAAAAAGAAACCAATTACCCATAGAAGAATAAATTAATTAAAAGAAAAACATTTTTAAAAGAAAGAAAAACCTGTAAATAGGTCAAGGTCTGATTTTTTATCACTTGGTGTGTCCTTCAGTCATGCTTTGGCCCCAGAGTCTGTCCTTTGTACTCCCACCGGGGCTCCCTGCTCTGCTCCCACTGTTGTTGTGTCACACGCTTTTAGTGGTTTGCCTCAGTGTCACAGGGTCACTCTGGGCCAGTCCTGACACTGAGTCTCCAGTGTTGTCCCCCTTAGGGCCCTGGGCCATCAAGGGGCGAGGTGTCACGTAGTGGGATCAGCCATATTGTCCACTCTGTCCATTGGCTGTTCAGAGTGGGTATATTATCCTCCAGTCACTTGTAGGGCCTCAGGATTTAGGCTGGGGATGCCCCCACTTTTTGGAGGGGAAAACTCCCTGCTACTTCGTATGTGGGAGAGGGCTGGCATGAATTCCCCAGATTCTTGCCAAACCAATATATGCAGGTGGGAGCTCCCCCAGCTGGGCCTCCAGAGTTGCCCTAGGCAGAGTGGAGTGGCCTGAAGGCCGCTAGTGTCTTGTGCTGGGAAAGAGAGTGAAAGGGGAGGAAAAACAGAGAAAGAGGAAGACACACACTGGCGCAATAATGCCAAGCAAACTGACACCCACTCACCCACACACAACTAAAATGCACAGAGTAAGCAAAGGTGGAAGCAGTAAAAAAAGAAAGAAAAGAAAACAACCAAAAAGGAGAACTAAATCTATTGAGGCTGTGGGAGGACATAGAGAAGAGCTTGAAGGAGAGGAGAAAAGAAGAAACCGTGTAAGAAGAGCACAATGAAGGAAAAGAAGAGAAAAGGAAGGAGGAGGAGAGAGAATTTTAAAAACAGTTAAAGAAATAGCTGACCCCGTGCTGTGCTGTGTGTAGCACTGACTCGTCTTGTGCGCAGCACTGTCTTAGGGGTCAGGCTGCCCACTGGGAGGACAGGGCTGCCCTAGGCTGAGTGTAGGGGCCTGGGAACCAGCAGTCCTTTCGACTTTGATTATATTATTTAAAATTCTCAAATCACACAGGCTGGTGTGCTTATTCTAGGTGATCTTAGTTGATATCTCTGATGGTTGCTTGTTTGTAAACAAGCCTTTAAGATCCTGGATACTATTCTTTCTAATACTCAAGCACCATCTAGTTTCCTTACCACATTTTGCTATAACACCCATATCTTCAGTGATCTCGTCATGATGGTGAGCATAATACAGGGCTCCATCTTCCTCCTTTAGAGTAGCTGGTGGTTCTGAACTGCAGCTCCTGTGGTCAGCACCCCAACTAATAACCAGTATACCACCAGTCCTTTTATTAGGAGTGCTAAATTTTACATGCAACTTTTAAATTTATTCATATGTAATTTTCAAGGAATAATATAGATTCATCTCTAAAAACTTAAACTCGCTTCCATATAGGATTTTTGAGGTTGTAAATCTTAACAAGAGCTGAAAGTTTCATTTTTCTCTTCTGGAGTAGCCAGGGGATAAGAGTTGCCTCCATAATTGGAGGCCAGAAGAACTAGTTGGTGCCTAGTTACCATTACCAATGGCTCCAGAAAGGACTGCATTTCCAGGTCTTGGGTAGAGTGGGAGAGAATGTTGAACAAAACTCAAAAGTACACAAAAATGAACAGCCATATAGATTGGTGGAACCCTTGAGAACATGGTCCTTAGCCGTCTTTCCGATATGAAAATCAAGTCACCAAGTTGCTAAATTATCAGCAAAACAACAGGCATGTCTATAATGAAAATAATAACATTAATAAGGTATGCATTCTTTGGAAAAATCAATCGTTTAAAGTCAACATGGCAGCATTTTCAATTTTTTTCTCTCTATAATTGACATATATCTGTAAGGTAATTAAATTTAGTAAGTTAATTTTAAGCATTTTAAAGTGGTCATGATAAAAATTGCAAAGAAGTTTGAAATACTGCATTGAGATACCATAATAAAAACAATTAGTCAATGTCCAATCACTTTAGGAGTTGACATATGGTCAAGAATTGATATTATTGAGGGAAAAAGTCCAAGCTGTACTTAAATATTTTAGAAACAGTGCTTTGTGTGACTTGTAGTTAATTAATATAACATTTCTAGGCACACTTCCTTGTATTTATATTTTAATTCTATACTATGTCAGTGGCTATAATTTAATTTTGAAAAGTGTTCTCTACTATATTAATGGATTAGGGTGGCATTTAGGTCTGACAGTCATAGAGGGTGTGAAGCCACATCATATTTTTCCATTGGTGTGTTTTTAGACTCTACATTAGTAGAGAGTGTGAACTAGGTAATGTCTTATCTCCATTGAGAAAATATATCAAGATTGCCCCTTTGTTCTCCCTAAGTCCAGTCATCTTAACTTTATAACTGATCTCGTCTTGAAAATAACTGGCTTACCAGCTTCTCTCTGTATTGCTCGGGTTTTATTTATTCATTTGTTTGCTCATTTAGTTATTATTTTGAGAACTTAGAAGACTAAGTATATTTTTGAGAGAACTTGTTTATAAATATCCCCTGATCACAGAAACAACTTTAGAATAAAATTATGTATGTAGGAACTGGAAATACTTAAAAAAATTATGTACGTAGTGGAAATACTTAAAAAACAACGCTCTATCCTTATATTTACTAAATAGCAAATGTTTTTAGTTATTTAGGTTCCCTTTTTGTTTTTTAGGTGTTATTGTTCTTCACATTTTGAAAGTATTTTTCAGAACTTATTGCTGATTTATTTGTTTTTAAAATCTACATTTTTTTCTCCAAGTTTTATTCTGTAAATTTTCTATTGCAAGGTACTTAAATTTAACTTCCAACCCCCAGAATATAATCTGATGGTATGCTATCTACTAGTTGTTTTTGTTTGTTTTTTATTTTTCTATAGCATGTCCTCTTTTCATATTTAGATAATAAATTGAAGTTTTTAAAATTCCTTATATTTCTCTTACTAATATGCTCACTCAGACTCAGAATCCTGGTGGTTTAGTAGAGTACACTTTATACTGCTAACTTTCAGCTCAGTAGTTCAAAACTATTACCTGCTTGGAAGGAGAAAGAAGAGGCTTTCTATTCTTATAAAGATTTATTGTATCAGAAAACCTAACTAGAGATAGATCAACTCTGTATTTATTATAGGGCCTTAAGTTAGGCCAGGTTGTCTATAGAAACAAATCCAGTGACATTCATCCATGTATGAGAAAGTGGTTTATATAAATAAAGTAATTATATATTAAGTGGTTTATATATAAATCGATTATCTATTAAGAAGACATACCAGCTCAATCCAACTCAAGTCAATATAACTCTCTTAATTCTCATGTAGGTAGGTGCAGAGGTGTATGGATCCGAAGTCACTGGAAACATGACTGGGCACCACAACTCTCAGGTTTGGGAACAGAGTCCCAGTAAGCGGGATGGTGCCATTGCAGAGAGAGAGGGAGACTCCCAGGCTCTGTGCTTTCATGAAGGTCATACCTACAAGGAGGCCTCATCAGGCGATGCCATAATTGACAGATTGGTTTCTATCCCTATATTTTCATACATCTTCCAGTTGACATAAAATTATCTAACTACCACAAGTGTCTACGATTTTGAACCAATTTGATGGCTGTGTATGTGAGAGAGAATATGTTCATATATCATTCATTTTGAACATATATCAGTGTAATTAAATTTTTATTGGTGCTTTTCCTATGAATTCTCTCAATTTCATATTTCTGGGTTGGTTTGTGTTGGTTAACTGTTCTCCCTAAGAGTATTATTTCCATGTTTCATTGCATGGCTTGAAATTTTTGACAAAACGATAGATAAGAATTTACGTTTATGAATGTTACCTAAATATATTGACAAATCCTTTCCAAAAGTGATGAGCATTGTTTTGGGTCATAGATAAGTTTACTTTAAAGCAACATGCTCCTTTCTAGAATTGCTCTCAGTTTTTTAGGCCGGTCAAGATCAAATCTCCTATTACATACCTTACAAATTCTGGATGCCTCTCTGTATTTTCTACTGTTTTCAACTCAATTACATGACTTTATACTGTTTAGATTACTTGCTCTGTGCTCAAGACAACAAATAGGACAATTCTGGGCTCTACTAATTTATTTCTAGTTTTCCAAGAAGCACTATATTCTGCTGCTTTTTCTCCAGTATTAAAATTATACATATTCATTCATGTGGACAGGACATTAATTTAAAATCTGTATTAGTAATGTATATGTTTATTGATTGTCACACCACAGTGTAGGTATATATATCTTTGGAAGTGACACACTATTGAGTTCTATTGTTTTCATCTCTCCTTTTTTTTAATAGGAATTGAATATAATAGACTGTGTTCTACCTAACATTATTTTCTTTCTTTTTAAAAGTATGTCTAATTTGTAAGAGATACATAACTTTAGTATTTATAATTTTGCTGATAGAGTCTCTGTATATTCTAAATTGAGGATATACTCAATGAACTGTTATTGAAGTAATATCAGTAATAGCACAATAGTTTAATTTACAATATATTCTTGAAAGAATATTGAGTATAATTTGATAAAGAATTCAAAACTAATAGTCTTCACTTTTATTATTGATGAAATTGAGGAGAAAGTAATTTTTAAAATGATAAGTATATTCTTTATTTGGTAAACCAGAATTAAATACAAAATCCAAGAACTACATATGGGCCATGCTTTAATGCCATCAATATTATACCCAGCAGATATTTTGTAGTCTTTCTTTGTAAATACAATATTTTATAGTAAAATATGAATAAATGTGGTTATAGATTCATTGATGTGTAATGCCAGCTCCTTATTGGCTAAACCCTCTGTTATAGTTCCCTTTAGAATTTTAATCTGAGGAAATAGAAAAGGAAAATGGTGAATACAGCATGACAAATCTTAAAGAACAATACTTCCTTTTACTCATATCCATTTGACTTCACTCAAGATAAAAGATCAGACTCATGTAAAATGTGTCATTTAGCTTCTTTATGCAGTAGAGATATAATGAGTTATTAATATCATTATTTTTATTTTTAACCATGTTAATTAATCTAAAATGTATTTTAAAAGATAATTTTCTGTTTAATCATCTACTTAATTCTTATTAAGGACAATTACTTAAATGATTAAATCCCTTCTAGTTAATTAGAATTAGTAGTTAGAAAATTATTGCTTCCAGAAAATATCTAGGGTATCAAGATGGCAGCCAGGTAGAATCACACCCCACCTCCTGGTTCTCTTGTTGTTAGATCGGAAAATTAAGCGGTAAGGAGGCCAATATTAAGAGGCTGGGTGCTAGAAATAGAATGACAGTGTCTTAGGTTTTGTGTTTCAGACCTCTCCTCACAATATTTGCCCACAGAGCTATTCAAGGGCTTGCTGTGTCACTCTGAGTTCACTAGGCCTTCCTGCAGCTTTCCAAAGAACGCCCAGGTCCAGTGGGGTGGTGTCTGTTAACAAGATCAGAGACTGGCCAGCATGCTGTGATTTCCCCAGACTGCTGTCTCACAGTGGTCATAATCCCAGGCCCATGGCGAGTCTCCAACATCTAGCCACAAGAGCTCACTCCTGTGCTCACCTCTCTGCTCCACTCTCCACTCGTGCATTTGGTGATGTTTCATCTTCCCTCCCTGCCCAGGAACAGAGAGCCCCTTCCCCTGCCAGACTGAGTAACAAGATAATTAGACACTACTGCAATTGGAGAGCCCCTAGGCTGTTTACCTGCAGCAGATCACAGGTCACAGTAGCATAGCCTACAGAGCCATGCAGAGTGAGCTGGGAGTGAGGCAGTAGGGTAGCGGGGAGAACTCAGACACAGTGTGCTCCAAACCCAATCCGACCATCTAAACCCCCTTTCCTGGGGAACAGCAAAGCACAACTCTGTACCGGGACACACTGCAAGCCCCTTAAAAAGATTTTTTTTTAGTTAAAAACTTAAAAGAGCACAGTCATTACTAGACTGTGTTACTTTTTTTGTAGGGTTGAATCCAGCTGACTCACCTAGTGCATTAACAAAGCTTTAACCTAACAAAGCAGGATAATTCAGCAGGAGTTTTAAGTCTAAGTCCTTGTCCCCACCCAGATTTTTATCAGGTTGAGCTTGACAAAGAGTCTTTGAAAGACCGTTCAAAGACCACTCAATAGAAAGTCAGCAAAATATGCCTTCCACAGAAGATGCCAGCCTGCTGAGGAGCACATTGCTATACGCCACCCTCCTAGATGACAGAGGCAGACAATAGGAATAGACCTCACGCCCTATCCCCACTTGGTCATCTCCCTCATTCCCATCCCCTCTGACTTGATTCACTAGAGGTACATTCTCTCAAGGTCATTCACTCAGTCTCAAGAAAACAGCACTCATACCCATACCAGAAACCAAATCATCCCCCTAGACAGAATCTCACCCACTTTCTGATACCCTATAGGACCACAAGGTGGTAAACATCATCCCACCAAGCATTGTCCCTACACAAGGGACCCTGATGGATTCAATATATTTTTAATTTAGCCCAACCATGATAACCTCTGGAACCTGTTCACATCAGCAACACAAAACCTTCTTTAACTCACCAAGTAAAATTGCAGCTTTTCAGGGAGAGAGCCTGCCCCTAGGGAGACAGAGGCAGCTAGAATTTGAAGCATAGTTAGCTCCAGCTGCCCTGTTTTATGGAAAGTAAGACACCCCCTAAAATAAGACCTACTTACAGTTTTGGCTCTTGCTGAAATATAAGGCATCCCCCTGAAAATAAGCCCTCCCGAAGCTACTGTAACTCTGGACCCTGGACTGTAGTGGCGGGTGCCGCCACACAACTCACTGTTGGCCGCAGTGCAGCCGGAGCAGATAGGAAGTGCGAGGGCTCTTTTAATAAAACAATAAACGTGTACCGTATTCTTCTTCATAGAAAAATATGACATCCCCTGAAAATAAGACCTAGCGTATCTTTGAGAACAAAAATTAATATAAAACACTGTCTTATTTTAGGGGAAACAGTATTTGTTAGACCTAATCACATAGCTTCTGAGAAAGAAAACACAGGGCTCCTTTTCCAAAACTTTTGATGCTTGTCTGCCTTATTATTCCATCCATCCACGGTCTGTCCTTTCCTTTGGTGGGCAGACACATGCGTGATTTTAATAATGATTTTGTCCTTTAGCTCCTATAGCTCTGTCCATATTTCCCTTCCTTAATATCTTGGCCACTAATTTTAAAATCTCCCATGGCCCATTTTTTGGACAAAAGGGTGATGCCTGAGTCTGAAAATATATGGATCACATTTGGTTTAACTTTGTGCTTTGTCATAATGCCAATTGTACTGCAATTAGCTCAACATGTTGCGCTGATTTAGTCTTACCCTCTTTGGTTAGGAGTTTGTTGTCTTTCACCCCGATTGCTGATGCCTTCCATGAATCTCATTGTTTTGTAGTATGGACTTAAAGTGAGTTCAGGAACCAACTCAGGACCCCATTGCCAGATGTTTGGGCAGGGATATTCTGGTGCCCCTATATTTTTTATAGGGGTTCTACTTAGAACCTCCTGCATGCTTTATTGTCAGTTGTTGGGAGTACTATCTCCAGGTGACCTGTTTGGGATCCAGACTTACCACTTTCATGTGTTCTGGGGTAAGGCTGATTGTTTTAGCAATGGTTATATGTGCATTCTACATACACATTCCCAGTCTTTGATCCAAGGTTCAGCCTATTGGGTGGCAGTGTAGGCAGCCCATATGATGTGGTCTATCAAATGATATTTTGTTCTAGAATAAGGAAATCTTTGGGTGTAAAACCCACACAATATACAGTTTGCATCTGTTGGTGTTTTTTAAATATCCTGAATACTCATCTTTCATTATTATATCTGTTCTTAGCTTGCCCTGACCTCCTGGTCTCTCTAACCTTTGATATGTTTTGATGTATCGTTTTATCTGTCTCAGGGCTTCTTTATGCTCTGTTCGCCAATAAAAATTTTCACATTTTCTTGTGACCTTGTACATTGGTCTTAGTAGCCACTTCAAAAATGGTATGTGTGTTTTCTAATACCTGAAGATTCCTATTGGTTCTGGGCTTCTTTCTTGTTTTTTGTTTCAGGTACTATGTCTCTTTTTTTTAAAAAATCTTGTCTGGTACCTTGTGTCCTGTACATCTCCATTTTATTCATAAAAACTTTACACTTGTATCTGTTTTTGTATTTTGTCTTCATTTTTTGTCCACCCTTTGTTTCTTAATGTGTCCACTAGTTGCATCAAATCCTTCTTTACATCTTTTATGTTTTCATCTGTCAACAAAATGTCACTATATAGTGATATATTTTGTATTCTAGTTTTAGCTTTTGTATGTGGGAGGCTAATGTCGTGTGTGCAATGACTGGACTATTAATGTACCCTTGTGACAGCATTAAAAACTTGTACTGTTTTCCTTTCCAAATAAAAGAGGTACATTGTTGACATTCCTCTTCTAGAAGAATTGCAAAGAACATATCTGATATCTCAACTGTTGCATAATATTTATTCTTTTCTGCTGATAATAAATTTATTATTTCTAAGGAGTCTGGTAATTACTTATAATCTTAGGTGATTTTTCATTTAATTGTCTGTAATCTATGGTTAGTCTATATTGCCCATGGGACGTCTTTACTGGCCAAATGGGAGAGTTGTATTTGCTTTAGTATTCTGTCCTTTTCTAATTCTTTTATTTTCTGTGTGATCTCCTGGCGGTCCCTCTTTAATGGGTATTATTTAACCCAGACTAAACCTTGGGGTTTTGATATTATCACTGGCGCTGCATTGCTTCATTTATCATACTTGTAACTTGTTTTATGTTTTTCTTTGTACCCATTTGGGAAAGATTCTGGGTATAATATCCATTCCTGCAATCTTGGGTAGCCCTATTCCTCCTGCTAGTTTTCCTTTAATGTCTTTATCATATATTCTCCAAATAATATCTGAGTCATTGTTATTTTATTTCCTGTAATTCCCTTAATGTTAACTCTGGTATTTCCATTTGACCTTCGATTGATTGTGCTGATTTGGGATCCTGTATCAATCAAAAATGTGTCTACGTATTCCTTTATTCCTATCATGTAGTTTAAGTTTATATTTGGTCTGTTGTCTGGCAAAACCCAGTTTAGGCAAGGTCTATTCCTCGGGTCAGCCTCATTCACCCGGAGGGCATGCTTTATCTCCTGGGTCTCAGATTCAGCCTGTAACCTTGTTGGTTTGGGTTCGGTGATCTCCAGGGTGCCAATTGTCCAGTTCAGAACCCTTGAGTCTATCCATCCCATGGCCTCTTCTTTCCCCAGATTTTCCCCAAGGGCCTTCCCATTGTTTGGAGGTGGAGGCCTTCTAAAGCTGCTGTAGTTCCCGGGTGCACCAGTATAATTGGGTGGCTGAGTGTTATACATGGGATGAACTCGTGGAGTTTTCTGAGGACCACCCCTCTGTGTTCCACTGGCAGGTTCGTCCTTTGTGCCCCACATGTTCTAGGCCTAGGTCTTTTGGCGGCTGCAGCACTTTCATCATCTCTCCCACTGGTGGGCATCCTTGTAGGGCAAGTGCACCCATGGAAAGCGCCTATCGATGCCTTCATCAGGAGGGGTCGCTGTGGGAGTTTTATGGTTTCATCATCCATCATCTTTAACAGTGCTAACTTTCTTAGCATCTGCGGCCTTTCTTTGGGAGTATGCCACCTTAATTTCTTGGTATACCTGGACACGTCTGTGTAGCGCTCTACCGTACAGTAGGCCAGGCTCTCCCAGGACCACAGGGATCCAGCTTCTGTCATGTGGTTCTCACAATATCTCCTCAAGGTGTCCTATCACTCATGGTTTTCACATATTGAATGAAGGGGGAAGTGTAGAGTGGAGACCCAAAGCCCATTTGTCGGCCACTGGAGATCCCTTGCAGAGGGGTCTAGGGGAGGAGATGAGTTAGTCAGGGTGCGATGTAGCATTGATGAAGAATAAAGCTTTCCTCCAGTTCCTAAATGCTTCCTCCGCCCCAACTACCATGATCCGAATTTTACCTTGCAAGTCTGGATAGAGCAGAGGATGTACACTTGTGCAGATAGGAGCTGGAGGCACAGGGAATCCAGGGCGGGTGATGCCTTCAGGACCAGGGGTGTGAGTGGCAATACTGGGATGGTAGAGGGAGAGGGGGGTGAAAAGAGGGAACTGATTACAAGGATCTACATGTGACCTCCTCCCTGAGGGAAGGCCAACAGAAAAGGGGGTGAAGGGAGATGTCAGGGCAAGATATGACAAAATAATGATGTATAAATTATCAAGGGCTCATGAGGGAAGGGGGAGCGGGAAGGGAGGGGGAAAAAGAGGACCTGATGCAAAGGCCTTAAGTGGAGAGTAAATGCTTTGAAAATGATGAGGGCAAAGAATGTACAGATGTGCTTTACACAATTGATGTATGTATGGATTGTGATAAGAGTTGTATGAGTCCCTAATAAAATGTTTTTTAAAAAAGAAATAATGTTTAATCATTCTCCTCTGGCTAATTGTGTGATATTAGCTCCTTTATCCCAAAGGGTTACTAGCCATTACATGTCTGTTTTCCCTTCTGAGCTAAGTCGAGTCTTGTTGACATCATCTTGTCTGGTACATTCTAATATTCCTGTAAGCCTTCCTTGGGCTTTGTTTCCCCATTGGTCCAGGTTTTTCTTTACCTTGGTGATGGTGCTCCGGTTATGCTCTTTAGTTTCAATTGGGGTAGTTTTCCAGAAGGATTGTTTTCTCCCCTTGTTTTTGTAAGTGTTGGGTGACCCGTGCCTTTCCTTTCATTAAGTAAGTCATTGTGCGGTTGGTCACAGGTTTGTGATACGATGGAAGGGACCTCTTTAGGCTGGGCCCTTTCTATTGTAGGTTTCATGTTCCTAGAGTTTCCTAGGTCTCGCTCTAGATCCCTAGATTTATAAGCTTTCCTGTCCTTTAATATTTGCTTTACTTCTGCCCAGCACCTTCCTCTTGTGCTTTTTCTTTCTTAAAATTGTGGAAATTCTGAATCCACAACAAGGGTTGTAATATCCTCAAACAAGGGTACAAAAGTGTTAGATTGTTAGGTGGTGTCAGCTTTATCATATAGTAATAATAGCTCATTTTTGCCTCCACTTTGTACCTCATTGACTGGGTCGGTCCCACGGGCATGGGAAACTGTCCTTATCGTCCCATTCCTTTTGGGGAAAGGCAGCTATTTCCAGCTCCTCTTAGTCCTATGGTGGAGGCATAATCCCCCAGAGCGGCACCCCTTTTGGGGACCCTAAGTTCCCATATGGGCTTGCTGGCCCTCTATGCCTGGGGTGGCCTCTACTCAGCTTGGGTATCGCTCCCCAGTTTGAGTGCCTCTGGAATCAGTCATCTTACAATGGAGTTTAAGCACCAGTGACCTTCCATTCTCAGAGGCCCCTTCCCTCCACGGGTCATGTCCCGTGAGTCTCGGCCTGGTGAGGCTTGATCGCTTGATTAAATAAGAAACCCTGCCGAATATGCCATTATATCACCAGTGTCGCGATCAATAATTGCTTTCACGCTCTTTGACATTTTCGAATGCTCGGTTTATGCACTTCAAACACACATCAGACAATCTAACAATCTTAAAGGTAACTTAAGTCATTAGCTATGAGGGTAATACAAGATTAATACAGCCTGAAACCCGTTACTGGCCCTTAGTCCCATTAGGCATTTCTTTCATCAGCGTCCTCCCCCGCGCCTGGTAGAGTTGGAGAGAGCAGGAGCTGATGGCTCCTTCTTGGTTCCTAGTTCTAAGTTCACTCTTTCTAACCTGGCCTTTTATAGGCGGTCTTGCTGGCTCTTTGATGTCATTCAAAGTTCTATCAGGGTTCCCCAGATGTGTCTGGGGACCTTCTAGGACCCACCTTGGTAGGTGGTTTGCTTCTTTTCAGTGAGTTGGCAGTGCTTCAGCATTTTTTTTCTGGGCTTTTTTGGTCTCTCAGCATGGAGTCACTTACGTTCATAGGTGGTATGTAATTCAGCATCTTGCAATGAAGTTCCGTGTCTTGTAAGGTAGTTTTAACACCTTCTCATCATTCATGAAGTCACTGAGGAATTGAATTATGGATTGTTATAAAATCAGTAAGAACTTCCGATAGAATAATAAAAAATAAAATATTTTTAAAAAGAACACGAAATGTATATCAATACTTCAATTAAAAAAATAATAAGACACACAAAGTCTAGTCTATGAAAATTATTCTTTTAAAAAAGTATTATTTATATATATGTTAATTAGCCAAGACAAAATAAGTGAGATATAACTATACAGTGGTAGGATGTTGACCTATAAGAAATATCCAAGTCACAAAATAATAATTGTACAGCATGTTTTTATAGCGATGGTGTATTTTTTCCTTTATTAAAACAAGACTAAATTTTAAAACAATTACAATTATAAAATAATAAATATAAAATAAATATACTTGTACTATATTTATATTATAAATGTATAATTACTTCATAAAATTATGAATTTATGTTGTGATTTTACTATTTTTATATATTCTATATTACTAGACATACTATAATTGTATAATTAAAAATATTAAAATTTTAATTATGTTTTGATTAAATTTCTATTATGTTTACATTATAAGTATCATAAAGTTTGTGCTATAAAATAATATTATTAATTGTGAAATTACTCTTATATTCAAAAGTAAACTCTATTACTTTTAACATAGATTTGCTTTGATGAAAATCATAGGTTTTGGTAGCATGTTTCAGGGCCAAGCTTATCTCTTCCTCTATCTTACTTTAGAGGAGCCCAGTAGCATAGTGGGTACATGTTGGGCTGTGATCTAAAAGATCAAAAGTTTGAACCCCGTACTGCTCCACGGGAGAAAGACAAGACTTTCTAGTCTTAAAAACAATGCCTGTCTCAGAAACTCACAGGGGCAGTTCTACCCTGTCCTGTAGGGCCACTGCAAATTGACAGCAACTTGATAGCAGTGAATTTGCTTTTGTTTTTGTTTTGATTGGTATCTTGCTTGAACAAAATAACATCAGAGACTAAGTTTTGCCTAGAAAAATAAAATCTGTAGTTCAAGTGCTTCAGAAATTAATCAAAATTTGATAAATGTTTAAAAAGCATATTTTTATGACACAGGTTAATGATACTCTCTTACTTTGTTCACAACAGTGCATTGAGTACTGCAATTTGAATTTAATATCTTTAAAATTAGTATTTAATGGACATTTACTACACTGTACAAATATACCATTATAGTTACAAATATATAGTTATAGCAACATTTTTACCCTCCTTTATAAGCTCACATACTTAGAGCAGACAGTGGCTTCCACGTCCTGTAACCTGTCACCATCTCAGAAACCCACAGGTGTAATCACTATTAGCATTGACTCGATGGCGGCAAGCTTGGTCTTGCTTTTGCTGCTTCCTGCGTCATTCAATATTTTCGCCCATAGAAACTTCTACTAGTGCAGCTCAAGGCCAGATTTTTTTCTCTTTGTTCTTTTAGTGCTTTGTGAGTTCTTCTTTTTTCCTTTATAACTCTAGGTCTTTGCACACTACCATACAGTAGCATTTTAGCTTGTCTTCTTGAGTTGCCCTTTGAAAATTGTTATACAGATTCTTTGATTTCATTGCTTCTTCCATGTGCCTTTGTTACCCAATGATTAATAGCAACGTTCAGAGTCTCTTCTGACATTGGCACGGATCTTTTCTTTTTCCCTACCTTTTTAATTAACTTTTGCTTTCATCCCACAGCTCACCAGTGTTCAGTGCAGCAAATTTGTTCCTGAGATGGTCTGGAAATTCAGGTGGGGTAGACTCAGTGTTCCCTTTTATTTCTCATGGACTTGTTTTAATTTTCTCCAGGTTCACCCTGAACTTACATATGAGCAAGTGATACCTGTTCCATGGTGAGCTGGCTTTGTTTTACCTGCTGATATTGAGCATCTCCAGGGTCTCTTCCCAAAGATATCATCAACTTGGTTTCTTTGTGTTCCACCTGGAGCAGCCCAAGTGTATAGACACTTTTGTGACGTTGAAAAAAAAGGTATTTCGTTATGAACAAGTATTGGGTCTTGCAAAATTCTATCATGTGCTCTCTTGCTTTGTTTCTATCACCAGGGGCATGTTTTCCAACTACTATTCCTTCCTCTTTGATTCCAACTTTTGCATTCTTTCCACCAGTAATTACTAATGCATCTTGATTGCATATTTGATTAATTTCAGACTGAAGACATTGGTAGAATTCTCCACTGTCTTAATCACTAGCTTTTGTATATAGTGCATATTTTTAAATAATAGTTGAATTGATTGAATTTTCTAGAATGCAGTGACATAATCCTATCACATATGGCATTGAACTTCATGATTAATTTTGCAATGTCCTTTTAGAAAATCGATGCCAGGCCAATTGTCTTGATTATGTATTCCAGGATGAAGCAGATCATATCATTTTCTGATTAAAACTGGACAATACCAGTTAATTTCATCTCATTAATGCATAGGATATTGATCTTTATCAAGATAGGGAAAAATAGCTGCGAAATCTGCTAATAATCGGAACTTGAAATGTCCAAAGTATCAATAGGGAAAATTGGAAGTTGTTAAAAATGAAATGCATAAAGGTGAATTTCCAAAGCTGATTTATAATATCTTGGTTATTTCAGCCAAATTGTAAGAAAAAAATTAAAATTAGGCTACCTCTGGCTATCATGCAAAAATAATAAGAACATTTGGCCACAATAAAGTGCTTTTACCTATACAAATCTTTCACCTAAGATTTTTGAAAGACCGATAATATATGGTCATTCAAAGTTTAGAAAAGGTTCATTAAATCAGTCAAATAGACAACACCAAAAATAAAATAAAGTAAAGCCCATAAAGCCACCACTGTCAAGTACGCTTAGGATTGTAATGGCCCCGTAGAATGGAGTAGAAATGCCCCATGTGACTTCCAAGATTGCTCCTCGGAGACTGCACTCTCCCTTTGCATAGCTGGCAGATTTCAACTGTGGCAGCCAAGTATTTTAACCACTGCTCCACCAGAGCTCCTTAAACAAAATGAACAATATGCACTGTTTATTTTTATTTATTTGAAACTGTAAGCAGTTCCGATGTTGTCATAGTGCAAAGGTTGTGGGCCTGCGAGCTTAGGCAGTTTTTCTGATGTTTCTTTTCAATGCAGAATTATGTTATTAGACTTTAAGCAGTGCCATTTAAGTTAACAAGAGGAAATTCTATCAGAGACTTAAGGCTACAGACCTATCTTTAGACTCAATCCATAAATAGATCAAACTTCTGGCCGTTTGTACTTGCACCACATTAAAAAAATAGTTTTGGCTGGAAATTTTATTTTTGAAAAGATAAAAGTCTGGCTTGCAAAACCACGTTTACTTCATACAACAACAACTTCAGGCCATCAAATCTAGTTCAGCAGGAAGATGTCTATAAAACTGCATGCCCCTCCCACCCCCACCAAATGTAGGAATATGAACTGCTTTTATTTGATATTGTGATGGATATGCCAGACAGAAATGTGGAAAAGTGATAAAGAGGAATACTGGATGCTATCAGATGGGGTGGCCAAGACATTGTATTTCTATTAGAGAAAGGGAATTATATCCTTAAAGGCTACCAGAATTCAACATTTTGTGTTATAAGTTCCAAGGAACCCTGGTGCCACACACAGTGTGTTACACATGCGGCTGCTAGTCCTATGGGGCATGGTGCTCCTTTGAGACACACGAGGTTTTTAGGAGTTGGAATACGATGGAGGATAACAGATTTGGTAAAGGTTTAATTTTATGTTTCTCTTTCCTCTCTTTTTTTT
This sequence comes from Tenrec ecaudatus, assembly GCF_050624435.1. Classification (NCBI taxonomy): domain Eukaryota; kingdom Metazoa; phylum Chordata; class Mammalia; order Afrosoricida; family Tenrecidae; genus Tenrec; species Tenrec ecaudatus. Next base: position 131,524,833 of record NC_134540.1, read on the forward strand.
TCCTTCCTGAAAACAGTCTTGTTATGATAACTTTCTATCCAGAGATATTTAAGAAAGATAGTTGTCTGTATGTCTTTTAAAAATATACATCTCGTGCTGTGGTTTGATTTAATTAATTATATAGTTATGATAATGGCATAGTAACTGTACTAACCTGAGATATGTATGTAGTTAGATAATTATGTAGGTAGGCATTCATGTATATGCTTCTTATTTCATTTTCTTTCTTTCTGAATCCAGTAGGCATCTTATGTATCACTCAGTGGTCCTAGATGCTCGAGTAATTGTAGTTGGGCTACAATTGTAGTTTGGCTGTTTATCTTTAGAGAGTTTTAGTATTTCCACTGTGCAAGAAATGGCTGCGTGGATCTATCTTGGTAAAGAGCTGATATAATTGCAGACATGCTTACTCACTCCTTTCTTGCTCCTTACATATTTATAAGAATAAAATTAGCTCTTACATAACAATACATCTGCTAGTTTTTAGCTGGTCCAAGACAATTGAAAAAAACAAAAGAGATTTTTAATCATCTAGCTATGGTCCTGTGACTGTATTTCTGTTCAATGAGATGTATGTAAAAGTACCAGTCAACTGTTTCAAGGAAGCATTAATTCAAAAGTAAACTAATTTTTATTCTTTGCCTCATTAATTTCTATTTCTAAAACAAAAAAAAAAATAAGCTCACTGTCATTGAGTTGATTCCGATTCATAGTGACCCTGCAGGACAGAATAGAACTGCCCTGGGCATATCTTTAACTGAGAATCTTTTTGGGAGTAGAATGCCTCATCTTTTTCTTAGGAAGAGACTGTTGGATTTGAACTGCAGACCTTGAAGTTAGCAGCCCCGCATACTAATTTGTATAACTCACTACACCACCAGTGCTCCTAATTTCATCTTTATGGTAATTATTTGAGAATCATCATACACATGACTGATTATTAATAATAGCTGCTAGCATGTAATATCTTAGAGATCGCATATTAGCCCTGCTTTGCTTACATTTGTGATTTATATTGGATAAAAACAACTCATATTTATTCCATTGAATGCTACTTTGTGTATTCTGACTGAAGTCATTAAAAGGATACCAATTCAAGGGTTATTTCTACTATTATTTTTATCAATAGATTCTATTAAGGGTCAAGTAAAATATTAGAGGCTGTCAGTAAAATAGAGACCCACTAATAGTCACTCGATGAACTATATACTATGTAAATGTTGGTAAATATTTAAATTAAATGTTTTCAGCACCTTTGTCTCCTTCTTGATTCTGAACTATAAGTACACACATACATATTTAGGTCTAGTCAGATTTATTTGCTTATTCTTAAATTAATGAATAAAAAATTTAAGGTGTGGCTGGAGGGGCTATCAATTTATTAACAGAATACAATAATTATTTTTATTCTTTAGATCTAACACAGAAATTAGCACCACTTAGTTGTATTGAGAGTAGATGGAAAAGAAGAAGCAGCAGACATGCGCACACTCCCATTCTTAGAGCCCACTTTGGAGAAACCCAGTCAGCAACAGTGAACATAACAAGCTATGAGGCACTAGACATGCTGGCTTTTAAAAAGGCTTTTAAAATTCAACCAATTAGAAGCACATATTCTTAAGCTGTGTTTCTCGTTGTGCTCAAGTGGAGTAATAAACTTAGTTTTCTTATGGATGAAAATGTTGTAGTGCAATTTCATATAACTAAATTATCGACTTAAATAAAGATGTAGATGGCCATAAATGACCGCCCTATAAAATAATCTATGTATACATGTAATAGTCAAGCGTATATGTAATCATAAGAGAACATAAACTGTTCAGCCACATGCAGTGTTAGCTGAACTAAAGCTTTAACTTAAGAGCAAAAAAAAAATTGATTTGAGAATTTCAGGAAAGGGTTGATATCCTTTTTGAAAATCTGAGAGATTTTCAGCTTACTCCAAATTAATATTATCCTCAGATATCATACAATGCTATGCATATCAAGCCATGTTATTTTGAAAAATAACTGAAATGCATATAGTAAAAATCTAATGTATAGCATCAACAAAATATATACATATATCCCTTAATTGTATAGAGGAATTAGCAAGGAGTGAACATTTCTTTTTAATTACCATCATCATCCCATAGCCACCGTGTTATTCTCATCTCATAATGAGCCTCTACAGGCATTCTGAAACTGTCAATCATATCAGGAGCACATAACCTCATAATTTTTTCCCACCGAGCAGATAATCTATTTGAATACCTGCCCTTAGTGTTAGCAACCCAATGTCTAATCCGCCATATAACTAAATCTCCTTTCACCTTCTAGAAGTAGATTTAAATTAACTGATAATCCAGGGACCAGGAGTACTTTAATTTTATATTTCTTGCATTAGCTTGGATGGAATGTTACAATTTTCTCATAACTTGTAAATTTAGTTAATTTCTGAATTTACTGTTTAAAATTTGTAGTGATGTAAACATATTATTTCTGATTTTTACTTTGTGTCTACTATTTTTTTGTCCATGATTAAGCTCACAAGTAGTTTCCTAATTATAAAACTTTTCAGAAAACAAGCTTTATAGTTGTATTAGCTATTCATATCTATATTATATATTAACTGTCACTACTCCATTTATTATTCATTTTGTGTTCATTTGTTTTAATTTGATTATTATAAATATATGAAATAGGTGATCAGATATTTAATTTAAAAACTTTTTTTTCCTATATGGACTTAAAGTTATGAATTCTTTTCTAGGCAAGGCTTTAGATGCAAATTTTATATTACATTTTAATAATAATTCAATTTAAATGTCTATTTTAAGGTCCTTTTTTTCCAATTTGGGTCTGTAGTGATGCAATAGTGTATTAATTAGATATGAAACAGAGCATGCTTTCTCTTTTAATTCTTGTTATTGATTTTTATTTAAGTCTCAATATGATCAGTCATCTAAAATTTGTTGATATTACTTTAATATTCTAGCATACAATTATTTTGATAAATATTTAGTATATGATTGAAAATAATTATATTTGTTTTTTGCACATTGTTTATATTCTTTATTTATTTGCTATCATAAGCTTTCTAAAAATTTAATTTACTTTTTAATGTATTTTTAATAGTTAAATAATTTTATTGGGGCTTGTATAACTCTTATCACAATCCACACATACATCCACTGTGTCAAGCACTTTTGTACATTTGCTTCCCTCATCATTCTAAAAACATTTGCTTTCTACTTGAGCCCTTTGTATCAGCTCATTTTTTCCTCTCCCTCCTCTCTCCCCTGTCCCTCATGAACCCTTGATACTGTGTAAATTATTATTATTTTGTCATATCTTACACCATCTGACATCTCCCTTCACCCACTTCTCCACTGTCCATCCCCTAGGGAGGAGGTTATATGTAGAGCCTTGTAATCTCTTTCCCCTTTCCACCCCAATCTCTGTAGTCACTCTACCACTGGTCCGGAGGGGTTCATCTGTCTATATGCTTTTTATTCTATCTGTTACTAAGGGAGATTTAATAGCACTGTGGGTTAAGTATTGAACTTCCAACTGTCAGATTGGTCAAGTCCAGAGCAGCTGCACAGGACACAAACCAAGCTGGCTACTCCTTAAAGATTTAGTGATAGAAGCACTATCAGCTCTACGTCATACTATATGTTAATTTTGGTGTTGATAAATACTCTCCAGTATACTCTAACTCATGGTGATATAAAACTGAGTGATTGATTTGTAGAGAGCCCTGGCAGCATAGTGGGTTTTAAGCTGTGCTGCTAACAACAATGTCGGCAGTTTGAACTTTACAGCAGCTCCTTGGGAGATGATACTACACTTGATCTTAGCCAAACAGCTGAGAAGCAATGAGGGAGATTGTAGATATGGGCTTCTGTGACCATGAAGACCTGCAGTCCCCAAACCCTGAAGGGACATTTCAACTCTGTCCTCTTGGGTTACCATGAGTTGGAATCCACTTGACAGGGGTAAATCTGTTTTGGTTTCGATTGGTGCGTTCTTTATCATCTTTGAATGCTCGAATCATTGTTTTAGGTATTGTGCCAAGTAATCTAATTAAGGATCTTCCTTTTTTATTTATTTTGAGTACTTTCTAAACTGAGATTGAACACTAATATTCTAGAACTTTATTGGAGAACAAGTCACCAAAGTAGGAAAACATGACAGCGTGGTTAATCAATTGTCTTCAAATGGAATCTGACTCATGGCAGCCCTGTGTGTGCTGAGTAGAAGTGCATTCAGAGAATTGTCAATGCTGTGGCTTTTCACGAGTACATCACCAACACTTTCTAACAAGGCTTGTGTTCACCCCAATGACCACTTTGTTTGCAGTTGAGAACTTTGCTAACGGCACCACATAGACACTCTGGGACAGATGGGTGATGGCTCATTATTTACAGTAATTAAATAATCTAAAGAAAATCAGCACCACGTGTTTGTGTGTTCACTCTACTCTGATGGGTTCCTTGTTGCTGTATGTTAGCACCTACGTCACCAGTATTTCAAGTACCATGAAGATATTTGAATAACCATTTGAAGGTAGGTAGGTTTTGGTAGAGCTTCCAGACAAACAAGGAATAGGTTGTCCACTTCTGAGGGATTAGACACGGACAATCTTAGGAATATTATTGAAACAATGTCAGATAAAGTACAAGAAGTTGGGCCTCTCTACATACGCTTGGTGAAAATCTGCCTCCCCAAAGTTTAATCCACCAGAGCGATGCGGATGGAGTACATTGTTCAGGAGAGCCATTTGCTGATGAGGCGCAGCTCAAAATGAGATGATATAAAATGAGAAGACTCAATTTGAAGGTGGAGTGTACACAGCATCAGCTTCGGAAAATTCAAATATGCTAAAAGTAAAATAGAATGCATAAAGATTAACATAGTAATTAGTGATCATAAATAGACTGACATTGAGCATTTTGAACCAATCATATGGTTTATATCGCCATTTACAAGGAGCATTTCGAGAGCTCCCTTGAAGTCTACTGTTTCCTTTAATACGATCATATCCATATGCCTACAAGAAAATCTACTTATCAACCATTAAAATCAATGATGAAGAAATTGAATGATTTTACCAACTTTTTCCATCTGAAATTGATCAAACATGTGATCTAAATGAGTTGGTGATAATTATTGGTGATTAGAATTCAAAAATTGGAGGCAACAGGAATAACAGTCAGAAAATTTGACTTTAGTGATAGAAGCAAAGGAGGGGAGCACATGCAGGTAAATTCTGTATCTCCAAGCAGAATGTTCAGATCATCTCAAGAACAGATTTGACATATGGAACACTAATGGCAGAAGACCTAAGGAGCTGGCGAGATAACATCGAGAGAATAATACACACAGAAAGCAAAAGGTCATTAAAAAGACAAGAAAGAAACAGAAGATAAAGGTAAATGGCAGAAGAAACTCTGAAATTTGCTCTTCCATGTAGAACACCCACTGCCATCCAGTCCATATTTACTTAGAGTGACCCTATGGAATGTCGAATAACTAAGGCAAACGGAAGAAATTATCTGCAAAATGAGAGCTCAGTAGAAAATGTCAAAGGGCAGCTGGAGATTGAGGGATATAATGAAAGGGGTGAAGAAGGGGGTTCGAAAGCCAGAATGAAAAGCAAAGAAGAATTGATGCATTTAAATGACTGCTGGCAAAGAATATGGCTAGAATAAGGAGCAAAAATAAACCTATCTTGGAAAGAGCACAGCCAGAGAGTACGCAGAAGTGAGGGTGGTTGGACTTCATATAACGGACTTTCAGTACGTTTTCAGAAGATACCAGTCCCAGGGAAAGGACACGGCGCTTTGTAGATCTGAAGGGCAGGGGAAAAGAAGGCCACTGGGGAGCTGGGCTGACACAATGGTTGCAACGATGTGCTTAAACATAATGGTGGGGAGGGTGATGCAGGGCTCAGCCGTGTTCTTTCTGCTCTATGCGGGGTTGCTATGACTCAGACAGCACTAGATGCTCCTACCAACAGCATCTATGAAATCAGAATGTTTAACATTTAGTTAGTCAGGAAGCACAATGGCATTCATCATTCAGAATAACCTTCAGGATGCAAATGTTATGCTTTATACTTGTGTAATGAAAAGAATATAGACTAGAGAATAAAAGAGAGAGAGAAGAGAGATGAAGAAGAGAAGGGATAAGAGGAGCAGACACATGAAGAAATTGGTGTGTTTGATTACAATTAAAAGGAACTCATCAATAGGAGGTCCAGAAGATCAACTTTATTTTGTTCTCATTTTTCATCCAGAGGTAGTATGAATAATTTCTGCAATATTACTTCCTCAAGATGCCATATAATATTCTTTGGACATTATGAACGTAAAAGCAAGAAAGCAGACAAACATACACAATCAATATTTAAAGCTCTACTAATGTCAGAATTAGAATGATTAGGAAGACATATTAGCAAAATTGTGTCTTCATTCAAAACATTTGAAACCAGGTGTTTCCAATCCTTATTTGGTAATTTAATTGTTTCAAATATATGTTGTTTTGTTTTGTTTAGATTTAAAAGTCCTAGTTGATTTCTCTCTGTTTCCAGACTTAACTCCTAGGAAAATTCTATAATTATTGTTACTCCCATTTGATAACTGGGTTAATTCACAAAATATCTTACTTTTCCATTTGCAATTCAGCTTTTCACGTGATTAGTCATTAAGTTTGTTTGTTTCAAATTATATTATAAAATATCGCATAAGGATAATGTATTGTACATTTTAAAGTAATTACTGAAATGAGTGACACAAAAGCCAGCCGTGTTTCTTAAGAGCAATTTTAAGATAGTGTGCTACTCACTGTCTTATTAAAAAATGAAGAATTGCCTCTTTTCCCCTGAACTTTTATTTTGCAAAGCAGGATCCCTTTCCAGGGACAGATCTCTCCTAATACCATATCCAGTATTCGGGTTGTGCTTCTTCTGAAACAGATTTAGTTGGCTCTTTCTGGCAGCCCGTGGTCCTCCCGATCTTCTGTACCAGCCCCATCATCGGAATGCATCCATTCTTCTCCTGTCGTCCTTACTCAATGTCCAACTGTCACCTGCTTACGAGGCCATTGAAAATATCATGACTTACGTGAAGGTGCCCTTCAGTCTTAACAGTGACATCCTTGTCTTCAGCATGTTAAAGAAGCCTTGAGCAGATTTGCCCAAGGAAATATAAAATATCAAATATTGACATTTGATAGACTGCTGCTTCCATGAGCATTTATCGTGAAGCCAAGCAAAAGAAAATCCTCAAAACTTCATTTTTTCCCTCAGTTTATCATGATGTTGTCTACTGGTCCAGTTGTAAGGACTTTGCTTTTCTTCAATTATGTTGTAAGCCACATAAGACTGCAGTTCTTCGTCTTCATCAGCAAGTCCTTTAAGTCCTCCTCACTTTCGGCAAGCACGGTTTTGTCCTCTGCACGTCGCAAGTTGTTCATTAGCCTTTCTCCCATCCTAAGGCAGTGTTCCTCAGGGAGTCCAGCATCTTGGATTGCTCGCTCAGCATACAGCTTGAGGAACTACGGTGAAGGGATGTAATCCTGACTCATCACCCCTTTCCTGATTTTATACCGTGTAGTATTCCCTTGTTCTGTTTGAATGCCCCGTGATTCATGTACAGGTGCCACACAAGAACAGTGAGGTGTTCTGGAATTCCTTTTCTCCTCAATGTAACCCATAATGTTTCTATGGTCCACACTGAAATGCTTTTGCAAAGTCAGTAAAACATAAGTAAATATATTTTTTAATGAGGCAATGTTTGGGTTTGGACTTTGAAAATGCCTTTAATTTCCTTTTAATTTAGCCACCAATTATATGCTTGCTCCTCATATTTTAATTCACTGTACTGTTATTGCATGTGACTCAAACTCACTTAACATGTGCCTATGACAATAATATTTTATCAATTAAATATAGTACTGGAAGTAGAACTGCCTTGGGATTTATTTGGGTAGGATAACAGGTATATACAAATATTACTTATTATTGTAATATACATCCTTGCACCCAAAAACTATGTAATATATTTACTAATTATCTGCAATTGTGATGAGTGGACTACTGATATTGCTATAGTTAGGTGCTATAAAGTTGACTTAGACTCACAGTGATGCTGTGTGATGGAGCACAAATGCCCCACAATGTTCTATAAATGTTTGGGGACCAGGTGGTGTTTTTATTGTGTGTATCTGGTGAGTAGTTATGGATAAACAACTATTTGGTTAGCAGCCAAGTGTTTAATAATTGATGGCACCTTATGACAACAATGCCATTATAATTATTCTATCATGTGTGCATATGTGATTTGATAAGGATGTGGTTGGCCTGGTTGACTAGAGAAACTCAAATGTGTAAGAAAGAGCTTTAGTATATCAAGAAACTTTATATTTCAGAAAAACATCCTAGCCCAATCCATATCAAGTCCATAAGTCCGACACCAGCCTATAAGTCTGTCTTCAGGCTAATGTAGCCACACGCAAAGAGACAAAATGCAGGAAGATGACAGGCTGGTGGGTGAAAACTCTTGTGGATCCAATGGCAGTGGAAGTATCACAGGGCTCTGGAAGCTCTCCCAGTGACTCCCATAGTCGGAAGGTGAAGTCAGAGAGAGAGGGAGGAGGTCCCCACAACCCTCTTGTGAGAAGGTCACCCACAAGGAGGCACCATCAGGCTGTGAACTGATTGACAGGCTAGACTCCACCCCTTCATCTTTATATCTTCAAGTTGACATGAAATCCTGTAACTACCACAAATGACTAGTACTTTAATTTTTGCCTCTTGAAAAATCTCAAAAACAAGTGATCACAGTCTGAAGGCAATAGTCTTGGAGACTCAGCAGTTAAATACTTGACAGCCCTGTGTCCATGCTGACTCATTGCTATCTAAGCACAACAAAAGGAGACATTTCTAAGTTGTGGGCCAGTTTTATATTTCTTACACCTCATTAAGGGCCTTTCTCCTTTCCCCTGAAATTGTAATTTAGAAATCTGTTGTGTATTTCCAGGGTCTACTCTCCTGATAATATGCCCAAAGTACATGACAGGAAGAATCAGCACATTTGTTTCTAAGAAACATTCTGGCTGCTTTTTCACAAAGACACAGCTTTTCATTCTTCTGGCAGCCCATGGCACTTTCAACATTCTTCCAATATACCCCGATCCAGGTCCGTTTTTCACATGACTTGCTTATTTGTTTTCCAGCTTACACATGTATTTGCGGTGACTGTAAATACCATGGTATGGGGAAGGTGCACCTTAGTCCGCAAAATGAGGTTTTTACACTTCAGCATTTCCAAGGTGACTTGGGGAGCAGTTGTGCCCCAGGAAACACACTGTTTGATTCCTGGACTGCTTCCATGGACATTGGTCATGTGGTTGCTGGTTCTCATCTTTGTGGTTCTGACCCATAGCAACTGCTTGCACAACAAATGACACACTGCTCAGCCCTGTGCCATCCTCACATCGGTTTCCATGCCGAGCCCATTGTGACAGCCACTGGGTGCATCCAGCTTGTTGGGGTCTTCCTTTTATCACCACCCCTCCATTTGACCAAGCATGATGTCCAGTCACTGGTCTCTCCTGACACCATCTCCGTAGGACATGTGACAAGTCTCACCATTTTTGCCTCTAGGGAATATTGTGGTCACAGTCCTTCCTAGATAGACTTGTTTGTTCTCTTGGTGGTCTCTGGCACTTTTAATATTCTTCATCAACACCACAGTTCAAATGCATCAAATTTTCTTTTATCTTCTTTATTCTATGTCCAACTTTGACATGTATATGAGGCAATTGAAAATACCATGACTTAAGTCAGGTGCACCTTAGTCCTCAAAGTAACATTCTTGCTTTACTAGACTCTAAAGTAGTCTTGTGCAGCACAAAAGCCTTTACAACTTCAATGCATTTGTCATAACGGTCCAGTTGTGTCAATTACACTGAGTTGTAATCAATACTGAAGGCTGCAATCCTTGATCTTCATCATCAACCACTTCAAGTCCTTCTCACTTTTAGCAGCAAGGGGTTGTGTCACTCGCATATCTCAGGTTGTTAATAAGTGTTCTTCCAAGCTTGATGCTGCCTTCCTCTTCATAATATCCAAATCCTCTGGTTATTTTCTCAGCATACGCATTGAAAAAAGCAGATCTATCAGAAAGGTGTTTACTTGTGGTTTATTGACTATGCAAAGGCTGGGTGGATCCTAAAAAATAGGAATCGTTTTGTGAGGACTGGGAACTCCAGAGAGCTGCATTGTGCTCACGTGGGACTTTGACTGAGATGGAGAAGCAGTTGTGGAAACAGAACAAGGGAATGTTGCATGGATAGGTATCAGGGAATGTGTGCATCAGGGCTGAATCCTCTTACCATACATTGATTATGCTAGAAAAAAGCTCACTGCCAATTACCTTGATGCCCACTCATCGGAACTCTATAGGACAGGGAAGAACTGCCCCTGGGTGGCGTTTCCAAGTCTATAACTCTTTGAGTAGAAAGCCCCATCTTAGAATCCTCACACCTACTTTGTGCAAGGCTGTGGAGGAGATTGGGAGCCCAAAACCAATTTGCAGAGTATCTAGTCAGATTCAGGGACTGGCAGATCCCCTCTATGCACAGGCAGAGATCTGGAACAGCCTTACTCTCAAAAACAGAGCACTGTAATCCTGATGATGCTGGAGCACACTTAGTTTCCCTTTAAGAACCCACTTGAATTTGTTCTAGGTGCCAGGAATTCTTGCATCTTCCATGACAAATTCTTCTTCCCTAGCTTTTTAAATATTGCTGGTGATACCTTTTCTCTTACTGTATTTTTATCCTTATATTAGTACTGTTTTATTCTTATTTTTTCATTTCATTTTGGTTCTTTTTTGTTTCTGTTGGACTTTCTAGTTCGTGAATCACAGGGGATAATAAAGGATGCAGGGTTTCCTAGGGAATGTGGGAGCCACAGGGACAATCACCATCTGGGGAGAGTAAAGGGGTTTCCAGAGAAAACCATGAAGATTGGAGGGAGAGGGGGAGTAGTACTAGAACTGGAAGTGGTTACACAACTCATTTTAAAGATGATTGAATCATGGGGGGAAATGCTCTGAAACTGATTGTGGTAAGGATTGCACAATTCTTGATAAAATTGAACTATTGAATTGGGTAATATGTAGATTAAGTGCCAATAAATCTGTTTTTAAAAAAGTCCCATCTTTCTCCTGCATAACAGCTGGTGAGTTCAAACTTCTGACCTTGCAGTTCACTGTCCGATATGCAACAACTACACCACTAGGGTTGCTATGTTGGTGATAGATCCAAGTAAGATGATTCTGGAATTCCCGTTCTTCTCAGAAAGTGACCACTCAATGCTTTCTATGGTTTATCTTGATCTTGCTTATAGGTCCAGTTGTGTGGATTTTTATTGTATTTACATTGAGCTATCTCCCTAATGAAAGATGGAACAGGTATAGGAATTTTAAAGCAATGTTATTCAAAATCAGTATAACACAATCAATGAAAATTAATAATAATATGTTCACCAAATTCATATTTATCCATTGTATAATTCTTAAGTGAAAGCAACATAAGCTTCTTTTAAACGTTTTGCTTTTTTGTGTTTTTGTAATGTACAAACTTTTGATTGTATCTACTTAAAAGGATGCTAAATAAAATACAAAACTTCCTATTATATTAGCAAAATTATTACTAGATATAATACTATTATTTTAATTAGAACAAATTAAAATTGTAAAGACTATATTCTAAAATATTAGCTTCATGAACGTATTTCATAGTACTTGGTTTATGCCTTCAAAAGTTCACTATTTTGTGTAGTTTTTTTTCTCTATTTCCCAAGACTCCTTGCTTGCTTATCTTTTGTTTTATGCAATAAATAATCAAAGTAAAAGTCCCTGAATAACTAATCTTTCTTTATAGGTATGAAGAACTGACTGCTCTGTATTAAGTAGTTTATGTCTGTGTATATTTCCATTTTTATATGGGCTTTATTATTTCTACCTTTGATTGACTATACTTTTTCATACTCAATTTATCCTATTTCTCTGGTATTCCTCTTATTCAATTGATAGTCATCCTTTGTTTTTTACTATTATTTATTCTCATAATTCTTTTTGTTTCCTCTAGGGGTGGAAGAAGCACATCCCCATGTTTTGAAAAGTTTAGAATGTGGCTTCCAAATTAAATAAGGAATCGTCAAAGAGCTTTGGAAAAATTCCACTATCTTTTAATTCATATTTCCATAAATATTTTGAGGTCTTTTGTGTAAAGATTTTTGTTCTGCTTTGAAACAATTATGATTTTAATTCCTAATAACATTTCTCCCCTATTAACTCACTCTCCTAATTTATGAAATTATATTATTTCAGATTTTTTCTGACAAAACCAATTTGAGTTGATTAAAATAACCTTGAGCCTAGATACTATTTTCAATATTTAAATATAAACTGTAGCACTTCAGATGTTTTTCTTAACTTTTATTTCAATGTTTTACATGTTCTTTAAATATCAGTTTAAGTTTACTTTTCAATCATATTTGAGAAGGCATGATCATGAAAGAGTATTGAATTGTGTGAAAAGGATTTTTGATATACCACAATTTTTAAAGGATGACCATGAAGTTATATAACAGTTTTGTGTGTGTGTGTGTGAGTATGTATGTGTGTGTGTGTGTGTGTGTGTGTGTGTCTGATTAGAAAGTTAGTTTTAGATTCAATGTAATTTTATTTGGGAGCTAATATTACCATTCAAATATCTTCCAAATACTTAGAAAACAATTTCCAAGTTCAGGGTGGTATGCTATGTAGAAATGACTTGGTATATGCTATGGATAACATTGAGAAGAGTGGAAATTTCATAACACTTTACTTTGCTCATACAGAATGTGTACACAGACCAAGAAACAGTCATTCAAACAGAACAAAGAAATATAGCTGTTTTAAAATTACAATGGTGTGTGTCCGGGTTGTACCATTTCACTATACTTATTCAATCTATATTTTAAGCAAATAATCCAAGAAACTATACTATATGAGTAAGAACTCAGCATCAGATTTAGAGAAAGGGTTACTAACAACCTGATATATGCTTGACCCAAGCCACTGTATTTTCAATCTCCTCATATTCATTGGAAACTCGGAAATTGAATAAGAAAAATCAGAGAAGAACATATACATTCAAATTATAGTGCTGGCAAAGAATATTGAAATTTTCATAAACAGATAAAAAATGAAAATAAATCTGTCTTGGAAGAAATACAGCCAGAATGCTCCTTGGAAACAGGAACATCTGAACTTCCTCTCCTATGCTTAAGACATGTTATCAAGAGAGACCAGTCCCTAGAAAAGGACAGGGATAAAAAGAAGATGGATTTATACAGTGTTTTATAGTATGGGCTCAAACCGAAAAACAATTGTGAGGATGTTGAAAACAATTTTTGAGTCAGAATTGACTCACTGGCAATAAGTGAATAACAGCGATCTATAGGGGTGTTGCTGCTTGCTGAAAGCAAGGACAGCTTGAAGCACTTGCTGATGAAGCAAGAACTGCGGCATTCAATATGGATCGCAACTCAATAGAAAGAAAGCAAAAATGCTCACAACTGCATTATGATGGAGAAAAGATTGAGGTTGTCTAGTACTTCCTGCTGTTTGCATATATATTCAGTGTTCATGAAAGCAGCAGCCAGAAAATCAAACAAAGTGTTGCGTTGGGTAAATTTTCAGCACAAGACATCTTAAAAGTTGAGAAGCAGAATGTTTGAGGATTACAGTACACCTGACTCAAGGCACGATGTTTTCAATAATCTGCCATAAAATGAATAAAGAACAACAAATTGATGCACTTGAACAACGGTGTGGATGAACAATATTCAAAGGACCATGCACTGCCAGAAGAAGCAACAGCTCTGTCCTGAAAGAAGTACAGTCAGGATGTTCCTGAGAAGGGAGAATAGTGAGGCTGTGCTTCATTTCCCTTGGATGTTTTATACGGAGACCCAAGTCCCTGGAAAACACATGCTTGGTCAAGTACAGGGTGGAGACAAAGCAAGAACTTTGAGGATATGGACCGACACAGTGGCTATCTCAATAGATTTACGTGTAACACACTTGTGCAGATGGGGCAGGGCTGGGCAGCTGCCACATAAGTGAATCTGTCCTCTTGGGCTTTGGGATACACCGTCTTTGCTATGAAGCTGCTGTCTTGCACTAGGGCTCTTTTATGTAGACTCTCACACAATAAATCAGGCCTTAGAAATTAGTGCAGAAATAAACTTTCAGACAAGCATCAAACCTTTACCAGGAATAGTTGTCCATTCCAATTAAAATGCTATGTTCTTTTAAAATTTAAAGGAACCCAATATACTACATCTGCCACCAGCAATAGTTATTTATTTTAAGGAATTTTATCATCTAGATTGCTTAGTTTCAGTCTATACTTCTGGGAGATTTTATGCTCAGCAGTGGCAATAAATAGTCCAGGCTTGGGGAGTGAAACTCATTAAAATACAGCCTATATATAGCCTCCAAATTAATTTTGATTCATGGTTTCTATCTTTATTGCCAATGGTAATAATTGGCCATGGCATCTTTTCCACATAGTTCTTCAATGTTCTTCTGGAGGAAATGTTCTCATAGACATTCATATGTGATTAAAAAAAAGATACAGCCCATATTACCATTTCTAAAGAATCACTACTGTACCTCTTCCTCCAAACCAACCATAGCAAAACTACAGTTATTCAGTCAATTACAACTCACGGTGGCCCTAACGAACAGAGTAGAACTGACACTTAGGTTTTTCCAGGCTGGACACCTTTAAAAGAAAACAATGTCTGAACTTTCCACAATAGACCTGCTGACCTTGTGCCCAGTAGCCAAATGGGTGACTATGCCACAAAGACTCCCCCAGATCAATGTTAATCTCTCAATTTCACTAATTTCATGGTACTGGCCAAGCAGTCATGCAATTTGAAATGCCCATGACTGCATGTGTAGGCTTACTTTGAATAATCTTTATACACAAAGAGGGCAACCATATATAAAACTCTGAAACAAAGCCCACGGTCATGGAGTTGATTGTGACTGATAGCTTATATAGGCTTTCCAAGATTTAAATATTGATAGTAACTACCAGACAACTTCATCTGTCTTCCAAGCACCAGGTGGGTTTGAGCAGCTGACCTAAGGTTTGGCAGCCTCCTGCTTGCCTCACAGAGCCACCAAGATTCTTTTAGCATATGTGGTATTCAAAAGAACACATTTCAGAGTGATATGTGAGTGGGACTAGAGTGGTTTCTCTCTGATACTGGCTTATTTAAAGCATACTCTTGCACATGACTGGATTGTCTGTTGCTATTTGTTTCCCACTATTCAGATAGCATTACAAACGCGTCTGTGCACAGCCACCATGACCACCGTGAGGCAATCGGTACAAGGTACTGATGAAGATCAATTCGGAAACGGAAACAGTGGTCTATGATACCTGTCAGTGTGCCATATGTGTGCAATTTGTGGTTAAGAACCCTGGTACTAGGTGTCATAGAGCCACCGTAATACTTATTGTTCCATCCGCAGTGGTACACACACCATGCACGACAGCTCACTCGACGGCACACAAGTCTTTGAAGCACCGCGATCTTATTCCAGAATTCTATGATTTTCAATGTGCTCTAGCTATTATGAATTTCCTGGGAGAACACATGGTATATTATATATACATATCACAAAACTACCTCATTTTTGCAGCTAGTTGAGCCTCCTGTAGATGTTTCTCTTTCTCCGTATACAATATAATCCAAGAACACTCACTACCACGGAGTCAATGCTGACTCACTGTGAATCTATAGGACAGGTAGGCATGCCCCGGTGCGTTTCCAAGGCTGTAACTCTTTACAGGAGCAGAAAGAGCGTCTTTCAAACTGCTGACCTTGCACTCGACAGGCCAGCTATGTTACCAGGGATCACTACTTGTGCAATGCATTGTTTCTCCAAGTCTCAAAAAGCTCTTCAAAGGATGTGAATTGTTCTTAGCTTAAAGAGATCCAAGAGGCAGTATTTCGTTCTTTAGCATTGAGGGGGTATATGGTAGTTTCTTTGTGTGCCCAGTGTGGAGTTCAGCCTGTCAATCAGGTTGCAGCTTGATGATCTCCCTTGGAGGTGCAACTAAGATATACAGCTCTCTGGGAGCTTCTCTCTCTCTCTCTCTCTCTCTCTCTCTCTCTCTCTCTCTCTCTCTCTCTCTCTCTCAACTTTCCTGCTTACTGACCCTGAGAGCTACAGGAGCCTCGTGATGTCTTCCATTAAACTCAAATCCAATGGACTTTGCACACATGGGCTTGTGATCATCCTGCATTCTGCATCATTGCATGTGACTGTGTGAGTCTGAAAAGAGAATTGTGGACTCGTATGGGCCAGTATCAAACTTATGGACTTGAGTTGAACTAGGATGGGATACTGTCTTGACATATAATTACCTTCTGATATAAAGCCCTTTCTTGTACATATATGATTGTCACTGGATTTGTTTCTCTTGTCAACCCAGCCTACAATAGGATAGATCAACATACTTTGGAGAACCACATGCCAAAATAATTTAACAGGACAAGCCTTTGACTCTTTAGTTTACCCGATGAGACAAAAAGGGCATGGAAGCCTTGTCTGACTTCCACCAGCTTCAGTAACGAAGATGAATCCAACTCTATACAAGTCTAATGTCAGTTCCCACAATACAAAAGTCACACATGCCGTTGCCCTACACCCCTCTCTACTGTGACAATAATTGTTGATCCTAAAGCACTTTACTTCTCTGCTGAGTTTGAAAATCTGTAGCAATGGCCAGACAGACTCTAAAGATGTCACTCACAGTTATGGTTTTTGTTAGGGAAGCTAACTGGTTACAAGTCAGTTTCAGAAATGAAAAGTATACATTTCTTCAGTCTACAGGGTTTGGTTTGGTTTGGTTTTCTAGCCATGACAGCAGATTCAGCTCTCTCTGCCCCCTATTCTCTCAGGCAAGTGGCCTCTCGACTTCTGTCCTCCTTGGAAACCTGTTTCCAAGCTCCTTTAGTGGTGCCATTGCTTGAAGAGACCAAGTTCTGCTCCTTACGAGGTTGAAAGCCCACCACTACTGCCCTATCTCCTGCTCTCTGAGCTCTTGCTTCTGCTCCCAATACCTCACCATTCAGGGACCTGGAGGTCTAAAATACATGCTCCACTCATGCTCGTTTGCATTTATAATACTGAGATCTTCCTATTTCCTGATTCTGAAATGACTCATTTTATACTCATCAGATTTGCACAACAGATCAATCCCTCATAAGAGCTCTATGCCCTTTATTTACATGCTCCTGCACAGTCATTTGGTAGGAATCACAAAAACTTTGGAAAGAAACGCTTACCAAGTCATTCAAGTGTGACACACCTGCCACACGTTGTCAACTTATGAAGACATCTGCAATTACTGCTGTCTTTCCATTGGTTCAGCCAGCTTAAGTTCATAATCTTATTGCACTGCTGAGCATACTGTGAAATGTCCAAATTACAAAGTCCTGGAAACCCTTGTAAATCTTCACAAGAGCAGATAACCTCATCTTTCTCTGAGGATTGGCTGGTGGTTTGACCCGCAAACCAGCGTTCACCTGACGGCACCACCAGTGTCCTTCGTTATCCGTCCTGCGTGCGAAGTGAGAACAATGCCTTCTTCAGGTTACTACTTATTTTGCATATTTGGGGGGTTACACAGATCCTACTAAGATATTACATCTTACATTTGAGTTGTAATTGGGTTGACTATTTAGTTGAGGATTTAAAAAATATATACCTTACCTACTATGATAAATTAATTTTCAGAAATAATATTTTAAAATATAAATCATAGTTTTACTTTGGACTCTCTAGAAAATCAAAACTTGGAAAACATATATATACAGAGACACTTATATCAAGGAAATGATTCACACAATTGTAGAAGCAAGCAAGTCAAAGTCCAGATAGGTTCTGTGTCCAAGGGTCAGAATTTAGGTTGGAATTTTGGCTGACGCATGGAGCTTTTAGGAATGATGAACCCAGGCTGATGGTTTCAGAAGCACATAGATCCAAGGGCCAGAAGGCAAACTTGTGATTGCAGAGGCAAGTGTTGGACAATCCAACGGTAGACTGCTGGTGACTCCCAGGATTTATAGACAGTATGACAGCTTGTTGGCCCAAACCTAGATGAACCAGATGCTAGGTCTAGATGGAGACCCAGCAAAAAAAGCAAGCAAGCCTTTCCACAGAATCCACTTATATGGGAATCAGTTCACACCCGTGAAGTTAGCTTGTTTCTTGCTGTGTTCAGAGTAATGGTGTTATATATCACTACAACTAATATCACTACACTAATATCACTACAACTAATTTGTTGCTCATAGAGGTCTCATTGTAGAGGAAAATATATTGTGTTGGGTGACATCATGGGGATTATTAGCTCTTACATCCCACACCACTGAAAAGTCTTGCCCAACCAAGTTGACAAAACCAAAAATATTAAAACATCACTATGATATGTCATAAAATTTACTCCAACTTAATATCTTCCTAGATGAATATATACTGCTAAAATACAAATTTATGGAATCAATAAATATATTTAAATAAGTATTTTTATTTTATTTATCTATATAACTATGATTATAGGAGGCAGCTCCAACAGTTTCAAGAAAAAAATCATTATATTTGAATTCTGTTTTCATTAACTTTTGAATTCCCCATATACATTCAGTACATACATATACACTCAGTACATAAATATAACACTCAGTAAAAACCAACCCAAACCCACTACCATTAAGTTGATTCCAACTCATTATTACCCAATAGAAGAGAGTGTAAGTACACTTGTGTGTTTTCCAAGCTATAAATCTTTCGGGGACCATTAAGTCTCATTCCTGGCCCCCATTCAATATATGCATATTTGCATATGTATAGTTGTATATTTACATAGATACACAAATAAATAAGCAAACACACGTGTGTAAAGACATATCACATTATATATTGGAACTAGACTTCATTGCGATCATTTTCCTCTTGGTCCTTTATAACTTCTTTTTATTTCTCCCCATTTACCGTCCAACCATTCATCTAATTTCTATTAAAATAGATAAGTTTGAAACTTCAGTCTCATATAAGTGCAATTATGTAAATATATAAAATTATATTTTTATAGATTATAATATATGGTCATATATAATTTATAACTGCATTAAAATATTATTTATGTCTAGTTCACCACACTTTGTATAACTCCTTTGAAAATAGTTTATACTATGCATGCATCAATATTACATTCCTTTTTATTACTCATTAGTGGTTTGTTAATTCACTTCATAATATAAATTTGAATTTATGGTTTTTAGCCCTGGACGAGTTCTACAAGTAAGGCTGCAATGAAGCTTTTCAAGTGTTTTATGAAAATATACAAGAAAAATTAAAACATGATTATTTGACTCCCTAAAATTGTTTCCATTAAGTTTTCACCAACAAAATGTTTACAATCTTCTGTTGTATAGTTAGAGGCAGAGAAACAAATACAAACTCTAAAGTAAACTGCCCAGTCATTTACAGAGCTTAGTATTTAGCCAGTAATGCACAGAAAAAAGATAGTTTTCCAAATAAAATGAGACAATCTATTTTAATTAATTTATTTGAAAAAATAAACCGTTCATCTTCATGAAAGCAGAGAGGCAGTGACAAGTAGAAATCCCCTCAAAGGCATGGGTTAGCACAGTGGCTGCATCAATGAATGAAATATAAAGAAACTATGAAGATGGTGCAGGACCAGATAGGGTAGCTATGAGGCAGGACCAGCTTGAAGGAACCTCGCGAAGGCAACAACAACAAGAATTTCAGCATGTCTTTAATAAGCTATAAAAAGCTTCATGACAAACTCACTGGATATGTCATATGTTTGGGAATCATCTATATACAGATAAACTTTATGTACTTGAACATAAAATATATGGCCTTTGTGGTAGTTATATAATCTGGTATCAACTTGCGAGGGGATGGAGTCTAGCCTGTCAATCAGATCGCAGCTCGGTGACTTCATTTGGAGGTGCCATGGAGATAAATCGTTCACTGGAGGCCAGATGCACACATTCTCTGCTTCATCTTCATGCCATGTCAGAGCCCAGGGACTGGAGGAGCCACGTGGAGACCCTTACCAGTTATGAGATGCTCCCACTGCCACTGACTCCACAAGACTTTCCAACCACTGGCCTGTGATCATCCTGTATTCAACATCATTAAATAGCTGTGTGAATCTATCGGAGAATTTATGGACTATTATCAGACATATGGGCTAATATTCGACTTATGGGCTAATATAAAACTTAAGGACTTGATCTGGACTGGGCCAGGATGTTTTGTTAATATGCAATTGCTCTTTGATATGAAGCTCTTTCTTACACATATATGAGTGTCTATGATTTGTTTCTCTAGCCCAACTGGACTAACACAGCCTTCCATTTATATTGGTAACACTTCCTTACACAGTGTGTTTTTACAAATGTGTACGCATCCACACCACACACTCAGAATTGCTTATATTATTATTTTATTTTAATCTATTTTCTTAGCCATATGCCTACCTATATACATAATTTATTATTTTTCATCTTTTCTTAAATTATTTTCTGGCCTCTGGAATAACCTTAGAATTTTAATACTTCTACTATTCTTTCCTAACAACATTTGTAAGGCAAATGTCTCCATGTAATTTAGTAAAGCATATTTTCAGGTGCATTTCTCTTTGTTTGTTTTTCAATTATGAAGTATTGATATCAGAGCAGTACTTTCTTAGAATACAAATCTCTATTGCTAGATTAAAATATTAGAAAATTATTAAATGATTTTCTCAGAAACATGGGAATTGTCTGAAATAAAACTGAAAGTATAAGAATTTTTCTTTATCAAGTGGCTTTTGCATACATAGCACATGTGGCCCCCCACAAACGTAGGTTCTGCATCCTTAGATTCAGCTAACTACGGATGAATTCGTTAGAGGGGGAAAGCAATTCATGACTCAAAATGATTGCAAAAGGCTAAGAGAATACAGTGCTGTTTACCTAAGACTTGCAGTGTCTTAGATTCTGCAAATAATCTACAGAAGACTTGAAGTTCACAGGTGACTGGGCATCAGTTATATGCAACACTGTCATTTTATTGTGAAACCTGATCATCTGTGGATTTTGGTGTCTATGGAGGTTAGGGTGCGGGGCATTCTGGAAACAATGCCCCTGGATATAAAGCAGTCATTGTATGATCACGTTATTATAATGTCATGAAAACATCCGAGGATAACAGTTTTAAAATATACATTCCAGGAACTCTGATGTAGAAATTCTACAGAGCTAAATCTAGACCATTTTCTTTTTGTTTTCTTTTGCCTTCAGTCTTTGGTACCAGCATATAGATCTTGCTCAGAGGGGAGATTTATAGCTGTTACGCATGTGTGAAATGTTAGATATGAAAAATAATAGATTTAGAAGTAACAAACAGTTATTTTAAAAATTAAAGAAGATACTGACAGGAAAGCTTAAGCTACAGTTTTTCATAGTACTTAGGTATTGGTGATGTTTTCAATAATGTTTCCAAGCTCACTCTCCCCCGCTAACAAGTAGATACATTTCCATGGTTTGGATAAAATATATATTTTTTGTAATCTAAAGTGTTTTATGCCCAACTTAAGGAGTTAATAGCAGTAGCAAAAAGCTGTTAAACACATTCATCAAACGGAACATATTTCGCTCTAAGATAAATGATAGCCCCGTTCCTTTTGGGGGAGAACTCCTGATGGCATAGTGCTTACGCACTTGGCAGCTAAATGCTTGGTCTGTGGTTGGATTTACTAGCTGCCCAGTGGCAAAAATATGTGGTAGTCTACTTTCACAAAGATTAAACGTATGCACTGCATAACATCTGTCCAAGTGATGATTGGTGGCATATGTTTCCGACACGGTTCAGAAATCTAGCAGAGAACAGAAAGTAATGGAAACACTTCCCAAAGGAATATAGATCCTCCCTAGTGATGGTCAATGCATGGTCTAGATTGTGACAGTTGGGATGCTCAAGGAGGAGAAGGGTGGCATTGAAGGAACCGACGCTGAGGAGTAGATAGTGGCAGAGGAGGGATGGGCAGGTCTTGAAAAGTCCATTACAGGGAGAAAGAGATCCAGGCAAGGGGGACGTGAGAGAAAAGATCTAGATACAGCCTCCTGGGCTCCGAGTGTCTTCCGCAGTGAGCTTGGCAAGTCTCTGAGAGGATGAGCAGCAACATGAGGTACTAGCGGGAACAGAACCCCTCCCCCTGCAGACACTCATGAGGCAGCCTTGGACAGCTCTCTCCTGTATGCTACGTTCACATTAGGTTTACGTGACATAAATCCTCTTCCACAGATTGTATTAGATATGTTAAACTGTGTATGTCTGTGTAGCCTTGAAAACTTTGTGAAGAAGTTGGACTTTCCCTCGAAAGACTGTGAACGTAATATACAGACTCTCAAGATGAGTAAATATTTGAAATTCCTACAAAATGCCACTCATTTTTCAAATATCTCTATGTACATATATAGCACAAATCAATAAATTCATGAAAATTATATTTTCAATATATATTTTACATGAGTAAATTTATAATTATAATTAGTTAATAAGGGTTTTCTATGGAACGTTTGGCTTACATAATTAAGTTTATTATGTAATCATTTAGAATCTGTAATGCTACTTTAATTCAAACACATATAAAGAATATGCAAACTGTATGCCTGTGAACACATTTGTTTTGTCTGTAATATTACTTGCCTTCTCTCCCCACTTCTGTTTTTATTTATATTTAATTTACTGTCAAATATCGCAACACACCAAACGTCAAAACAACTGTGGAGCATTTCACTGGCAAGTATTTCAACACACTGAATTCTAAACCAAAAACCCTTATCTGTTCTATTTCTGAAACTATATCAATCTGGTTGAAATTCACTAGTGAGTCAATCCTACTGTGTAATTTGGTTTTGCAGGTTCCAAACAGCACAGCTAAATATTACTATGTAAAATACACCACTGAAAGGCTTCATAACATTTAAAGGTAATGGTAGACAACCCTAATGGCTATTCAAGTTGGTATAAAGTTCAATTTATAACACTACGTTCATGTTTGCACCATGTTCTGTAATAACTCCCTCCATTTCCTGAGCCTCCCATCTCCTTCGCACTCTGGGAAGATGACCATGTCTCCTGCTTCGCCAACAAATGTAAAGCCATGAAAAGGAAATAAGCTTAATTTCCTTTTACTAACATCCCAATATAATTCATTTTTAGTGATTGTAACATAATTTTATAATATTTCACCTGGCATAAATAAAATCTATTTTATTAACAATTTTTAAATGATAATCCAGAGAAAAGGTTTGTTCCTTTTTTTAAAAGAAGAACAAGTGTTCTTTTTCTCCTGTCATTTTCAAATTTTTCCAATATGTGGACTCTACATAGCATTATAATATTTTTAAATAAATGTTATATTATCTAAAAATATATGATGTTGTTGAGGTTCATAGAAATGGCTACAGAATTATGGAACAGGTAAGCTCACTCCAGTTCAAGTCAGGCTTCTCCTGACTGCTGGAAGCTTACAAATAGGAAACAGGATAATGGAACAGAAACAGCTGGGTGGATGCAGATGTCCAAAGTTGACTGAAAGAATCTACCATTGGCAATCTTATGGTGGCTTTTGGAATCATCACGTGATGTTTGCGATGGGTGACATGAGGTAGACAAGCCAGATGCAAGATTCAACTCCAGGAGAAGGCAACGGGCCAAAGAGGCTTAATTCTGATCTCTCTTTCTCTCTCTCTCTCTCATACAAAAATACTTATGACAACAAGAATGAGTCATCAGGCTCCAACCCAAGTGGGCTCTGCTCCTACATTTACCCAAAAACATCAAGTTGACATAATCCTCAACCATCACATCTAGAATATCATTTAGCCAATAATTCAAAATGGCTGAGAATTCTTGTTTTATAATTTGTTGAATTTTAAAATGGAACTCATATTTTGGAAGAAAGTATGCCAAATAAAAAACTGGCTTAGGAAAAAATATATAAATTTGATTATTTCATATTTGTATAAAATTCAGTAAGTAGAGTGTGGCCAGGCGGCTCAGACCGAGCCGGGCTCTCCTTCCCATTGAATTTCACAGCGTACACTGCCAGTCTCTTGTCTTCTGTTCACCATGGCTTCTTCTGATACCCAGGTCGAAGAACTGGAGAAGCGGGCCTCTGGCCAGGCCTTGGAGCTGATACTCAGCCCCCGTTCAAAGGAGGCTGTCCCAGAATTCCCTCTTTCTCCTCCAAAGAAGAAGGCCCTTTCCCTGGAGGAAATTCAGAAGAAATTAGAAGCTGCCGAAGAAAGACGCAAGTCCCATGAAGCGGAGGTCCTGAAGCAGCAGGCCGAGAGGCGGGAGCACGAGAAGGAGGTGCTGCCGAAAGCAATGGAGGAGAACAACAACTTCAGCAAGATGGCCGAGGAAAAGCTGAGCCACGAAATGGAAGCGGACAAAGAGAACCGAGAAGCACAAATGGCGGCCAAGCTGGAGCGCTAGCGAGAAAAGGACAAGCAGGTGGAAGAAGTGCGGAAGAACGAGGAATGCAAAGACCCCGCTGATGAGACTGCAGCCGACTAGCTTGTCCTGAGGACTGACTTTCTCCCCGCCCTTCCCAGAGATACAAAGACTGTGCTGGCCAGTGCCATTTTACTACTATTACTGTTTCCCTCCTGACAAAGACTCTAGAAGCCAATGTAGGATTAAGTAGGTAGATCCAGACCATGCGATGTTGTTTCAGGGGCTAAAGGGGAGAAACAAAAAGTGTTTGACTCTTTTTTCTAAAGCGTTGGAGTGTTTCTAACGTGGCTGTTTTTCTTGTTGCATCTTTTCTACTTCAGGGCACTCAGTGCACTGGGTGAATGGCTAGTACTATATTGGCCCCGTGGAAACATGTCTGAGAAAGAGTATGTAGTGGCTTCTCAAAACTGTTAGATGCTGAATATCTGTTTGCTTTTAAATGCCAGTTCTGTCCCGATTTTACCAGATGCTACTGTACTTGAATGGCTAATAAAACTGCACAGTGCTAAAGAAAATTCAGTAAGTAAAGTGAGATTATTAGGTAGTTATATATAGCTATGCTTGAATATTTTTTGAAAATCTGTTATAAATAACTTCCTTAATAAAAAATCCAGGGTATTATATTCAGCAATGAAAATTTCCAATTTCAAAACAAAGAATTGAAATAAGAAATACCTATGGATGAAGTTTCCAGTATCTATATCCAAATTCAGATTTCTTTGACCGTAACACCGCATCCATGAAGTGCAATGTATCTTTCATTCTAAATGGATTTCTCATGGAAAAATTTCAATATTTTTCTCACAGGTAATGCAAATGTGTGTTTCAATACCAACATTATATGTATTCTTATAAATATATATATATATATATATATATATATATATATTTAATTAGATTATATGCCCCTACATTTTGTGAATTAGTGTAAATGTACATACCAACAATGCAGAAACACTCTGAGAAACAATACCAAATCATTCAAATGCATTAACTCATGCAGTCAACCTGATAGTGTAGAGTAGCTACCATTTATTAAATGATTATATGCAGTAAATTATAAACAAAACATCATTGTGTTTATTACCATAGAACGCCTTGAATAAAAGTTCAATATATGATGAATTAAGGAACAATATGTTACATTAAGGTTTGTATCTACTTTATTAATTTGCTAGGAAAAAAAGTATTCATTTCTTAACTCACTGTGATCCAGTCAATTCTGACTCATAGTGACCCTATAAGGCAGGGGAGAATTGCCTTGGGGTCTTCTAAGACTGTAACTCTTTACAGAAGTAGAAAGCCTCATCTTTCTTTCTCAAAGCAGCTGGTGGTTTCAAACTGCTGACCTCACAGTGAGCAGGCCAATGTAACATTGTTAAAATTTAAATATCCTTATATGAAATTTGTTATCAGGAATATATACTTAAGAGCATAAGCATATTAATTTGCTCCACCCTTGAGAGCTTTGTGGAGCAGATAGATACTATGGAACTGTGAAGAGTAGGAGGTGGCTTCTCCCTCAGCGGACCACACAGATAAAATGTTCGAATAACCCAGGTAACACAACTAATCCTAATGTACTTAAGGGGATGGATAGTCACTGTTCTCAGATGATGTCAATCGGTTTTCTCTCATAGAGAAACTATCTACAACAGAATAAAACACTGCCCAGTCCTGCACTCTTCTTAAAACTGTTGCCTGTTTGACCGCTTTATTGCAGCCCCTGTGTCAATCATCTTGTTAAGAGTCTTCCATTTTTGCTCTGGCCCTCTCCTTTCCAAACATGATACAGTTCTTCAAAGATTGATGCCTTCTGATAACACATCCAATCTACTTAAGATGAAAATTTCCCCTTTTGCCTTCTAAGGAACATTCTAGCTGTTTGTCTTCTTGTGTAATTATTAAAATTTTCTGGAAGTACACAATAGACTTAAG
Source organism: Tenrec ecaudatus (assembly GCF_050624435.1). Taxonomy (NCBI): domain Eukaryota; kingdom Metazoa; phylum Chordata; class Mammalia; order Afrosoricida; family Tenrecidae; genus Tenrec; species Tenrec ecaudatus. The sequence goes on from NC_134540.1 coordinate 131,551,448, forward strand.
ACTCTCTGCTTTGTTTTTTACCCAATGTTTGCAAACCTATGAGGCAACTGAAAATACTAGTGCTTGTGTATGATTTATTTTACCTTCAAAACAACCTATGTGTTTTTGAACACTTAAAAGGGAAATTTTGAAGTAGATTTGCTGGTGAACTATGTTATTTGAATTTTTCTTTGTTTTCCTTCTCCAGATGCCCTTAGTACTTTATCTATTTAAAAAAAAATCATTTTATTGGGGGCTCATACAATTTTTATCACAATCCATGCATGCCTCCATTGTATGTCAAGCACATTTGTACATTTGTTGCCCTCTTCATCCTCAAACATTTGCTTTCTGCTTAAGCCCTTGGTATCAACTCCTTATTTTTCCCCTCCCCACCTGCTACCCCTTCCTTCATGAACCCTTGATAAATAATAAATTATTATTATTTTGTCATATCTTACACAGTCTAACAATGTCTCCCTTCACCCACTTCCCTGTTGCCCATTCCCCAGGGAGGAGATTATATGTAGATCCTTGTAATCTGTTCCCCCTTTCCATTCTACCTTCCCTCAGCCCTCCCAGTATCACCAGTCTCAGCACTGGTCCTGAACGGATCATCTGTCCTGGATACCCTCTGTCTCCAGGTCCTATCTGTGCCGGATCCTCTGTCTAGCAGGATTTGTAAGGCCTGAAGGTAAATACGTGGTCATCTAGCTCAGAAAAAACAGAGCCCACATGGAAGAAGCACACAAGTTTGTGTGACCATGAAGTGTCAAAGGGTTCAGGTAGCAGGCATCAAAGAACAAAAACCATACCACTGTGTGACCACCTTTCTGGTAAGATTGCTGAAAACAATGTGTGCATAAGCAAATGTGGTGAAGAAAACTGATGGTGCCTGGCTATCAAAATATATAACGTCTGTGGTCTTAAAGGCTTGAAGGTAAACAAGTGGTCATCTAGCTCAGAAGCAACAAAGCCCACATGGAAGAAGCACACCAGCTGCCCGTGTGACCACAGGGGTTGAAGGGATCAGGTATCAGGCATCAAAGAATAAAAAAATCATATCATTGTAAATGAGGGGGAGTGTATAGTGGGGACCCAGAGCCCATTGGTAGGCAACTGGACACCCCATTACAGAAGGGTCATGGGTAGGAGACAAGCCAGTCAGGGTGCAGGGTAGCAACAATGAAACATACAACCTTTCTCTAGTTCTTAAATGCTTCCTACCCTCAACTATCATGATCCCAAGTCATTTGACTTCTTAACTGCTGCTTACAAGAACTTTTATTTTTGATCCAAGTAAAGTGAAATCCTTGGAAAATGATGGAAAATTGGTGGAAAATAAAGGTTACCTCTTCACTTACCATGAGATCCTATACTAGTGCAATTTTGAGGATTTTTCAGTCAGTAATGTTAAATAAACAAATTTTGACATTTCCCTTTATTAATTTAAATATGAAAAGCTTATTTTCTAAGCTGCAAAGTCAAATAGTGAATGACCAAACATAGTATGATTTGTTTTATCAGATGTAATTTCTATTAATTTTATTTATTTATTTATCATCATATTTATTCATTTAATTCATTTATAAGCCATTAAAATAAATGAATATTTTCCAAATTCATTATGGTTCCTGATGATTTTACAAAAATAGTAGTTACATAGTCCCTATTCTTATTTTGTTCTAAAGGGAAAGAAAAACTTTTCAGTTTAGGTGTGGAACTCAGAATTTGTTGCAATGCTATAAATTATTTGACCAGTTAAAAATGAAAACTTATGGGTTATCTTAAATCTAATATTTCCCATTGCTACAAATATCCTAGTTAATGTAGATTCAAATTTCTAGTGTGAACTGAGCATATAAGAAAACTGAACTGCATTTTCTGTATGTTTGATTTCACACTTAAATATGTATTTATTTCTAATGACATATTAAGTATAGATATTATTTATACTTAATATATAATTAATAAACACATTGTGGTAGTTATATAATTTGTTTTCAATTTGAGACTTACGACGAAGAGGTGGAGTTAAGCTTGTCAATCAGGTCACAGCTTGATGACCTCATTTTGGATGTGCTAAGATGAAAAATAGCTTGTTGGTGGCAGGACACAGGCTCACTTCCTGGGAGACATTGCAGCTGACAAGACACAGGATCACTCCCCGAGAGACATACCTGTCAAGAAGACACATGGAGCTATGCTAGAGCCCAGGAGCTGAAGCAGCCACATGGAAACCTTTGCCAGGGCTGAGATGATTCCACTGCCACTGGATCCGCAAGAATTTCCACCCACTGGCCTGTGATCTTCCCTGCATTTGGCATCATTACAGGTGTTGTATGAGTCTGAAGAGGAATTTATGGATTGATAGCAGATATATGGACTAATATTGGATTTAAGGACTTGATCTGGACTGGGCTGAGATGTATAAAGAACTCTTTCTTATACACATACGACTATATGAATTTGTTTCTCTAGTCTAACCAGAAACACACACACACACACAAATATATTACATATATATCAAGTAAGTTATTATATAACTAGTAACTCTTCTAAAATTCTCCATTGAATTATTACATATTGTCCATCTTCAGAATCTTTCAAAGTATTTTCATAGCAAACAATATGGGAAGGAAGAGATGGTGTCTTCTTCCAGGACAGAGAGTAAATTTATTTATTTACCTTTGTATCTCTATCTATCTATCTATCTATCTATCTATCTATCTATCTATCTATCTATCTATCTATCTTCCTGAAGCAGGAAGTAAAGGTATTGCTATCCTTCTGAGCGAAGTACGGTTTAAAAATGAAAGTTTCCTAATAGAGGCTTTCACTTTTATACAAATCGATGATATGTAGAACACCTACCTGGGTCTTCTTCCGCACCAGTTTCAGGAGATTTGCGGGGAAGAGAGTAATAAAGAGCAATGTGAACATGAATCTCAGGTTATATGCTGTACTATAATAAATTGGTTATCGCTGAGCCTCAAGTATTGTGTTTTCAGATAAAATTTGGGAATCTGTGACAAGTTGACTTTCTGTCCAATCATAATACTTCAAAATTATATCCACGAAGTTGACATAGAAATAAATAACAATCTTGATTTATGTTATTAAATATAGAAAATTATTATTTATAACAGATTTTGTTCGTCAAAAACAAATTTGAACAATCCTTGACTAAAATAAATCAACCAAGGTAGTCAGAGAGAGAAAATTTTAAAACTATGTTTTTAACTTTTTGTCAGTCTAATTTAGTAATAAGATTCACTTACTTTGACAGTTAAACTTGACTAAGAAATCACATACAATAAATGTTTGGTGGGAGATGAAGACAGTCAAATGTGTTTGTATTATCGGGGATTTACATAAGTATTTGGGAAGAAGTTCAGAATTAAGTATAATATTGCAATACCTTAAATTACTGAATAAGAGTTTAAAAAATGACCTTCAGTTGGTAACACAAATGAAGAACTAGCTTATTTTTAAGTGGTAATGAGTAGCAAATATATAATTTCAGTTAAGTAGAATATGTGAAAAGAGTAATTCATATTGCTACAACCTGCTACAATAATTTAAACAACCAGGGTTGTTGAAAAATGCACATTGTCATTTCCCATGAATCTGTGCAAGGTGTCAGCTCCTGTAGATGTCACTAGATTTTGAAAGAGGCAATGTGGATGTGATGGCAACATATTTTGCTAAGTGCATTGGCTTAGGTAATTCATTTGAAAACTTTGAAATTTGGCTTCCTAATTTATAAATTTTGAATATTTAAAACACCTGAAATATATGTTCTACCACAGATCACATAAGACGATTCATTTAGATCATTTAATAAGCTTTATTGTAAACATCTTATTGTACCATAATAACCTTATTTCTGATTTTTGTTAATTTATGAACACTTAATACACACATATAGATATAATCTAATTGTATAACTCTCCACTATGTTCCACATTAATTGTATTTAATTAACTTATTTTTCAAGCTCTTTTAAGTAGACCTTAGTTTCTTAAACCATGCTGATAATAAACTCATAGAATTTATTATGGTACAAATTAGCAGTGTGTATGGGATTAGTAGCCTATTTATTAGATCAGCTGGAAAATAAAATGCACCAGAAGCATTTTAACAAGTAATTTCTTTGCATAACTTACCAAGTGGTTTCAAAATGAGATAGGCTTAACTTTTAGCTCTGGCCCTAATTAGTAACTTCAGTTATCTGATTACTTTCCTCACCTGAAAAAAAAATCTTTGACCTTAACTCCTCTTCTAAGCAGGCACGCCTATCTCTTTTCCTCAGGTCTACAAGAGCCTGACAGTGTAGTGTAATAAAATGTGAGTAGACACACCTTAACTATAAACAGAAGGCCTATTGGAAGCCCCTGGGTCATTTTTCTGTGGTAGAATGCAGACCCCTGGAATACAACTAGCCACGCTGAGCAGGAGCTGGGTACCCAGGGCAGCAAGAGCAAATGTAGTGGGGAATGGAGACCCGGTGATCCTCAGACTTGCTGGGCCAATCTATTCCTCCTTCCCTGGGGAACATTGCAGTGTGGCCCCAGATTCCAAACACCTTGAAAATGAAAACCCTTAAAAAAAAAAAACACTTGGCTACAATGGGGCTTTCTTTGTTTGCATCTTAACTCACCTGAATTGCAGCCACCATACACCTCCTTCTCTAAACATGTTTTAACATAACAAAGCAGGGATAAGCCACCAGGTTTTATAAGCAGGAGTTTCTACAAAAAACAGGTTTACAGATTGGGCTGGATGCAGAGCCCCAGGGAACCAGGGATTTCCCAGAGCCCAAGTCTATAGCAAGTCAGTACACCAAGTCTTTCTTCAATACTGCGCTGCGCTTCCCACTCTCTTAAAAACCAAGAACTGACACTAACCCTGCATGGAAAAAAAGATCCGTTTCTCTATCAAATATTAGTAAACATTGCTTCAGTGCTGCAAGCTTGCACTTTGGGGCCTACAATCACTTTGTTTAACCTACAAAATAAAACCATTCTCACTCTTCCATTTTTTATCTTACCTACTGATCCTTTTGCTCTCCCCTTCCTAACACTTCCTCCCCCTCTCTGAATGTTCCCATAATATCTAATCTAATAATTCCTCTAGATATGTAATACAAACTGTCCATAACCCCTCTACTGCACCACCTAACAGATTTACCATATGTACTCCAGTATAAACTGACCTGAATATCAGTGGAGGCACCTAATTTACCGCAAAACTGCATTAAATATGTGCTGAAAAACTCAGCTTATACACGAGTATATACGGTAGCCATTCTTATATAACACCACCTTCCTAACTTCCCCAACATTGATTCCAAAATCTCAAGGAAACAACAGATGATCCCGGTACACACAAAAAACAAAAGAAACAGAAAAAAATACCCAAATACCAACCAGACCTAAATGTAACACCTGAAATTGAACACACTACGGATTTAGCAGAAGAAAAACCTTAAAGGAATGATGGTGGCACTGTGCAACAGCTGAAGGAAGAGGCTGAAGAAAACAGTGAAATGATAGAAGAGCTAGTAACCTCACTACATGCTGTAGAAGATAAACTCTAAACAGAAATGCAAAAATCAAACTCTACAGTAGCACAATTAAACAACTGTGAAAAGGAACAGAGACACAGAATTGAAGAGATGGACACCAAAAGTAGTGACCCAGAAAACAAATATATAAATTCCAACTTAAAAGAGAAACAGAACGCAACATGCAAAGAGACCTAGAAAATCATGAGTACATGTGGGGCAAAATTAAGAGGAACAGCTGGCATCCTACAGTGATTCAAGAAGAGGAAGAAACAAAGAAATCCACACAGAGAATCGTCCAAAAACTGCAAGAAAACTTTCCTCAATCAGGAAAATAGAGTTATTCAGGAAGCTGATAGGACACCAGCCAGAAAAGATCCCTAAGGGAACCCCGGCATGGACCCCCATCCCCCAAATCCCCGGCATATTGTAGTCAAGATGTCTTAGATCAAATACAAGGAAAAATTCTAAGAGTGGCCAGAGGAAAAAAATATCAATTACATACAAATAGTCAGTAATTAGAATAATCTCTGATTTCTCAGCAGAAAGCATGCCATCAAGAAGACAGTGGAGTGACATATACAGAGGACTGGAGGAAAAAACTTGTCACCTAGAATTCTGCAAAGTTGTCCATCAAATATAATGGAAAAATAAAAGCATTCCAAGAGAAGGAGAAACTTAAAGAATTCACAAAAACAAAACCACCACTACAAAAATTACTCAATGAAGTACCATTGCAAAAAATCCACCACCGCCAACAACAACACATAAACATGAAGCCAACATATAAGGCAAATCCCTCAAAAACACCACCACACACAGAACAGCACCCACAGAAAGTAAAAGACACAGGAAGAACAAAGAAACACAACACACAAAACCAAACACACATACAAACATACAACACACACATATATAAAGCAAAATGGTAGTAACCAATACATACATATGAATATTTTCACTGAATGCTAATAGCATGAATGCACAAGTAAAGTGAGAGAGTAGCAGAATGGATAAGAAAACAAAATCCATCGATATGTTGCCTACAAGAAACACACCTTATAAGGACAAGAACAGATTAAAAATCAGAGGCTATACAAAAGCATACCAAGAAAAACAGTAGCCAAAGAAAAGCAGAAATAGCTGTATACATCTCCAAGAAGAGTAGACTTCAAGGCAAGCAAAGTAATATGAGTTATGGACAGTCACTATATTGATAAAAGGAACAGTATCACAGAAACCCATAACTCTAATTAATACATCTGCATCCAATGAAAGATGCTTGAAATATGCCAGTCAAATCCTCACCAAAAGGAAAAAGAATAGACATGGGTTAGTTGGGGTAGACTAGAGAAACAAATTCATAGATACTCAAATGTGTATAAGAAAGAGCTTTATATAAAGATTAATTGTATATTAAGAAACCATCCCAGGACAGTCCAGATCAAGTCCATATGTCCAATATTGGCCCATATGTCCAATACCCGTCTATAAATTACTCTTCAGACTCATACAACACATGCAATGACACCAAATGCAGAAAGATAATGGGCCATTGAGTAGAAAGTCTTATGGATCCAGTGGTGGTGAAAGCATCTCAGCGCAGGTGTGGCTCTCCACGTAGCATCTTCAGCTCCAGAGCTCTGGTTGGTTAATCAGCAGAAATATCTCGCAGGTTGAGGAAGACAGGAGTTCCTAGAGTTCTCAGGAGAAGGCCATGCCCACACAGAGGCTTCCCCGGCTATGACCTATGTGGTAGTCACCTGATCTGTTGTCATTTTAAGGATTAGGAGTGTAGGGGTGGAGTCTAGGCTGTCAATCTGACGATTGAGACTTCTGTGTGGGCATGGCCTTCTGAGAATTCTGGGGAATCTGGTACTTCCTCCTTGGAGGCAGAAGACACCTCTCTTTCTGCTACTCCCTGGGAGACATTGCAGAAGACAAGCCACATGGACACAACCGGAACTCAGAAGCCGGAGAAGCCACAGAGAGAACCCTGCCAGCACTGAGATGCTTACAACACCACTGGACCCAAAGACCTTCTACCCACTGCCTTGTGATCGTCCTGCATTTGGCTTCATTGCATACATTTCATGAGTCTGAAGAGGATCTTGTAGATTGGTATCAGACATATGGGCTAATATCAGACTTATGGCCTTGGACTGGACTGGGTTGGGATGTTTTCTCAATGAGCAATTCCTCTTATATATAAACCTCTCTCTTGTATACATATGTGTGTCCATAGATATGTTTCTCTAATTCACCAGGACTAAAAGAACCTGATTGACAGACTAGACTCCACCCTTCCTAAAATTCACAGTAGATTATGTAACTGCCACAAGATATATCAACAATAACAACAGGACAATAGAACAAAACTCTTGTAGAAATACAAAACATCAAGAGAAACATTCAACCAAGATTCAAAATGTTCTATACACAATCAAGCAAAACAACCTCATAAACATATAATGTTTCATCCAGCTAAACAACAGTATACGTTGTTTTCCAACACACATGGAATGTTCTCAAGAGTGGACCACATACTAAGACTCAAATCGTGTCTCAACAAATAAAAAAAAAAATGAAACCACAAAATCATAAAAATAGAAATCAACAATAAGATGAACACACATACAAAGAAAAATATAGAGAAGTTGAACAATATAATATGCAAAAACAAGTGAGTAATAAAGCAAATAAAGAAGAAATTTAAAATGTCCTTGAAAGGAATGAGAATGATAACACAACATATCAAAACCTTTGAGACACAGGAAAAGCAGTAATCAGGGTAAATTTATAGCTATCAGCACACACATACAAAAAGAGGAGAAAACTAAAATCAAAACTCTAACTCAACACCTCTCAGAGCTGGAAGAACAACAAAATCCCTCCAATAAATGAAGAGATCAAAAAGGATCAAAGCAGAAATAAATGAAAAAAACACAACAATGTAAAAAATATCAACAAGACAAGAAACAGATCCCTTGAAAACATTAACAAAATAGACCACTGGCAAAGCTAACAAAGGGGAAAAAAGCTGCAAATACCCAGAATAAGAAATGACAGCAGAGAAGTTAAATAAAAAGAATACTATTATCCTACTATGAAAAACTATACTAAAACATTTTCAACAATCTAGAACAAATGGGCAGATACCTAGAAACATATCACCCACTCAAATGAATGCAGACATATTAAAACACTCAACAAAAGAAGAAATAGAAAAGGTCAATAAGAAGGCACCAACTGAAAAGACTCCCGGACCAGATGATTTTGCAGGGACAGTCTACCAAATACGCCCAAGATCTGGCACCAACACTGCACAGTTTTCTGATACACAGAAAAAGGCAACAAACTCCCAAATGCATTCTCTGAAGTCAGCATAACACTGACCCCGTAAAGATGGAAAATTACACACCAATACCCCTCATGAACACATATGCTTATATCCTCAACAAAATTCTGGGAATAAAAGATAGCAACATATCAAAAATAATTCAACATGATAAAGTAGGATTCATTTCTGGTATGCAGGGATGACTCAATATTTGAAAAACAATCAATGTAATCCATCACCTAAACGAGGTAAGAAATTAAAACCACATGATCATATCAATAGATGCAGAAAAGGCATTTGACAATACTCAACACCCATTTCTGTTTAAAACGCTCAACAAAATAGGAACAGAAGGTATATTCCTCAACACAGTAAAGGGTAAGAGAAACCAAGACCATGCTCAAAGGGGAAAAGCTAGAAACATTTCCAGTGAAAACAGCGAGCAGGCAAAGATGTCCCCTATCACGACTTTCATTCAACATTGTGCTGGCAGTTTTAGCTATAACTGTCAGACCACACAAAGAAATTAAGAGAACATAAATAGCTAAAGATAAAGTGAAATTCTCTATTTGAAGATGATATGATCCTGTAAATAGAAAACCCCAAAGTCTCCATACAAATCCTGATGGAAATGATTAAGGCATTCACAAAGTAGCAGGATACAAAGTTAATAGCCAGAAATCATTCGGACTCCTGTATACCAGAGAAGAGAACTACGAAAAAGCATTAAGAAAGCAACACTATTTACAATAACCATACAAAAGATTAAATAGTTAGGAACAAATGAACTATAAAGAGAATATTACAGACCATTACTTCAGAAACTAAAAAGGACCTATTATAAATGAAGAACATCCATTGCTCATGGATAGGCAGACGTAAAGCATGAAAATGATAAAACAATCTATACATATAATGCATTTCCAATTCAAACCCCAAATACATTCTATTAAAAATGGAGAAATTAATAACTAACCTCATCTGTGGCACGCGAAAGACGAAGGAGAAGCAAAGAACTTCTTAAAAAGCAGAACCAAGACGTGTACATGCAAACATATATATGAGGATGGGGAAATAGATCTAATTATCTACATTTATAGGTTTAATATTAAGGTGGCGGAAGGACCTTGGGCCTCTACTCAAGCACTCCCTCAATGCATGAATACTTTCATTTATTAAATTGGTACTCTATGATGCTCACTCTCCCGACACAACTGCTGAAGTCAAAGTGGGTGAACAAGTAAATGTGGTGAAGAAAGCTGATGGTGCCCGGCTATCAAAAGAGATAGTGACTGGGGTCTTAAAGGCTTGACGATAAACAAGCGGCCATCTAGCTCAGAAGCAACAAAGCCCACATGGAAGAACACACCAGCCTGAGTGAGTGAGTGATCCCAAAGGGATCAGTTAGCAGGCATAAAAGAACAAAAAATTATCATATCATTGGCTGCACACCTCCATGATAGGATCGCTGAAGACAAATGGGTGCATAAGCAAATGTGGCGAAGAAAGCGGATGGTGCCCGGCTATCAAAAGAGATAGTGTCTGGGGTCTTAAAGGCTTGAAGATAAACAAGCGGCCATCTAGCTCAGAAGCAAAAAAGCCCACATGGAAGAAGCACACCAGCCAGTGCGATCACGAGGTGTCAAAGGGACCAAGTATAAGGCATCATGCAAAAAAAAAAAAAAAGAATGTGTGTGTATGTGTATATATATATATATATATACCACATTGAATGAAGGGGGAAGTGCAGAGTGGAGACCCAAGGCCCAAGACTCGGCCACTGGAGATCCCCTCATAGAAGGGCTTAGGAGAGGAGATGGGTCAGTCAGGGTGCAAGGTAGTACCGACGAAGAGCACAGCTTTCCCCCAGATCCGGGATGCTTCCTCCCCCCAACTACCATGATCCGAATTCTACCTTGCAGGGCTGGATAGGGCAGAGGTTGTACACTGGTACATATGAGGGCTGGAGGCACAGGGAATCCAGGGTGGACGATACCTTCAGGACCAAGGGTGTGAGGGGCGATGCTGGGAGAGCGTAGGGAGAGTGGGTTGGAAAGGGGGAACTGATTACAGGGATCCACTTGTGATCTCCTCCCTGGGAGAGGGATGGCAGGGAAGGTGGGAAGGGAGACTCCGGATAGGACAAGATATGACAAAATAACGATGTATAAATTACCAAGGGCACATGAGGGAGGGGGGAGTGGGGAGGGAGGGAAAAAAAAAGAGGACCTGATGCAAAGGGCTTAAGTGGAGAGCAAATGCTTTGAGAATGATTGGGGCGGGGAATGTATGGATGTGCTTTATGCAATTGATGTATGTATATGTATGGATTGTGATAAGAGTTATATGAGTCCCTAATAAAATATAAAAAAAGAAAAGGGAAAAGAAAGAAAGAAAAGAAAATGATTAGGGCAAAGAATGTACAGATGTGCTTTATACAATTGATGTATGTATATATATGGACTGTGATAAGAGTTGTATGAGCCCCTAATAAAACGTTTAAAAAAAAAAAGCAGAACCAATTAGGAGCCCTACCACTACCTGATACAAAAACCTACTATAAAGTCACTGAAGTCAAAAGAGCCTGGTCCTGGTACCATGAAAGACACATGGGTAAATGGATCAGAACACAAACCCAAGCATAAATGCATCAGCTTGCAGACTTCTAATCTTGGACAAAGGACCTAGAAATATCCAACGGGAGAAAGATGGCCCCTTCAACAAATGGTGTTGGACAAACTGGATTTCCATATGCAGATGAATGGAACAAGACCCATACCTCTTCCCATACACAAAAGTGAACTCAAGATGCTTGAAAGACTTAATTGTAAACCCCCAAACTCTCAGAATCATCAATGAGAAGGATGGAACAAATTTATGGGCACTATTGTAGGGTATACATAGGCTACCAAATGTAATGGAGGAGGTGCATTCAGCAGAGGACAAGTTCGATGACTAGGACATGCTTATATTACATCACTTGTGCACATCAAAAGACTTCATAAGGAGAGTAAAATGAGAGTTCACAGATTTTTGGGAAAAAATTTACCAATGGCACATCTGACAAAGGGATAATTATTGAAAAATACAGAACTCGACAACATCTCAATAAGAAAATAACAAGAGACCCAATTAAGAAATGGGAAAAAGGCATGAGCAGACAGTTCACCAAAAATGAAGTACATGTCGCTAACAAACATAAAAAAAAATCTCACAATCACTAGCCATCAGGGAGATGCAAATTAAAACCATGAGATACCACTTTACACCTACAATGCTAGTCTGAATAATAATTCAGAGCAAAACAAAACAGAAAACAACAAATGATGCAGAGGATGTGGAGAGACTGGAACTTGTATAAACTCCTGCTGGACTTGCAAATACATACAACTGCTGTGGACAATGATATGACAATACTTAAAACAACTGGAAATTGAAATCCCATATGATACAACAACACCACTATGAGGCATATACCCTAAAGGAATGCGAGACACAACATGAGTGGAAGTGTGCTCTCCCATATTCCTTGCATCACAGTTCACAATAGCAAGGAACTGGAAGCAGGCCGAATGCCCAACAGTGGAAGAATGGATAAAGACACTATGGTACATACACACAATGGAATACTATGCAACCCCCAAAAGTGACAAAAGCATGAAACACCGTATGACACGGAAGGACTTGGAAATCATTATACTGAATGAAATAAGCCAATCACAAAAGAACAAGTGTTGTATGAGTGCACTACTATAAGAACAAACACCAACTTAACAAATCTTAGGAACCAATTCCTGAACAAAATGAGAGAAGCCTACCTACTACCAGCCATGAACCATATACCATCTCCCTTTTGCCCATTTTTAAGAGCAGATGGGAAGGAGTCCCCACATTATCTGTAGTCACTCCTTCAAGAATGACCATCGGCTTGAGGGATACAACAACGACACAAAACTAGGGAAAATCATTGGGTCCCTCCATGGAATGGAAAGAGATTTCCGGAAATTCAATCCAAGACTACCAGAGGAGACTACCTACATCGTGGAGTAGGCACTGATAGTTTTGTTGGGTGAGTATGGTGGTTGACTGGGGAGAACCAATCACGTAGTGGGAAACGATGCTTTGTTAGTCTGGGTAAACTAGAGAAACAAATCCACAAAAACTCATATGTGTATAAGAGAGAGTTTTACATAAAGGGTAAATGTACATTAAGAAAGCATCCCAACGCAGTGGTTTCCAAACCCATAAGTCTGACATTAGCCCATATGTCTGACACTGATCTACAAAATCCTCCTCAATCTCACAAAACACACACAATGATGCTGACTACAGGAGGAAAGCTGAATCAGTGAGCGTGTAAGCATCTCAGTGTTGGCAGGGATCTCCACGTGGCTGCTCTAGCACCCAGGGTTCAATCAGGGTAGACCCATGTAGCTTCTCCTCAGGGATGTCTCAGGAAGTGAGTCTTGCCAGTTGAAGCAGGGAAATGGCTTAGGCAGCTGCACCCTGGTCTGATCATTAGAGAGGAAGAGTCTCAAGAACAAAAAACGGCTAGGTTCACCGAATCATTTCTCTCTCCGCCCTTTAATTACCCCCGCATGTGTTTATCTCCTATGCTTAACAAATGAGTAGAGGGAACCTAGGGGGATGCTGGGTGGGATTTTAGGTTCCTGGGTAGATACTATGTTTTCAAATATACTCAACCTTTGGCAAACTGCACCATGGAATAAGCACCATGATGAGCAAGGAAGTCGACCTGAAGCAGCAGGGCACAATGCAGGAGCTACACCAGAAGAATTTCACATAGCTTGTGTGATCAAAAGATGACAACTACACAATTTGAATATTGCGAATGGAAAGGTATCAGAGCTAAAATTATGAACACCCAATTTGTAGAAGGCTATGGAGGGGGGTGGGAGCTATCTGTGGAGCATCTGGTCAGACTGGACTGCTAGCAGATCAGCTCTAGTCATAGGCAACAGCCCCAGGCAGTCTTGCTGTTTGACAGAGACTATTGTAATCTTGAGTATGCGGAATTGAACTTGATAGTTGGTCAGGTGACCTCCCTATAGACACTACCTGACTTGATTCTTGTGCAAGTAACTCCTACTTTTTCCTTGACAGAAATTTCTTCCCTGTTGATGAGGGTCTTTTCTTTCTAATTCATTATTTATATTTTGTTCTTTATATTATTATTATTTTTGTTCTTTATATTATTATTATTTTATCCTTACCAGCTTATTTCAAATTTGGTTTTTATTGTTTCTGTTGGGTTCCCCAGTTTGTGACCCACAGGAGGAGTGGATGCTGATAATAACTGGTACAGGGGTTGATAGGGGATGGAGGGGTAGAAAGGGAGGGAAGGGGGATCTGTGGAATAGGAAATGAAGACAGGAGTCGGAAGGGAGTATGAGAAATGCCTGTGATTGCACAACTCATTTTAAAGGTGATTTAAGCACGGTGGAGGGAGGTATCATAAAATGGGTATGGTAATGAGAACATAATTTTCCTTGATATGATCAAACAATTGAACTATTGATGTGCATGCTATGTAAATTATGTACCAATAAAACTGTTAAAACCAACCAACCGAAAATCTCAGTTTGTCTTAGAAACTCACAGAGGCAGTTATAGTCTGCCCTATAGGGTTACTATGAGTTGGCAACAACTCAATGGGCGTGAGCTTGGGGTGCACTGTTAATGATGGAACAGGAAAGCGATGGATGCCATGTTAGCAGAATGAGACAGGATGAAGTGTAAAATTCTTAGTGATGTGGGATACTAAGATTTTTACTGTATGCCCCAATTTCCAAAAGAGTCTTCCACAAGTTCTATAACAAAAGAAAATGGGTTTGTGGCCTTAGTTGTTTTAACCATCAATATAAAATTATCTTGATCTCCCACAATAAGAAATTGATTTTCATCAATTTTGCAGTTACATAATCTACTGCCAGCTTGAGAACGGGGTAGAGTCTAGCCTGTCAGTCAAGTCACAGCTTGATGACCTCATTTGGAGGCACTTAGCAGAAAAATATCTCATTGGAGGCCAGATACACTCTATCTGCTCGTCCCCCTGTGAGACATTCTGTTGACAAGCCACATGAAGCCATGCTGATGGAGTATGAACCCTGGAGCTGTAGGAGCCATGTGGAGACACGCACCAGCCGTGAAATGCTTCCACCTTCACTGGATCCACAAGATTTTCCACCTACTGGCCCAATATTTTCCTGAATTCAGTGTCATTGCATGGCTGTGTGAGTCTACAGAGGAATTATGCATTAATACCGACATACGGGGTAATATTGGCCTTATGGATTTGATCTGGACTGGGCTGGGATGTTCTTTCAACATACAATTGCTCTTTTATATAAAGCTCTTTCTTATACACATGAGTATTTATTAATTTATTTCTCTAGTCTACCTGGACTAACTTAGATGTTTGTTTTGTGATAAATCCTGTAGTTATAAATGAGCAAGAAAAAAGTGTCATAAAAGAAACAGTAATCATAATATATTAAAACAAATAACTATATTTTATTTTTATATAAATTGTTCATCTCTAACATTCTATATTCCAAAATAATTTTTAAAAATAAATAATTTTAATGGGGGCTTTTTCAGCTGTTATAACAGTCCATGCATCAATTGTACCAAGCACATTTGTACATATGCTGCCTTCATCATTTTAAAAAAAATTTTTTCTGCTTGAGCCCTTGGTATCAGCTCCTCTTTTGCCCCTCACCCTACTCCTTCTCCCACCCTCATGGACCTCTGATAAATTATAAATTGTTATTATTTTCACATCTTAAAAAGCCTGCTTTCTATACTTTGCTCTTACAAATTCTTCAGTGATTTTTGTCACTGCAAAACTATATTTATTTCAAAGCACAATAAGGATAAATAAAATTGAGTCTTTCTTGAAAAAAAATTGAAAGAGCAGCAAAGCTCAATGAAAATATCTCAAGAAATCATCTCATTTACTCTGTCTCAACTTGGTCATGTAAGATATATCTATCTCTGTCTGTCTACCTAGAAATCTATATCCTGTGATGGAATTCCAATAATTGAACAACCGGTTCACGACCCTAATGAACTTTATACGTTTTCAAAAAAGTTATACAAAATGTTAGTTTATCATTTCATACCATTAATATGTAAATAAGAACAAAGATTCACACACAACTATTATATATTATTATAAGGATTTTAAAATATTCATGAAAAACTAATAAATAAGCCATGGTAAAAAACAATAAAGATGTTAATTAAGATATTTCATTGTTGCTCCTTGATTGGTATCCTCAGTTGTAATATTTTTCACTTTTATGTAAGCTTCATCAGCTGTGTGATTGATTCTTTCCCATCTTTCCACTGTAGGAGTAGGATCTCATTCCTTTAGAGGTAGGCCAATTAGACAATCATCATTGTGTTTTATATATTATAAACGGATGATATCTCTTCTGTGAATATGTTGTTTATCTTTTTTAAAAAACATTTTATTAGGGGCTCATACACCTCTTATCACAATCCATACATAAACATACATCAATTGTATAAAGCACATCTGTACATTCTTTGACCTAATCATTTTCTTTTCCTCTTTTCTTTTTTTACATTTTATTAGGGGCTCATACTACTCTTACCACAATCCATACCTATACATGCATCAATTGTATAAAGCACATCCGCACATTCCCTGCCCCAATCATTCTCATAGCATTTGCTCTCCACCTAAGCCCTCTGCATCAGGTCCTCTTCCCACACCCCTCCCCACTCCCCCCTCCCTAATGTGCCCTTGGTAATTTATACATTGTTATTTTGTCATATCTTTCCCTATCCGGAGTCTCCCTTCCCCCGCTTCTCTGCCGCCCATCTCCCAGGGAGGAGGTCACATGTGAATCCTTGTAATCAGTTCCCCCTTTCCAACCCACTCACCCTCCACTCTCCCAGCATCGCCCCTCACACCCTTGGTCCTGAAAGTATCATCCACCCTGGATTCCCTGTGCCTCCAGCCCCCATATGCACCAGTGTAGAACCTCTGCCCCATCCAGTCCTGCAAGGTAGAATTCGGATCATGGTAGTTGGGGGGAGGAAGCATCCAGGATCTGGGGTAAAGCTGTGTTCTTCATCGGTACTACCTTGCACCCTGACTGACCCATCTCCTCTCCTAAACCCCTCTATGAGGGGATCGCCAGTGGCCGACCCTTGGGCCTTGGGTCTCCACTCTGCACTTCCCCCTTCATTCAATATGGTATATATAAACACACACACACACACACACACACACACACACACACACACACATATATATATATATATTTGCATGATGCCTTATACCTGGTCCCTTTATCACCTTGTGATCGCACTGGCTGGTGTGCTTCTCCCATGTGGGCTTTTTTGCTTCTGAGCTAGATGGCTGCTTGTTCACCTTCAAGCCTTTATGACCCCAGACACTATCTATTTTGATAGCCAGGCACCATCAGCTTTCTTCACCACATTTACTTGTTCACCCACTTTGGCTCCAGCAGTTGTCGGGAGAGTGAGCATCATAGAGTTCCAATTTAATAAAAGAATGTATTCATGCATTGAGGGAGTGCTTGAGTAGAGGCCCAAGGTCCTTCCGCCACCTTAATACTTAACCTATAAATATAGACACATAGATCTATTTCCCCATCCTCATATATATATATATATATATATATATATATATATATATATATATATATATATATATATATATATATATATATATATTTGCATGTACATGTCTTTGTCCAGACCTCCATAAATGCCCTTTGACTCCTAGCTCTTTCCTCCATCTCCCTTGACTTTCCTCCTGCCCTACTACCATGCTCCGTCACCACCTGGGCTACAGCTATACCTCTTCTCTACGCAACCTTACCCTTGATCATTTCCCCACCAGGCCTGCCACTCCCCCCTCTCTACCATTTTGGTTCCTGTGTTGTTCCCTTGTCCCTGTGTTTGTTGACACCACTTCCTTACCCCCTTACCCCACCCCCACTCCAAATCCCCTCGGAACTGTCGGTCCCATTGTTTTTCCTCCAGATAGTTCATCCAGCCTTTCCTATTCAGACAAACCTGTGGAGACACTAACATGCATAAAAACAAGACAGAAGAAAACAAAACAACAGTATACAACCAGACAACAAAGCAACAAAAACAAATCACTGACAAAGAACAAAACAAAACACTTCACAAAAGAAAAGCTTGTAGTTAGTTCAAGGATCTTTTGTTGGCCCTTAGGAGTGTTTTCCAGTCCAGTCTGTTGGGGCACCACACCCTGGCCCCAAAGTCCACTTTCAGCATTCCCTGGGGACCTTGCCACTCCATTCCCTTGCTGTTCCGCTGCATTCCCCCAGTGCTTTGCCTCGGTGTGGTGGGATCAGGTCAGGTACAGTTCCCACACTGTGTCTCCGGTGCAGTCCCCTGTATCGCCCTTAGTCACTGAGGGGCATCATTTCTCATAGTGGGGCCAGACATGTTGTTCTCTCTGGGACTGGCTGCTCTATTCAGGATCATCATCCTCACAGCCTGGTGGGCCAGGCTATGTTGTTTATCTTTGAAAATCTCCTTTCTGTTTCTTTCTGCTGAACTTATATCAATGTTCAGACAATATGTTGAGCTCTTTGAACACTTTCAGGGATTGCATAATTCACGCACCGTATCTCGCAAGAATTTGATGCGATTGTCATACAACAAAGACATTATGAAGGCTGTCCAATCGTGGGAGAATACTGACTCACCCAAGTTGCCTAAGTACCCATCACAACATGACCGCATTGCAATTAAAACTGCCCTGTAGCTTCTGTGTGTTATATTGCAGAATTTAGCCTTGTTTGCAGGAAAATCCATGAGAGTCCATTAGGGAAAAATTTGAGAGCCACTCTAATGAAATTACTCAAGTTCACTGGCAAATCGTCTCAGGCTAAAAGTAGAGAGCAAAGTGGTTCTAAGGGACTTTATTCTAAACAAATCAAAGATTGTTAGCTCAAGATATTTATCACAGAGTACATTAAAAATATATCTAAATGTGAATGGTTTGTAAATGGATGGTAGCATTTCAGTATTTTCTTGGAAAATCATGTCTAGTTAAAATACAGTGTTCTTTTTTTCTCCACAGTTAATTAAACTGTGATAAATATTATCAATGTTAAAAACCTAAAACCAATAGTAAAATTTGTTTTCAAGTAAATGGAAAGGGAACATTTTTCCTAATTTAATACTTATATTTATTTCCTTGATAATGGTGATAACCCAGATATTTGTGATTCATTCATTTCTGTTTTCTTTACTTGTTTTTCAATCATTCAGTTGAACATAATGAAAATCTTCACACTAATTTTAGAAAGGGTTTTAAAGTTAAGTCTTAGATTGGTTGGTGGTTTAAAATTTTAAACACATAAAAGCATTTATTAATGTTATGTGAACATTCTTATGCTTAATTTTCAAACATAATATAATTAAATTATAATCAAGAATTATTGAAGATGGATATTTCTAATTAACTGGCTTTGCTGACACTTGGTCCTACACGTTTCTTCAAAGAATTTCTTTTTCTCAGTTGTTACTAAAATTGAGAATCATAGACCACATCTTAATTTTGTTTTAATATTTTTGGTTTATTAATATATTAGTAAAATCATTATATAGTAAAAAATATGTTCCAGTACACAAAATAAATTATTTTTGAATCTCCAAGCATAAATAATTCATCAGTTAGTGATCAATACTTCCCAGTGTGCAGATTGCCTTGAACAGTTTAATCAATCTTTCAGGTATTTTTCATAATTTGCTTGATTGCTACTTACTAAAATATCATAATTTATTATTGGCTTATGTTCAATAAGTCTATACCATACCATTTTGATTCAAAGGCACAAGATTGACTTTTGTTTTTACACTGCAAGATCAGTGTGAAGGAAATAGGAATAAAAAATAGCCAATCAGTACAGTTGCAATTTATCTCTTTACATTAAACTATATTTGTGGTGTTTATACTAAAATTATATTAAAAATGTCCTTGTGATCTCAAATTTTCATTTAATTAAAAGGCAAGTTTTAGTAGAAGTGATTGAATGCTTCCATAATTATATTGCACACTGTTAAATAGCATCATTGCATAAGCAAGGTAATGCAAGGATACTTGTTGCATTTATATTCAGTAATGTTTTATTACTTATTTCTATGATAAAGATGATCAAGGTCAATTCCTATTAACTCTACATTATATTAAGTTTATATTATTTCCAGTGTTGAGAAGAAAAACATATATTATTATATGAAGACAGCTACTTGTACACATAACTCTGGGTGTTTAATATCATTTAAAATTTTATTCTTTTATATGTAATGTTTCCATGACAGATTATATTTCTAATGCTTGTTTCGCTAAATTTGATTCCTAAAACTAAACTTGTGCGAATGTTTTATGAATTTATGCTTCTTCACTTAAGACATCTAGCAAATTACACCCATATATGATGAAATCATAGCATGTATTTGAATATATTTAGTTTTTACTACATGTATTTGGCAAAACCACATGTTTAATTTCATAACATTCATTCTCTTTCTTCTAGAATAAAAACAAAATCATTTTTTTTGTTTGGCAAAGCACTATCTAGTTATAATATTACATTCTTATGACACAGATTCAACAATAAAAACACAGTACTATCAACAACCAAAAATAAGAATTCGATTTTTTATATGAAAGCTTACTTACCTGAACTAAGTTTCAGAACTTTCACTGTGTATGCTCATCCTTAAGTCCTCTGGTAGAACAGTAGCAATCAGTGTATCAGGATAGGGAAAATACTGGAATTATAGACCGATTTTCTTGCATAAGGTGTGCTTTAGAAACAGTAGAAACGACCAACTGTGTTTTCTTGGTTGGTTAGTACACAGCATATTATTCACAATAGGGGGGAAACAACTGCCCACAAAATAGTTACAATGTGAAAGTGTCTCTGAAACAGGAACATTCTGCCCTGTCAAAACTTTCCCCTTTCTCCTCCTCAACTAAGCTAGTAAGCTACAGGTGTTTCGATTTCAAAAGACAATTCTAAGGATTTTAACACAAAATGTATTAGTGTTGCTAAGTCAACTTCTGTCACCCACTGGCAAGCCCTTTAACAGCTAGAATGACTACAGGCTGTAAATCATGACTTACTGGCCCTTCATATATCCTATATACTCAGAAGAGTAAACACACCCAAACACAAGGGACAATGGCTAATAGGACCTCCATATAAACCCGTTGGCATTGACCCTTTGAACTCTCTTTTCGTCTCTCTTCTTCAGAGCCAGTACACAAAACCTGCAATATGTACTGGCTGAAGAGGGAACCTAGCCATACAATTTTAAAAGTCCAAAAAAGAACAACAAAAAGAACCCCGGTAGTTCACATGAATTTTAGCAGAAAATTTTACAAAATGTGTTTTACTTCTTTAAAGTGTATCAGCCACTTTAGAACATCCTGAAAGACTAGACACTTTTAAAAGTATTTATTACTGTCAACTCTATGTACAGTAGTGGAATAAAATGTACACACATAACATGACAGTGGTTATAATGTGAAAATTAGATCAACTGTAAGTTTACAGATGCTTATTTTTGTCAACTGGATTGATAAAGGTGAGGTGGGGGAGAGTGGGAAGAGAGATTCTAGACCAGAATCATTATATACTAATTTAGAGGACATTTTCAGATACTAGCCTTTGTTACAAATGTACAGTTGATTCAATGCTGCTGTGTGTACAATGGACAAACTTAAGTCTTTATAGGAAACATCTAGAAATATTCCTTCTAGATATTTGGAAGTGCACATGTTAAGAGAGGATGCAAAACAAAACCCTTTCGATACTTTCTTTGTGGAGGTAATTCATAGAATGGTTGCATTTGGGGATGGAATAACTCCTTTCATGTCTTGGAGGCAGACTGCTGGGTAGTGGGCGTGGGAATGGGGCAGGAAAGGCAACGCAGAGGGAATGGTGCTCTACCCAGAGTTGACGATTTCAGATTGCCTGTACATGGTTTTATATGTGCATTTAGTTAACATTTCTGTGTGTGGAAGGACAAATAAGTCCTAATGCCCAAAGTATTTTGAAAAATAGGGGTCTGAAACAATCTCTTATACAAGGACTGTCTTCAGTGGCGTGCCTTGGTTAATCCACCTCTTGGAGCCTGTCATTATGTTGTCATTGAACGTGGTGGAAGGAGAAGAGGAAGGGTGAAGGGAAAGGCTGTTGACTAGAATCGCCTTGCCTAGGAAACCATGTTAGATTATAACCATAAGTTTATATGTACAGTTTTATAAAAATACATGAGCTTATTCTGAAAAATGCTTATTATTTTACAGTAGCTAAGCATTTTAGATGTCTGGAGGTGACATTGTGTGATCAAAAGTCATACTAATGAGTTAACCAATCTGTAAACATCTTTTGGTTGTAATTTAGAAAAGCATCTTGGATGCAGATTTCTTTCTCCCAACAGTTTTACTGCCACAAAATCTCCATATCACACAATCGCTCAATCATATCAAGGGGACGTGTACAATCACTACCACATCTATCTTAGAGCTTTCCCTCTCCCCCACCACATGGTTGAGTAGCCTTTAAACTGAGTTGTGCGATCATGATCAGTTCTAGTGCTCCCTTCCCCCTCCTGACTTCCTTATTTACCCCCCAAATCCACTTCCCCCACCCCTGCACTCCCTATAACAACTTGTGGCTATAATTATCATTTTATTTACATCCACTCCTCCTGTGCTTTGCAGTTGGATGACCCAACAGAAAACTGAAAGCCAAATCATACTATGGTGGTAAGGATAACAGCATCTTAGTATAAAAACAAAAATACAAATAATATATAGGAGGGAAAGCCCCCATCAGCATTAAAATTGCCAGGAAGAAATTTCTGTCATGGAACAAATACTTGCACACAGTACAATCTCAGGTTGTGGCTATCAGAGGTCAATTGGCCAAATGTGGAGTTTGGTCCAGCATAATCAAGCTTACCATGCCTCTGCCTGATAGTGAGGCTGCTCAGCCCCCTTCTGCCCCTGGCTGGAGGGGATCTGCTAGCTTCTGGGTCGGACTAGATATACTGCATATGGGTTCTAGGCTTCCAGGCTTCCAGGCTCTTCCATAGCCTTCTCCAAATTGGTTGTTCATAATTTTAACAATCATACTTTTTTCTTAACCATATTGCATTTTGTAATTGTCATCTTTGGATCACACCAGCTAGTGTGCTTGTTCTTTGTGGGCTTCATTGACTCCTCGCTTAGATGGCTGCTTGTTTGAATTCAAGCTTTTAAGACTCCAGACACTATTTCAATTGATATAGCGGAACACCATCTTCAGCACCCTTTGCTGTAGCACCCTTATCTTCAGTGATCATTTCATGAAGGTGAGTATACAGCAGATCCGTGATATAAGAGCAAATTGTTCTGAAGTTGGAGCTAGGCTTTAATGCAAGCCAAGAACTCATCCCTGGGTCCATGATTTTAAAATTTAATTTCTATTTTGCTGTAACTGGAATATTAATATGTCATAATCCTTCCATAATTCAATTACACCAAACATAATTTTATAATTGCTTCCATAATCAATATCCAAATGTACTATTCCTTCTCATCTCACATGCTTCTGACATGTGTTCAGGAGAGAACAATCCCTGGAGATGCTCATCTTGTTCAGTAAAGCAGAAAGGCAGTGAAAAGAGGAAGGCCATTGGCCAGATCTGTTTCCACAATGGGTGCATTGAAAGGACAAGGGTGAGGATGGCACTGGACCGTTCAAGGTTATCTTCTGTTTTACACAGGATTGCTAGGAGTCAAAATTGGCAACATAAGTTTACCAATGTACTTACTCTTCTCATACTTTTTCTGCTTTTTGTGACTTTTCTTTGACCTGCAGACAAAGATTTGCCTTAGTGAATGAGCATTACTGAAATGTTTTCCATGTATCCAAATCTCCTTGCTCTTAAACCATTATTTTAAAATTTAATCTTTATAAGGGAACATGACTAGGCCAGGGGATTTGGAAGAGAGTTACTTGGCCAACTGAATGGAAGAGACACATATTTGTATCAATTCCAAGGAAAGGTAACCCAATAGAATGCTCACATTTTAAAACTAATCTATGTTTCCCTTTATTGGCAGGAGAGATGAGTCCCAGGAGAAGCACGCCATGCTTGGTAAATACGGGAACAGGAACAACGAGGAAGGCAGTGGACGATCTGGATGGACATAGTGGCCGTGCTGATGGACTCAAATAGAAGAACGACTGAGAGGATGGCATAGGACCAGGCAGTGTTCCGTTCTGTCTTACATAGTGTTGCTCTAATTAGAACCAACTTGAGGTTACCTAACAATAACAATGTATTTCAGTCTAACCAGATGCCTTTTCATTTTAAAAACTTCCTTATAGATGTGTATTTTCCTTTTCTCAATAGCACTTTAAATTCTATAACATTGGTAAAATTAATGGTATTATTATTAGAATTACTAAATGTCTCCTAAAGGTTTCTTAAATTATTTCTCAACTAGCTTATAATGCTACCTATAAAGTGGACCAGGTATATGTATACATAAATTTTAGAATTTAAACATTTTATAATATATATCAACTCTAGATGGACAAACCTATTTTTCAATCACACTTAATTGTAAGCCCTAATCTAAGAGTAATTAGACATTTTAAGATGGGGCTCAGCTAAAAACTTGGATTCATGGAGTGGTCACTGAAGATAGGGGTGCTATAACAAAGTATACGGAAGAAGCCAGGAGCTGCAGTAATATCTGGGATCTTAAAAAAAAAACGGTCATCTAAGTTAGGTATAAATAGGTCCACACAGAAAGAGCATATCAGCCAGTGTTGTCCAAGTATTGCAAATAATAAAATCCAAGACTGAAGGAGAAAAATGTTATTAGAGCCTAATTTCTGAGCCCTGTGCTTGCAGAAGGATAGATAGCAGTGAAAGTCAACGGTCCATTTATAAGGGCCCCACTCAGATAAAGGTTCCACTGAGTTCCCTCAAACTAATCACAAGGGGGTGAACGGTCTTTCTCTCAGGAAAAGTGCATTGGTAAGTATATTTCTGCAGTTGTCATTAAGTTAAATTTTAACATATTAATAATAGGAACCTAATGAGTCTTTTTGTCAAGTAACTTTCCCTTTTCACTTGTTCTTATTAAAGACTCTTGAAAATAAATTCTATCAATAAGCAAAATATCCATCATATATAAAATATATCTTAGCTTATCATTTGTTTTTTTCATCGTTATCCATCTTTAATTTACTCTAATTTTGTTTATCTTCTGATTTCTCTTGGATAAAAGATTTTCTGTGTTTATTTTGTTGTTTATGAGTTTTCCATTGTTGTTTCTTGTATGATATTCTTTATATGAAATTCAACACACATACACCTAAAGAGAGATTAATTAGATTAATAGCTCCTAGGAGTTGTGGCAGGGAATACTGGGGGTTAATGGGGAATTCATTATAATAAATATATGAATGAAGAAAATGTTCCAAAATTGATTATAGTGATTGCATATTTAGTTGTTTTAAATTTATTTAAACCAACGTATTTCATGGCACATGAATTATATATTCAGTGTAAGTCTCCAAACTTTAAAAAAATGATAAAATATATAAATAACAAAAGAAATATTTTGGAATATTTTAAACATTCTAGACATTGTATTAGCAACATGGTTACAATATAACTCTCCAAAATGTTTAAGCAAGATACAAATTATTTTATCTAATTATTTATTGAAGAGTGACAAAATGGTTAAATATGTATCAAAATTATCATCACGTCTTATATATGCATTTATAGAATTACTGACTTATATACATGAGTATAACTATATAATTATCTTTTAATCCTATATATAAAAATTCAAGAAGCTTAATAAGATTATTATTCATTATAGGTATATATAATTTGGTAGTTCAAATAGTCATGATAAGAGAAAATACACATAGTGTTCATATGTCTTCTATAAATTACAATGATTTCTACAGTACCAAGTAGAATCAAGCAAAAATTAAAATAAATAAAAACATATACTGATGACATGATCCATAGATTCTGTTTATTATGATTCAATATTCAGTACAAAGCACTTTTGAACTTTTGGTTTATTTAAAAAATTTTCATGTTTATTAAATGCCCAGACTGTGTCCAGGGAAACAAACAGATATGATCTTCTGCTATTTCCACTGTAATATTATAAGAACAGTACATTTTTTACCTTTATTTTAGTAACAAACAAGAAAAGGTAAACCAAAAAGTTGCTGAAGGTTCAGAAAATAAAGCTTGTCTACCCAAAATTAGTCAGTGGGCTGAATTCTTACATTTTCACCTTTTATAGGGTACTTTGCTGAGTATTAGAGATATAAATTTAAATAATGTATTCATTATCATCTTTTGTGCTGTTGTTATTATTAGAAATAGTACCTTAATATCAGAGATCACAAATTAAATGTGCCTTTACCATTTTTCTCTTCTTACATAATAAACCACTTAGTCGTGGTTTAAATAATACTAGCAAATGTGGGAGGTTCTAAGAGTGGGAAGGGATCAACAGCCTATTCCTATATTCAGAAGTCTAGAATATGTTTCACTTGAGGGGATCTATAGCAGGGGTGCTCACACTTCTTCAGCATGCGAGCTTCTTATAAAAAGAGCAAGTCAAAATGATCTACCAAGTACAAAAATGCAAAACATATTTATTACATTTATTCATAAATGCATTGATAATTCGTTATATGTACAATGTATGTTTATGTACCTTGCATAACCGCATGAGCTATATTGCGCAACACAACACAATTGGCTATGTACCTTTTTGTCATGACCTGAGTTGACTCTGATGACTTGCACTGAATGGAATGAGCCAAGGATGCATAGTCCAGACAGTAGCTGCTGACAGCTAGCCCCAAGCGCACTTCCAAATGACCTTCAGTCATGGTGGAACGGTACTTGGACTTAATGATCTTTATGTGGGAACAGGCTGACTCACATAAATAAGTAGAGCTGAATGCTGCAGTCAGGGAGGCAGCACATTTTCTCATGTTTGGGTACATTCCCTCTGCGAATAAGTTCCAGAACCGTTCTGCCGCTCTGGAATTCCGCTGAATATCGGCTTGTAGTGCCAAAATCTGCCATTCCGTATGAACGTGATACGTTTTCGTCTTTTTACTTGGTCCAGCTCCCCCTCTCATTTTAATACCGTTTCTTATGTTCAAGAGAAAAAAAACAAGGTCTAAACATTGGCAATAACTTAGCTGGTCAGTTTGGCTGCACTTAGCACAGTTGTTTGGATATGCGGTTGACACCTAAGATTGCATCTGATTGCGCTATGTATCAATGAAGTGACTGGTTGGAAGACAGGCCTACTTCTATATTTTTGATGACATGCGATGTACCCACACTATATTTGCGATCGACATATTGAGCACCCTGATCTATATAGTCTTCTTCACACATTCATGCCATACATAAATGATTTGTAGTTAACCAAAAAGGATAAATGGCAAAGGAAGACAGTCTTTTTACATAATGAATAGCCAAAAGATACTTATGTTTCTATTGAACAAAACTAAAAAAGATGGAAGCATTTTAAACATTGAATATAAAAGTACACAACAAACAATCAAAATATTAACATTTTGCATTAAACAGTATAGGAACCAAAATCTGAATGCAGAAATATATGTTGAATATTTAAATTGATATACTAAATACAAGTTTGATACTAATATTGAATACTACTGTATAATGTCCTTTTCCAGGCACTGCTAATTCCAGATATTATGTCCAATTTATGTGAAACAAGATCTAACATCCTTACTTTCAAAGAGCCTTTTGCTCCAGGAGAGATTGATTTGTTTTTCTGGCAACCTGGGACACTCTGAATACTCTTCACTGACACCATAATTCCAATGTATCGCTTCTTCCCAGGCCTACCTCATTCATTCCCCTGCTTTCACATGCACACGATCTCACTGAAAATATCAACATTTATGTCAGGCATACCTTGGTCCTCAAAGTGAAAACTTTGCGCCTTAACAATTTAAAGCAGTCTTGTGGAGCAGGTATACTACATCGTCTGGTTTCTTGATTGCTGCTTTTGTGAATATTGATTACGGGCCCAGTGAAATGAAATCATTGTCATCTTCAAAAATGTTCTTTTTATCAGGATGTGAGGATTTTGGTTTTCTTTTATTAGATTGTAATTTGTACCATGGAAGCACTGTTATGGTCTTATTTGGTACCTGTGGTAAGTTCTCTGGTTTCCGTAAGCAAGGTTGTGTCATGTGCATATTTCAGATTGTTGATAAGTGACAACAGGACTAAAGGAAGAATTATTAACAACCTGTCATATGCTGAGTCTTGTGTTTCCTAGAAAAGTAAAGAAGTAGTCATTCAGACAGAATAAGAGACTATGACATGTTTTAAACTCAAGGAAGGTATGTGCCAGCTTTGGATCCTTCGGCCATGCTTATACTGAGCAAATTATCTGAGAAGTCCATTAAAAGAACTTGCAAGAAAGGGAGGAAATAAATCTTAAAAAATCCACAAAAAGATTTTTTTGTTTTTGTTGTTTCAAAACTACTTCTATTTTGTGTTTTAATTATTATTTTTTAAAATCATTTTATTGGGGGCTTTTACAGCTCTTATCACAATCCATACATACATCTATGTGTCAAGCACATTTGTACATATGTTGCCATCATCATTCTCAAAACATTTTCTTTCTACTTAGGCCCTTGATATCAGCTCCCCTGGTATCCACAAAAAAATGTTACACTCATTTTCACAGAAATTAAATATTTACAGATATTTTATAAGATGTAAATAAAAGGTTTATGGAAAATTTTGAGGAAAAAAATCAAATAAAAGTTTTACTAATGGATTTTAAAACAAGCATTTGATTTGCTTGAACAGGGAAAACTCAGTAGAAAATTAGTGAATTCCTAGATAGAAGAATATAAAATTATTTTAAATGGATGGATCAGGCTTGATATCATCTACTTGCAGTACTGGGCAGCATGGGTGTCAATAAGTCAATTGCTTTTAAAATTTCAGGATTTTGCCTTTCTTTAAAGCCAGCCTTCACAAATGTGCTTCATGCAACATTTGAATATAACCCATTTAAATTATGACTTTGTGGTAGAAAGTAATATTATAGTAAACATTGCTCTTGTCCTGCCTAACAAATCTAAACAAAGCAAAAGGAAATACATTAGTTAAAAATAACCCAATACACCATTGTTTTAGTGTATATTTAATATTAGAGTAAATATGGATTTAAATGCAGGAATTAAAACCATAAAATTCCTTAAAGAAAAATGATAGTAATGTTTGAGATATAGGTTTTAACAACAGTTTCCTAGCCAACACAGCAAAACGATGAGCAACAAAAGTCAAATTATGTGAATCAGATTTCATCAAAATTGAATACTCGAGTGCCTTAGAGGACATTATTAACATGGTGAAGAAAAAGCCTACAAATGTGAAGAAAAAAAAGGAAACATATACCTTTCAAATGTTTACTAATTATATATACTGTTCAAAGCAACAACAGCACATTCACATATTAACAACTAAAAGATACATTCCAATAAGAAATGTTCAAAATATCTGGATAGACATTCACCAATGAAGGAATATAAATAGCTAACATACATAGAAGATTCTTAAAGTCAATATTCATTCCTAAAACTTACTTCTATCAAATCGATTTTGAGTCACGGCAACTCTACAGAACACAGTAGTAGTCATGTGGATTTCTAAGATTGTAATCTTTACTGGAGTAGAAAGCCTCATCTTTCTCATGAAGAAGAGTCGATGGTTTTGAACTGCTGACCTTGTGGTGGTAAACAGCCCAATGAGTAAACTACTATGCTGCCAGGGATCCTTCAGAGATCAAAAGCATAACTATAATAGGATGTCATTTCAAACACATGACTCACATGACTCTAATCAGAAAAAAATGAAAACAACATGTGTTTGTGAGTATGTGGAAAATTGGAATGTTAACTCATTTCTGGTGAACTGTAAATTAATACTATTGATATAGGCAACATTTTGATGGTTAAAATTTTTATAATCATTTATAAAGAGGAAACCAAAGGGCGAAGGAGGAATTATTCCTTAAGATACACTAAATTTCGTCCGGTGCGGCTTCCCCTCGGTGGGGAAGGCCATTCCACAAAGGAGCGACAGGATACTTAGCGCCTCGATTTCGCCGGCCACGGGTCCACGGCCTTGAAAGAGGCATCACCAAACCCAATGGCCGGGATTCTGCGCTCAGTCATTCAGAGACCCCTGGGCAGTCTACAGCCTGTGACAAAAGGTGTGGAGTCTCTCATATGCACGGAGTGGATTCGCCACAAATTTACCAGATCAAGAATTCCAGATAAAGTGTTTCAGCCTTCGCCAGCAGATCATGAAAAATATGGTGGAGATCCACAAAACCTTCATAAACTTCATACTGTTACCAGGATAAAAAGTACAAAAAGGCGGCCATATTGGGAAAAAGATATAATAAAGATGCTTGGATTAGAAAAAGCACATACTCCTCAAGTTCATAAGAATATTCCTTCAGTGAATGCAAAACTGAAGGTGGTGAAACATTTGATAAGGATCCAGCCACTGAAGTTGCCACAAGGACTTCCGACAGAGGAGGACATCTCTGACACGTGCCTCAGGAGCACTGGGGAATTAGTAGTGCGGTGGAATCTAAAACCTGTGGAGCAAGAAGGAATTAAGTCCTAATGCCAGAGCAGCTTCAGATTTTAGAAATGTAAATCATTTTTATTTAAAGATGATGAAAAGGTGTTTTCATTAAAATATATTTTAAATAACCATTAAAAAAGATACACTAAATTTCTAGTAACATTGATGAAAAACATTTTTAATGGTTCTTGGTAATAGGTACACCATATTATGGGCATGTTTTTCATTATTTACAAACAACCATTTCACTAATGTCACTGAATTTTCCCTGTAAAAGTTTTGAAATGATACTTATTTAAAGACTGAAATTTGATCACCTTTTATATATGTAATGAAACAATAATATGAATCCAGATATACTTATACATGATAATTTATATTCTTTCTTTTATACTGTGCCTTATCTGAAAGAAACTGTTAATCTGCACTTGTAATGATTAATTATTTTAAAGTTTTACAAATTTTTATATATGCGATATAAAATATGTTCTTGCTTTTTGGAGTGTGCTTCTGGCTTTATGCTATTAGTAATTATATTAAAATGCTTCAGTATATTCCCTTAGAGTACATTACCAATATGTTTCTTTATATTACTGAGTAATATTTAATTTTGTGGGCTATTCCAATCATCTATAGCTTGGGTCTTCTATTTATATTTTGACCTCTTGAACTCTGAAAATTCTGACAAAAATTTAGAAACAACTGGAAAAAATACCTTATTCCTGCTTAATACAAAAAAAAAGATGTTACACAAGAATGTTGAAATTTTCTTAAAATGTCAATAGTCTCTAGGATATATGACTACAGTTTTTCAGAAAACAATTCAGGTATGATTGCAATAGTATACACACAGGTAACTTCCAGGTAAGAAAATTAGTTGGAAAGAGGATATAATTTCAAATGTAAGATGGAACATAGCTGTAAGCAGGTGATACCAGAAAGAAGTTTACCAGTGTTGTACTGATCACGCAAAAAATCTCATTGTGTGGATCATAACAGAGTATGGAAAATATTTCAAAGAATAGGAATTCTAACACTCAGTAATGTTTATGGGAAACTCTACATAGACAAAGAAACAGAACAAGGAGACACTTCATGATTTAAAGTCAGCAAAACCTGCATCAGAGTTGTATCCTCTTATCACAAGTCATACATATATCAATTGTGTAAAGCATATTTATACATTCATTGCCCTCATCATTCTCAAAACATTTGCTCTCCACCTAAGCCCCTGGCATCAGGTCCTCATTTTTCCCCTCCCTCCTCGCTCCCCCTCCTCATCTACCCTTGATAATTTATAAATTATTAATTTGTCATATCTTGCCCTGCCCAACGTCTCCCTTCACCCACTTTTCTGTTGTCTGTCCCCCAGGGAGGAAGTTATGTGTGGATCCTTGTAATCGGTTCCCCCTTTCCAAACCACCCTATCAGTATCGCCACTCACACCACTGGCCCTAAAGAGTTTTAATGGCTGATACCATGTTTCTCCATTGTTTCTTGTCATGAGTGTGGTCAATTTTACTGTGTATTCCATCTGGAAGAAGGCCAGGTGTAGAGTGATATTTTGTAGTACTGAGGGGGAAAAAGATGCTCGCACCAAGAATTGGTATTGAAAAATTCTATCATGTGATTTCAAGCTTTTTTCTGTCACCCAGGCTGTATTTTCCAGCTACTTTTCTTTCTGCTGTGTTTCCAAATTTGAATTATAAATGCCAAAAATTGTCAATGCATTTTTATTGCACATTTGATCCATTTCAGATTGAACAAGTAGGTAAAGTTCTTCAAATTCTGCATCACTAGCTGAGGTGCTTGGTCCATACATATGAGTAATGATTGCTTTGACTGGATTTTCTTGTATGTGGTAGGTATTATCCCGAAGCAGATAGCAGAGCATTTTAAAATAGATCTTGAAGTGCCTTTCTTGATAATACATGTGACAACATTATTCTTGAATAAGGACATATTTTTAGCAGAAATTGTTTAGGAAAGAAGACAATGGAATGATATATAAAACCGTGGACACAAAACAAAAAGCAACTGCCAACAAAGATTCTGATATCCAGAAAAATTATCCTTTAAATATGAGGGAGGAATAGGATATTTCTGGACATGGTTAAATTTTTTATACTTGTGAAAACAAAGAAAAACAAAAATAATGCTAAGTCAACAATAAGAGCAGACATAAATTAGTTTAACATTCAAGACATACCGCATAGAAGTCAATACACTTAAAACAGTACTTAAAATAGCATAAGAAAAAGAAATAAGTCAATGAAACCACACCACAATACACATCAATATGACAGTAATAAACCTATACATGTTACAACCAACATCGACTGTGAATTAAATATGGCAGTGGGAGCAGAGAGCAACTGAGAAAGTAGTGTAGAGGAATACAGTATTTCCCTTTCTCTGCCCTCCACCTTCTATCGGTCTCTATCTATTCTGACAACCAACTATTTCTCCCAAATAATTTATTTTTATATTGGGTCCAATAACTCATTGCAATCACCATCCAGAACTCACAGACAATACTCACAGTAAGTGAGATTTATGAGAAGCTAGTAACTCTAGGGGCATACTTATGCACTGGCCTGATAACCACAAGCTTGGCACTTGAAAACCACTCTCTGTTCAGCCAGAGAAAGACACAGCTTCCGATCCCCACAAAGAGATACAGTCTCAGAAACCAACAGGGCAGTTCTGTTCTGTCTTACCCGGTCACTATGAATCATAATCAACCAGATGGATGTGATGTTGGATAAGTTTTACAAGAGAAATTAACAGGTCATCATGAACCAGGATCAGTAAACAGTAAGGATACAGTCATTGGTGTACATTGTAGCCTTTCCTTGGCCAACCTTGGCCAAGTCTTTCTCTGATCTGCAGACCTTTCACCCCTGGTCCCCCGGGCTGTTGCGCCTGGGTCAGTAAGCCAGCCCGCACTACTCTGCCTCACAGTCTCAGTCTTGACACTGCTTCTCTGTTCTCTCTCAGGGTCTCCTTGTCTTGATCTCTGGTGTCAGCCTGGCTCCTTTCATCTGTCCAGGGTCTTTATGCCCTTGCCTTTTGTGCCTCTGATCCCAGAGCCCACATCAGACATAAATCTCATTCATGCTCCACTTTAAATTGTCTTGGGGTTTCTCGCCTTATTCTCCCCGTATACTTGTTTGTGACTTATACACTAATCCCGTGTTTGATGGCAGCATGGATTCTGATTTTCAGCAGACCATACCCCCAGTGAAAATTAAAAATCGTGATTTAAGTCTCACCTCAAGTAATGTCACATCTATTAAGGATATATGTGGTCTTAATCTTGTAAGACAGAGAAAAATAATACGAACAACAGCAAACTCACTGCCATTGAGTCGATGCAGACTCATAGCGACTCTATAGTGCAGGGTAGAAGTGCTCCTGTGGATTTCTAAGACTATGTCTGTTTACAGGAGGAGAAAGCCCCTGTGGGGCAGCTGGTCATATCGAATTGCTGACCTTGTGGAACACGTCCCCATGAATAACCACTATGCCACCAGGACTCCTCTTGTAATCGAGACCCTCTCCCAAAGTAGGATTCCAGCTAAAAGTGGAGGCTAGAAGAGATTAAAGTATTAATTGACTATTTCTCAGTAGCAGTTTGGGTAAGAAAACAAGACCCATCAATATGCTGTATACAATAAGCACACGTTAGATACAAAGACAAAAACATACTAGAAAACAAAGGATAGAAAATATATCTATAAAGATAAAGACTGAGAAACAGCAGCGTGGCACTATTCATCTCTGAGAAAATAGACATCACGGAAAATTCCACGGAGACAAAGAAAGGCCATATACCATTGCGTAAGGGAAAATAGAACAAGAAGACAAAACTATGATAAACATACATGCATCCAATGATAGATTCACGTATTAGTTAACCTAGCCCCTATGTAAGAGAAGGAAGAAAGAAACAATACAAGAATAATAGTAAGAGATTTCAATACTTTTTTCTTGAGGAATGGCAGATAATCAAATCAGAAACTCAGGGAAGGCACAGAAAAACCAAACAATATAGTTAAGCAACGTGATATATGTAGAGCGCTCCATTCAATAGCATCACATGGGATACTCCCTAGAATAGATTATCTGGTAGGAGACAAAGCAAGCCTAAACAAATTTCATTATTCTTTTAAGATTTTATAACCCATTTTGTCAGACCACAATGCTAAAAATTTAAAGTCAACAATAGGAAGAACAGAGTAAATTAATCAGACAAATGGAAACAGAATAATATAGTGCAGTGCTAGATTCAGACTCATAGAAACACAAGTGGACAGAGCAGAACTGCTGACCGTGTGGGTTTCTGAGACTATGATCTTTACAAGAGTGGAGAACCTCATCTTTCTCCCAACTGCATGAAAACTGAGTAAGGGATGAAAGAATAAATGAGACTAAAACTACAACATACAAAACCTTTTGTTGCTCTTGCTTCCTGTGTAGTGCTCCAACCTGCTGTGACCCTGTACACAACGGATAAAATACTGTCTTATCCTCGACTGGACTCGCAATCTCTCATCCGTTTGAGCACATTGCAGACCCACAGGGCAAATCCATCATGTTGACAGTCTTCCTATTTTTCGTCAGCCTTCTCGTTTACCAAAGTTAATTTCTTTTTTCAGGTACTAGTCTTTCCTAGTTTCATGTCCAAAGTACGTGAGATGAAGTCTTGCCATCTTCTCTTCTAAGGAACATCTGGTTGTGTTTTTTTTCTTACTCTTTTGACACTCCATGGAACTTTCAGTATCCTTCTGCAGCACCGTACTTCAAATGCATTGACCCATCTTTGGTCTTTCTTATTCAATGTCCAACTTTCACATATCATGGTCAGGTGCACTTTAACCATCAAAGTGACATCCTTACTTTTGAATACTTTAAAGCAATTTTGTTCAGCAGATTTTCTCAATGTAATCCATCCTCTGCTGTCTAAAATGTTGCTTCTATGAGCACTGATTGCAGATACAAAAAAGATTAAATTCTTGACAACTTAAATTTTTATATATCATGGTATTGTTTTCCTTCCAGAATGAGAACCGACTATAAATGAATAGGCTATGTCCTTCCAAGAGATTAGTCACTGGAAACCTTATGAATAGCAATCAAGCATTGTCAGACCCTGTAAACCAAACCTCTGGAACACAGCAAATGGCAATTTATTTCAATAGCACATGCATGAAAAAAGCAGAGAGAAAAAGATGAATAACAATATTTAAAAGTGGGCAACTATCATAAACAGATAAAGTTCACCAATGACCACATCCAACAACCAACAAACATATGAAGAAAACTTCACTATATCTCATTTCTGGGAGGAGCAAATAAAAGGAATAAAAGCCAAATTCGAAGAGAACCAAACTGAAAAACTGGAAATAACAGAATGCTAAGGAGGCGATGGAGAGATCAGAACCTCATACAATGTTCGTTGGACTGCAAGTAGGTACGACAACTGTGAAAATTTCTATGACACTGTATTAAACAACTGGAAATAAGCTCCACAGGATCCAGTCATCTCTACTTTGCATATACTCTAAAGAAATAAGAATCATAACATGAACAGACATTGAACACCCTTATTCGTTGCAGCACATTTCACAATAGCAAGAAAATGGAACTAAGTTAAATGTCCACCAGTAAAATAATAAAGAATCTTTTGTACACACACACACGGAATACAAAGAATTGTGGAAAAAAACAATGATGATATCACAAAGCACTTCATGAAATGAACACACTTGGAGAATGTCTTGATGAGTGAAGTTAGGTAATCATGAAAGAGCAAATATTATATGAGACCAAGAGAAAAAGCAAACACTATGTACATGACATGGACTTTCATGCCAAAGGGAATAGAATTTGGAGTGTGCCGTAGGCTAGAGGGCAAAGCAGGCAGGGCAAAACAGGGAAGGTTGATGTTAAGTGACTTGTATGAAACGGGAGATGGAGATACGCAGGATGGAAATTGGAAATCATGGAACAGCGGAGGGATAAGCAGATGGGGAGTTTGATTAGTAGTTTAGACTGTTGCACACAAATTAATGGTCTAACATGTAAACCACTCCCCCACCCAAGTTACAACACAAAAAAACATTTTTTTCTCCTAGAAGATAGCTAGAAGTATTTATAGGAATACAGCACACTTAAAATTACTTTTGACCCTCACATTATTTGTAGTCTTGAATTGTAACATTCATTCATTTTTCTCTTGCAAATATGTACATTGTAGCCTAATAAGAACATCATAATGTGCATAATGTTTGTGCCAATAGTATGGCTTATGCTGAACATCTACTTAAGGCAGAATATGTATATGTGACCAGCTATTAATAAATACTTTGGGTTTCTTATGAAAATTTCCATTAGATTTTATAAATAATAGGTCTAATATGAATTTAATTGTGATTATAACTTACTATGGAAGCATTTGAACTGCTTCTAAGTGTTTCCTTTAAAATGACTGCTACTGGGAGTATGCTTATTAATACTGTGTAGAACTCAAGAGTACTTGAGTCTTTTAGTTAAATGTTCACTGAAGGATTGCATGGTCAAATAATTGTTTCTCAAGATGGTTTGATGGTTTTATCAATTTACACTAACATCAGCAATATACCAAAGATGTTGCACCATCCGTTCCTAGTCCAACCATTCGTGTTTGGAGTCTGTTTCATTAAAAAAAAAAATTGGCTACGGACCTGACAAAAATAAAGGAGACTATCTACTGCCTTAAATATTTAGTCTTGGAAATTAAGGGTTTCTATGGGTAGCAAGCAACTCCATAGGAGTGAATTTGGAGAAAATTTAGTGAATGGTGCTTATTAATCTACACTATCTAATATGCATTGTTTTGATTTTTACATATTTATATATTTTTATTGGATGCATGTTCAAACTATCTATTAAAAACAGATTGCTTGAATTGTTAGGTTAATTTACTTGAGTGTTAATATCATTTACATGTTAGGCTGTTAACGGCAAAGCCACTGGTTCAAGGCAACCTGTCATTTATTGAGAGAAAGATGATGTGTTCTGCTCCAGTCAAGAAAGATTCATAGATTTGGAAAGGTGTAAGATTGCTATGAATCAGAATAGACTTGATAACAGAGAGTTTGATTTTCATTATTTGTTCATTTTTGCTTGATTTTATTTTTATAATATCATTGATTCAGAGAGGACAGAGTACAAAGCAATGTTCTTTGGATTTGAAGAACTTACTTAAGACCACACAAGGAAAAACTCACTGACATCAAATGGATTCAGATTCACACTAAGCCTGCATAAGTTGCCCAAGGCTATAAATATATATGGGGCACATGTTCTCATGTGTTCCCCATAATTAAGCCCATAGGATATGAGAACACACACATACAAAACTTGTTGCCATCAAGTTGAACTTGACTCTTGGTAACCTCATGTATGTTGAAGGGCAACCACACTCCATGATGTTTATATTTTATTTATTTATTCTTATTAATCAAATTGTTAAAATATATTTTCTAAATCCTTTTATTGGGAGTTAATATAGATATAATATCATTCCATAGTTCAATCATATCAAGCAATATTGTACAATTACTACCACAAGCAGTTTCAAAACATTGTCTTCCTCCTTGAACTCCTTGGTATCAGCTCCCTTCCACCCCCACTGTCACTCCAGGATTCTTTATTCTACTTGCTGTCTCTATAGGTTCATCAATTCCGAGTTTTATATACCCCAAAATGGAAAAGCTTACAACAAACATTTCGCTGCCAATGACAGAATACATCTGAGATAAAGCCCAATTAGAAGCAAACAAACAAACAAAACCACGCAGGAAATATTGAAACCCAACTTGCATCAGAGGGGCAATCAATTGAAAAAGTTATAACTGTTCATATCAGGTTTATCATTTTGATATCTTGTAGTCAACTCTCCAATGCACTATGTGTGGTAACCAGGTTCTTGCCATCCCTTTATTAGGAATACCGGGAAATCACCATACGCTGATTTCCTGTGTAGTGCTCACAAAGGGATCTTGGGATTCCACTGTCATACACAGTCTTCTGCAAACCAGAATCTCACAATTTAGACTCTGATACCATTCCCTCCTCCGGCTTTAGATTTTGATTTATGATCCTTCGATGACTAATTTTGGTGTGCTTCTTCCATGTGGACTTGGGTGATATTACTTAGATGGCTGCTTGTTTAGAAGCAAGCATTTAAGATCCAAGGAAATATTTCATGTGATAGCCAGGCACTATTTAATGTCTGGATCACACTTTGCTATGGAAATTGAGCTACCATACGACCCAGCAAGCACTCTACTGCGCACATACCTAGAAGAGGCAAGAAACAAACCAAGGCCAGCCATCTGTGCTACAATGTTCATCCTGGCATGGTTCACAATTGCACAGTGTTGGAAACCACTCAAATTTCCATCAACAGATGAATGGATTAAAAATCTGTGGTACATACATACAATGGAGTATTGTACATCACTAAAAAACAGCGATGAACGCATGGAGCATATAACTTGAGGAAATTATGGTAAGGGAAGTAAGCCAAGTTCAAAAGAACAAATACACCATGGGTCCGGTGAGGTAAGCTAAAAAAAAAAATTCAAACGGGACATAAGGAAAAGCTATTGTATGTAAATAGTCCTGGGGTGAGGCCCAGGTAGTGTGGCAGGGGCCAGTTGAAGTCCCAGGGTACATATGGTAGTCAACTAAAAAGGAGGGTCAACAAGAGAGAGAGAGAGAGAGAGAGAGAGAGAGAGAGAGAAATGGGTAGTGGGGAAACAGGGCACTAACCTACCCAAGGGGCGGGTATTGTTTATATCTCCACAGCGACAGAGGGACCAGACTTCAAGCTGGTGCTCCAAGATGTGAGCGCAACATACTGGCATGAAGCAAGGAACCAGTAGAGAGGTCTGAGTGACCTGCCCCAATCCAAAATGTGTGGACATCTGCCCCTGCCCCCAGAAGAATTTACTTTGAGGACAGCACTGATGCTACAGTTCAGGGAGAGGGACATGTCTTATTGGAGCACATGGGAGCAAATGAAGGGAAGAGAAGGGAGAGTGGAGCAATGTCCCGTCCCGCGGGACATCAACAACGTGGGTACCTGAAAGAGTACATAAGACGATGTTACACAGGCAGTAACGTTCCCTTGCGGTTTGGAGGAAGTGTCCATAAGCTTCACATTTCCAAAGTAATCTCTATTTTCCATTCGGCAATATTTTTTATTATTGTCCTGTTTGCCAGACCAATTGATGATATATCTCTTTTGTGATGTTATACTGGATGGGCTTGTCCATGAGGCACGATCTCCACAACATGGTTTTGTTATTTCAAGTCTCTAGTCCACAAGGAGAAAATGACTGCGCAGTAGATGATAATACATTTCCTTCACTTTGTACAGGGAAGACGTGAGTCATTAACCCACACCAGGATTTCAGCAGGATGTAAGAGTGGTGGATTAGGAACATACACCTAGTACTGCTCACTGTGCGAAGTTTCCAGAAGCACTTGCAGGCAAATTACCATGTACATGGTTTGCAAACTGCACCAAAAGTTCAGGCAGCCACCAAGCTTCATCAGCATCATGTGGGAAAAAACACAAACATGCCCTCGCACCCAAATTATGAGGGGAGCTGGCTCTTGCCATTAAGTGGATCTTTCCATTTTACATATGCTTTATCTTTATATTTGGCAATCCTTTTCCAAAGGCAGTCAGCAGCAGACTGACCATGTACATCCAAATTTCAAAATGTTAAAATAAAGTATGATTAATTAAATTTTGAGGAGTAGAAGGGTATATGTACCCCTTTTTATTTTATCTAAATGTCGCTTAATAGTCCCATTAGCACGTTCCACAATACCTTGGGTTTGAGGATTATAAGGGATTTCAGTTATGCGTTTAATTTGAAAAGTGACACAAAATTGAGCCAATGATTTACTAATATAAGCAGATCCATTATCTGTCTTTAAGCATTTAGGTAACGTGTTGAATAACTGAAGACGTTTTTTTCACCAGTCATAGGAGTGGTCACAATAAATCCATCTGCCAAAGATGTCCCAGGAGTTCCACCATGGGAACAAGATTTTGCTATGTCCCTGGCTGCTTCTTAGGTATGTTAAATTGATGTTTTAGGTATGTTAAATTGATGTTTTAAAGCTTGGCTATTTTGGTGATGTAGTTGATGAGAACACTGGGCTAAAGTAATTTGATCTTCAGATAAACTGGCAAATGCTGCTGCAGTTTGAGTTGCGCAATCAGCTAAATTGTTGACTTTTGCCAAAGCCCCAGGTAGGGAAGAATGAGCTGTGATATGTGCCGCAAAGTAAGGATACTTGCCATTCCAAATTAATTGTTGTAATTCACCAAATAAAGCCAAAATAGGTTCATTTTGTGATTGAACACAAGCAACAGTTTTTAAATTATTTAATACAAAAACAACATATAGGCTGTTCGAATAAATGTTAGTGCAGATTGAGCTGGAAATTTTTTAACCATAGTATGTCCTATGTAAGAACTGGCTGCAGTTCCATTAGAGGAACCATCAGTAAATATTGTAAGGGCATGAGCTATGGGTCTATTTTACAAATGCTGGGGAAAATAAATAAATGTTTTTTAGCAAGTTGTAACAATTTATCTGGAGCATAAATATTTTTCACCAATCCACAAAACCCAGCGAATGCTAATCCCCATGAATCACAACTTTCTCATAATCAAGAATTTTGGGGTCTGTCATAAGGTATGACTATAGACTAGGATCTGTTCCAAAATATTTAACAGACCCGGATTTATCTTTTATCACTAATTCAGCTATTTTAAAAAAATAAGGTTTTAGAACTCTTTTTTTCTTGAAGAGGCTAAATATACCTACAATAATGGTCTTT
Source organism: Tenrec ecaudatus (assembly GCF_050624435.1). NCBI lineage: Eukaryota > Metazoa > Chordata > Mammalia > Afrosoricida > Tenrecidae > Tenrec > Tenrec ecaudatus. The sequence continues at coordinate 131,593,030 of NC_134540.1, forward strand.
TCTGCTATAACACACCTGATATAAAAGTACCAAGGTTTACCATAATTAATATACAGAGTTTGTTGTTCTAGAATACGGAAATTTACTTAAATTTAAGGTTTGTTCTTCTAAAGGGGAAATTTCCCAAGTCGAACCTAGACCAGGATCTCCTCTTAAAATATCAAACAAAGGCTTAAGCTCTCCAGTACTTATATCCAAATATGGTCTAAACCAATTAATATCTCCTAACAATTTTTGAAAATCATTTAAAGTTTGTAAGCAATCATTTCTTATTTCTATATTCTGGGGTTTCACAAAACCTTTCGGTAAATTATGTCTTAAATAATTGTAATGTTCAATAACTTGTACTTTTTCTTCTGCTATAACTAACCCATGCCTTTTTAATACTTCTCGTAATAAGTCAAAAAATAAAGAGAACCATCTTTTGGTCCCTATGAGCCATCTAAATATCATCTATGTAGTGAATGATATACATCGATGTTTCAGAAGTTCTTACTGACTTTATAGCTGCAGTTACAAACTTTTGACATAAGGTGACGCTGTTAGACATTCCCTGGTGTAAGACTTTTTACTGATAACGCTCCATAGGTTCTTTAAAATTATCACTAGGAACACTAAAAGCAAATTTTTTATAATCATTGGAATCCAAGGGAATGGTATAAAAACAATCTTTTAAATCTAAAATGATTTTATATGCATTGGCCGGAATAGCAGAGGGGGAAGGGAGCCCAGGCTGCAGGGCTTCCATAAATTCCACAGTATCATTAACCCTCCTTTACTGTTTTCCTTGCAAAGCAACTGCTATAGCAAGCCCTGAGTAAAGGAAGGTTTAATGTCCAGGCATAGATTGATATAATCAGACAAGTTGCCCTTTTTTCTTAAAGGTCTCAGCACTACCTCGCATTTTTAAAAAGCCAATTATTTAATTATTTAATACAATCCCTGATTTGAATTAGACAAAGAGACAAAAAAAATTAGCACATACATGAAGGTTACATATTCTATAAATGATGGCAATATTTTCCTTGAGAGAGTAGTTTCATTGGTATAATTATTTTTAAATACTTAAAAAAGACTCAACTTCAAACAGTAATAAACACAAGCAAAAGTGATTTTATCCTTAAAATAAACATTTAGAAAAACCTCTCCGTACATACAAGTGAAAGAGTATGTAATACACACACACAAACACACACGTGCGCGCACGCACACACACACACACACACACACATTGTTCACACAAACAGCTTATATCTGCTGTATTTTGAAAACTGTCAAGAAATTTTGATTTCCACAACAAGCTAATGACTCATACTCTTGCGCCCAGGCTACCGCCTTTGCCATTCTTTCATCCCAGCAGGACTGAGTCTGCAACACCAGGTTTCAAAGTCCTAGATCCTTATCATGATAATGTATTGATCCGCCCTCTAACTGCTCCAGCCACTTTCAAAGCCCTCAAGTTCACTTTCAGGTGGCTTCTGCTGCTTCAGTGGCAGAAGGGGAGGAGCTGGAGGCTCAGCAACAACTTTTCTTTCAATTTTTTTTTGAGCATGCAAACGAATTATTCTCACCCCGGAGTCCCTCATGCTTAGGATACAGGCTATCCCTAATATTTACGGTCCAGTCCTGAGTAAACCAAGGACATATCTTAACCACAAAATCTGAAAACTTCTCTAATCTTTGGTAGCTTATTTTTATTTCTTTGGCTTTTAACATATTTTGAAGCATATTTACATACATACATCTATTTACTAGAAATCTGTCCCATTATTTATTACTTCCTACTTTTCACCACTTACTCTTAATTTTCTCTGTAATTTTCAAGGCTGTGCTACTTCAGTGGTGTCTGTCAAGGGATCATGTTTTTAATCACAACTTTAACTTTTACTCCCCACGCCTTGAAGGCATCACCGTAATCTGTCCTACGAATAATTGATACTAATTTTTTGACCAATCGTCAGACAAAAACTCACCCGGTTATTCTTCGTCGCAGGTTACAACGATGTTGTAGTGGGATACATAAGTCCATTTGCCAATCCTTGCTGACTTGTCTGCTTCCTCAGTGGATTCCCTCATTTTCAGGCTGCTTGAATATGGAACGTCTCAAAGCTTCCAAGTGACAAAGGCACGGCGGCTGGATGTTGCAGAGTATCACTGAAAATCGGTGCTTTCGGAGCCCTGCTTTTGGAGGCAAGCTGGCAAATCGGGCGGCTGCGGGAGCAGGCGCCAGCGGGCACCGCGCTGCCGGGCACGGTGCGGTGGGACCCCGCGGTGGCCACATGCTCGATGGCAGCGTCTGCGCGCTTTGTAGCAGCGTTGGCGTCGGGCTTGCGCCTAGTGCTCAGCGACCGCGGACCTTGAGCTCAGCCACCATGAGCCTTGCACTCGGCAAAGGCTCGGCAACCGTGTTAGCAGCTCTGCAGGTGTCAACAGCTCAGCGCGGCTTTAGCAACTCAGCGATAGCACCAGCTCAGCATCAGTGTCAGCAGCTTCGAGTGTCAGCTCAGTTGCGGCAATGTGTCAGCAGCGGGCGCCAGTGGCACCGTTTTGTTTCAGCGCTTCAGCTCAGTGATACAGCTTAGAAATACAGCCAGATGCCAGCGTCGCAGGAGCTGAGGCTTCTCTCGTTCTTGCGGCACATTGGGGCACCAAAATGTCCCGTCCCGTGGGACATCAACAACATGGGTACCTGAAAGAGGGACTGGGAATGAAGATGGGCAAGGGTGCGGAGAGATGGAGGCAAGACAGGAATCTGATCAAGCCTCATTTATCGAGCTAAGAGCAGAGGTTTAAATAATCAGCGAAGGGCAGGCACCATTACATCACATGTAATATAAGGCACAGCTGAGGTAGCCAATAGTCGTGCATCTCCAAATAAGGAAGAAATGGCGGGCAACTGATCAAATAGGTAAGTATGCTAATGAAGCAGATCTGGAGCCTGGGGGGTGATGCCACCAGTCATGTATGACCAATGAACATAGCAGCTGCTAGTGAAAAAGCACCAATCCTAGCAAGGGTAAGGGCAGCCACCCTCTGGCGGGAATTGATACAAAGGGCAGTAAAATCTCAGGGCAGTTTGTTTGGCAGGAAACTGAGAGTAAATTCCTAAAGATCGTACATGGCTTAAATCCAGGGTGGGGGGACATGCAGTTCCCTACAGATCACACCCTGGCCCACCAAGCCTTGAAGATGATATCCCTGCTCAGAGCAGTCAATGTACAGAGAGGACCATATGGCCGGTCCCACTACGAGACATGACATCTCTCACTGACCCATAGCCCTACAGGGAACAACACTTGAAGCACAGTGTAGGATTTAAGGGTGTGCAACAGAACAGCAAGGGGAGCAAGGAAGTCCTGAGGGAGTACCAAAAATAGACTTTTGGGCCAGGGCGTGGTACCCCATCAGACTCAAAGGGAAAACACTCCTAAAGGTCAACTAAAATACCCAGAACTATTTTTTGTCATTGTTGTTGTCATTGTTTTGTTTCCTTTTACTTTGTCTTTTTTTTGAGTGCATACTATTATCTCTGCAGGTTTATATAGATAAGATAGACTGGATAAACAATCTGGAGGAGAAAACAATGGGACCAATGGTTCTGGGGGACATGGGAGAAGGGGAGGCTGGAGAAAGGAAGTGGTGTTGACCAACCCAGGGTCAAGGGAATAACAAGTGATCCAAAATGAGTGACAAGGAGGGGTGTAAGAGGCCTGGAAGGGATTGATCAAGGACAATGTAACCAAGACGAATTACTGTAACCCAAATGAAGGTTGAGCATGATAATGGGACAAGAGGAAAGTAAAAGGAAATAGAGGAAAGAACTAGGAGGCAAAGGGAATTTATAGAGGTCTAAATACAGGTATGTAAATATGTTTATATACAATGGGGAGATAGATCTATGTGCATACATTTATAGATTTAGCATTAAGGTAGCAGATGGACATTGGGCCTCCAATCAAGTACTCCCTGAGTGCAAGAACAGTTTGTTCTATTAAACTTGTATTCCATGATGCTCACCTTCCCGACATGATTACTGTTGACAAATATGAGCATAAGCAAAAGTGGTGAAGAAAGCTGATGGTGCCCGGCTATTGAGAGATACAGCATCTGGGGTCTTAAAGGTTTGAAGTTAAACAAATGGCCATCTAGCTCAGAAGCAACAAAGCCCACATGAAAAAGCACACCAGCCTGTGTGACGACTAGATGTTGAAGGGATCAGGTAAAAAAAAATCATATCATTGTGAATGAGGGGTAGTGCAGATTGGGGTCCCAAAGTCCTTCTTTAGACAACCGAACATCCCCTTATTGGTCGTAGGGAGGAGATGAGCCAGTCAGTCAGGGTTCAGTGTATCAACGATAAAACATAAAACTTTCCTCCAGTTCTTAAATGCTTTCTCCCCATTCTCTACCCCCCACTCTCATTATCACAATTCTACCTTACAAATCCAGCTAGACGAGAGGATGTATACTGGTACAGATAAGAGTTGGAAACACAGGGAATCCAGGACAGAAGAACCCTTCAGGACCAGTGGTGACAGTGACAATACCGAGAGGGTGGAGGGAATGTGGGGTAAAAAGGAGGAAAAGATTGCAAGGATCTACTATAACCTCCTCCCTGAGGGCTGGACAAGAGAAAAGAGGGCAAAAGAAGCCATTGGACAGTGTAAGATACGACAAAATAATAATAATTTATAAATTATCAAGGGTTTATGAGGGAGGGGGAGCAGTGAGGGAGGGGAAAATGAGGAGCTGATACTAAAGGCTCAAGTAGAATGAAAATCTTTTGAGAATGATGAGGGCAACAAATGTACAAATGTGCTTGACACACAATGGATGTAAGTGTGGATTGTGGTAAGAGTTGGATGATCCCCCAATAAAATTATATTAAAAAAGGAACGTATCAAAGCGAAACTTATGAACACTCATTTGCAGAAGACTGTGGAAGAAAGTGGGAACCTCAAACCCATCTGCAATGATGTATTCAGACCAGATCCACTATAGTTAAAGGTAAGATCCCCAAACATCCCACTAGCAGGCAGAGACTATTATAACAGTGAGTATGCTGGATCGAAATCAATACTTGGCCAGTCGATCTCCCTGTAGACACAACTTGAATTTGTACTAGGCGCAAATATTTCTTAGTTGTTCTTTGACAGAAATTTCATCCCTGACTTTTTGAATATCGATGGAAGTCTTCTCCCACTGCCACATTATTGTGTCATTTGCTTTTTCTTGTTTTCTGTGGGGTTCCACAGATGTGAAGCACAGGAGGAGCGGATGTAGATTACTGATAACTACTGATACAAAGTGTTCTAAAGAATGCCGAGGTGAGGGATGGGCAATAGGGAGGGAAAGAGAATTTTGAGAGTAAATTATGAAGGCAGGAAGGGGGAGGGAGCACTAGACTTGATAATGGTACGCAACTCATTTTAAAGTCGATTCAGCCACGACGGGAGGGAATGGTATGTAAATTATGTGCCAATAAAACTTTTGGCGGGGGGGATGAAAGATATAAAAAGTCAAAGTTGATTTGAAGGCTTTAACAAAATGCAATGATCCAGGAATTGATAGAAAACCACCTGAAATGTTTCCATAAGTTGCTAAAGCACTTTCTAGTTCATGCCATGAAATTTGAGAGACAGGTACCTAATAAAGTGACCTATTCCAAAGAATGGGGGTCCATAGAATGAGAGACCTATTAAATCATATCATCAACATCACATCCTTTCTTCCATTACTCATATATTTTTACCTCAACTTTTACAACTTGGGAAAGGACATTGGGTTCATCTGCTATGCCAGTCCAAATTACTGGCCGGGAGACAAGCCTGGTCAGTGTTAAGCTTTTCCCTTCTCCATTCCCAATTTAGGTGGGTGGTGTTACATAGGTATACGACTAGTAGATTCTCTTGATCACTACAAAATATGACACCCTTAACAGGCAACCCTAGTTTTGCTACATGCTGTGAAGGTATAACCTATCCCATCAGGCCTTTGGGAATTTTCACATACAGGTTCAGGAGTATAGTGACAGTTAATTGCTTAGGGACCACCACTGCATCTGGCACTTGAAAAGGCATTCCTAGTCCTGGGTCCAGGACATCTGATCGAAAAACATGCAATTTCAGGTGCCATGGGGAAGAACTGCGCAGTGGAACCCAGCATCTTCCCCAACCCTATTTACTCAGATCCTCCTGAGAAACGTAAGACGCTATTCTTTCCTTTGTCACCCTCATGGTGGCTGTGAGCACACACCCAAGGTGGTGTGAAAGTCAGGCCTTCCTGCCTTTATCTCCAACCATTTTGGATAACAAATATTTCAACGATCCATTCCCATTCTCAATCATACCGTTACCCTGAGAGTGTTCTGCAACATGGTATGTCCATCATATGTCATGTTTAACTTTGGCTCACTGCTGTACCCTTTGGGCCGTAACGTGTGCTCCTTGGCCTATGGAGATATAACTTGGTGGCTCAAACTAGTATGTTATCTTTTGTTGGGACCCCTTCATCATGCTTTTTGACATCTGCTTGTGTTACTGGGTATGCAAAGCCCAGTGCAGAGTAAGTGTCTATCTTGTGAGGATCCATTTGTAGCCACCTACTACAACTGGTATCATTGGTCTAACAATCAATTTTCCAGGCCTGTATACCCCCGAACCCCATGTGTAAGGGACCCCATTGATTACCACACCTCTCCTGACCTGTGCAACAGGCATACTCACTGGATGCATACCCTGACCACCCTAAAGCCTGACCAGCATGGCTTTGATAAGGAACACATTACCTGTTTCCTCTGGAGTGTCCAGTGACTATTTAAGGAGAGAGAGTGGCAGTTTCCCTTCTCAGGGTAAACAAGTCTCTCTGGGTAAATAGCCTAGCAGGCTGGATCTCTCTTCATACTCAACCTCCCTTGTAATTAGAACTAGGATTATTGTTCATGACTATTCCATAGTGAGGTGTGGATATCGTATCAACCCAAACGTGCTCTTCCACTCTTCCAGTAACCTTCAAAGCCAAGGCTACTACCGCTCTCACAATCCATTTTAGCACTGGTTCCCAGGATGCTGATAGCACTGAGCTATAAACTAACAATTCCTGCACACATTGATAGAGCAGCTGCAGCAATGGCATCAAACAAGCCAGCAAAGGTGAAGATTGTGCAAGATTAAAATAGGCTTTTGCTCTGTTATCCACAGGGTTGCTATAAGGCAAACCCAGTAGCACATATAAAAAGCATATTTGTATGTGTATATATATATATATATATATATATATATATATATTTATACCTCTGCTATATATCCAAATTTGTACTTATGTATGGTCATTGTGAGTCAGAATAGACTCTATGAGAGTGAATTTTTAGAGATTATCTATACTTATACGATAAAATTGACCACTCAAATTACACACACATACAAGCAGGCTATACAGAAATCTCCATTCCAGGTTCCCTTTCTAATTTCTAGTATCTCTCTTTTTACCTATTTTTTCTTGAAGTCTATACATATATATTTTAAAACAATCTGGGCAAATGTGAAGATCGCTTTTCTCTTAAAAGCAGTATAATCTTACTTGACATTTTCACTAATTCTAAAAAGAAAAAAATTAATTGAATATATTATTTCTGAAAATATAGAAATAAAATATTGCATAATTATTCAGAATATGTTCTTAAAATATTTAATTTAGTACTTTTTCAACTGAATACAATATGAAATGAATGATTATATTAATGTGTTAAAGAAACATTTGACAATTGAATTTCTTACACTGTAACTAATCATATATATGGTCTAATTTGGCTCATAAAATATAATCACTATGCATTCTGATATGTTGCTTCATGAATAAGACTGCTTGTTAATTAATTTTAATTTTCATTTTTATTTTAAATGTTTGTTTTCTTCTCATTTGACATGCTTTTAGATGTTTTCTTTGGAAGGAAAAGAAGAAAACTGTGCAGTCAATATGTCATATTTTATATATGAAAATTATGAAACACAACAATTTAAAAAGGATTACAGATATAGCACTTTGTAAATTAATATTCTCATTTTATCATTAAAGCACAATTGTCATTGTGAATAAGGACTCTTTGATGAGCTAGACAGGACTTACCTATCCCTGCAACTGTGTCAACCAGTTCCTGACATCTATTTCTCTGTACAACACATGCAAGTGTCCCTGGTTTTGTTTTCCTGGAGAACCCAACCTAGCACATTTGGTAACGGGCGTAGTTCCAGAGACACAAAATCATAGAGATAAGTTTTCTAAATTAGTTCTCAGATTCTAAATTGTTTTTCTAATTTGGTTCCAATTAGGCCTAAAGGTAGATACAATATTTTGTAAACTGATATACTTATTTTCTCATTAAGGGATTGTGTTATGGTTGGGTTCTCTAGAGAAGCAAACTAATGGTGCTTGTATATATTTTATATAGAAAGAAATTAATAACAAGAATTTTTTTACACAGTTTTAGGAATAAGTAAGTTCAGTCTAGTTCAAATCAGGCTTGGCCTGACGCTTGGAAGCTGATGAACAGGAAGCAACAGGTAATAGAGGAACTAGACCAGAATGAAGAAAGAGTAACAGCAGGGTCCCAGGCCCATTAAGTACAGGTACGGAGTAGGCCAAATGAATGTAGAGTCAGCAGGCTGCTGACAGCTCTTGGATCACAGGTGATGCAGCAGGAGATGGAGAAACCAAATGCAGAATCTAGTTCCAGCAGAAGGCAGTGGTTGAAGAGGATTCGACTCTTCTTGGTCTCTCCTTCTTATATAAAAGACTTGTGGAACACCAAAGAGGTGGGCCTTAAGCTGACATTACATTTTCAGACTCATTCGAAAATGATCTATCCCTTCTGCTTGACAAAAATCTATACACCTTTTATCCCCTTCAACCCCTCCTTATTTTCATATTAAATGTCATTTTTGTTAAAAACAACAACAACAAAAAGAACCCAAAATCTCATTGGGCACATTAAACATAATTTAAAAAACCAGTTAGAATAGTGTCAGGAGAGATAATTTTATGCAGTTAAGTGTATAGTACTAAAGCCACCAAATAGTGAAAAATTGGGAACGTAAACATTAGTATGTCCATGTACTTGAACATTCCTTTGACATTAGGAAGCGTCAATGTGTGGAGAATAGGTTTGACTTAAAGAACAACATTCACATCAGTATACACTTGCAAAGTTAGTAAAATATTTCAAGTAAACAATTTTGAGAACCATATATTCTTCTTTTATCATTTTATTGGGAGCTCTTACAACTTCTTATTACAATCCATACATACGTCCATTTTATGTCAAGCGCATTTGTACATTTGTTACCCTAATAATTCCCAAAACATTTGCTTTCTACTTGAGCCCTTGGTATCAGCTCCTCATTTTTCCCCTCCCACCCTGCTCACCCCTCCCTCATGAACACTTGATAATGTATAAATTATTATTATTTTGTCATGTCTTACACTGTCCAATGTCTTTTCTGTTGTCCACCCCCCAGGGAGGAGGTTATATGTTGATCCTTGCTATCAGTTCCCCCTTTCTACCCCACCTTCCTTCCACTCTCCCAGTATTGCCACTCTCACCACTGGTCTTGAAGGGATCATCTATCCTGGATTCCTTGTGTTTCCAATTCCTCTATGTACCAGTGTACATTCTCTGGGTGTAAGGTAGAATTGGGACCACGATAGTGGCAGGTGGGGCTTGGGGAGGAAGCATTTAAGAACTAGAGGATAGTTGTATTTCACCATTGCTACACTCTACCCTGACTGGCTCATCCCCTCCCCGTGACCCTTCTGTAAGGGGATGTCCAGTTGCCTAGAGATAGGCTTTGGGTCCCCAATCTTCATTCCCCCTCATTCACTATGATGTGATTTTTTGATCTTTGATGCCTGATACCTGATCCCTTTGACACCTCGTGGTCACACAGGCTGGTGTGCTTCTTCCATGTGGGTTTTCTTGCTGCTGAGCTAGAAGGCCGCTTGTTTATCTGCAAGCCTTTAAGACCCCAGACACTTTATCTTTTGAGAGCCAGGCACCATAAGCTTTCTTCACCACATTTGCTCAAGCACACATTTGTTTCCAGCGATCATATCGGAAGGTGAGCACACAGTGATATGATTTTTTTGGTTCTTACTTAATCCTTTTAAATATAGTTCTATTTTTCCTTCTGTTTAATTGAAAATTCTATTGCAACCAACTGATGTGTACTTACCTTTTAGTAAGTTTTATCAGTGTACCAATCAAAAAGCAAGTTCACCTTCCTCAGTCAGGGAAAGTGTATCTGGCACGTCTGACAATTAGTCCATTGAACTGATCAGAGGGAAGCATCATAGTGGCATATTTACCTTCTCTGACCATATTATTCTGATAAGATACCTACAGTTTTTCTTCGGTTTATATCATAGAAGATGCATTTGCTTATTAATGTTCCTATGGCAGTAAACAGTAATGGTTTTAGAATTGTCTCTCAGATTATAAGTTTAAAATCCAAATTTAGAGCATCAGGGAGGTTTTCTCGGGGGAAATGGGGTGCAATAGGTGGTGTATTGATTATATTTCTCCAACACTCTTATTTCTTTAGAAATTTTCACTTGGCATCTATTTCCTTCTCCCCTCATTGAATTTTTTTTGTCCTTGTGTCTATGTTGATCTTTATAATCCAGAGGTGATTAAACTGGGACACCCCTTACACTGAGGTCCTTCCCAAGTTAATAAAGAAAGATCTAATTGCCACAAAGGGTTATGTCCACTTGAATACTGTTAATATGACAACTTATACATGGGCCGCACAATTCAGTTGATACTCATGCTACCTAGTCAATTTTAACTCATAATGACCACATAAGACAGAGTCGAACTGACTCTGTGGATTTCCAAGACTCAGCATTGATGAGATTCAATCTGTACCCATTGGTTTGACAGATATCAAAGTTTTGTTTGAGTTCAGTGGGTCAATTGTTAAAATTGCACTTAGGGTTTTCTCTATGGTGGGTGGGTGGCAGCTACCCAATGTCAGAGTCACCAGTGTACATTCCTCTCTGTTAACGTTCATCTGCAAAGTAGCATATTCTAAGATGCAGTAGTAATCTTCATTTTGTATATAGGTATAAAAATCAGATGGAACTATGTTTGTAACATGTATTCATTCCAGAAAACTTTATAGAGTTTTTATGAAATACTACATTTTTATTCCTTTACATTTGCTACTTCAGTTATCAAACAGATACCGTAAAGAGGAAGAGTGCCAAATAGCCCGAGGGTGACACGCTCACATTCATTTCAGCTTTGTGTTGCACCCCAAAGTACAAAGAGATATTATGAGTGAATTATGCAGTTTTCTAAAGTACTCAAAGAGAAAAATATTGCCAGAACAATTGCTGCAAGTTCGACAGAAGTGGAAGGGGTTTTTCAAAGGTGAACATTATACCTTCAGGAAAAGAAGTTGCTAGTGTCTATCATCTTAGGAATGGGATACTAGTCTGAGAGGGAAAAGATGCTAAGGATAAATGATACTCAGACAAAAGTGAACAATATTGCGAGTGAAGATGCCAATCAGGAAGCAAGATATATAAATATCTTAAATAACTATTGTTGTTGTCAGGTCTTATTTAACATTTGCCCTTAATGTTTTAAAATGTTCTTATAACATGATCAAATTTTGTGTACCTCATTAATGGCTCTAATTTAAGTATTTAAGTATTTAATTATATTAAATAATAAACTTTATTTATATATATAAATAAACTTTCTTTATATATAAATAAATAAACGTTATATATATATATATATAAATAATGATTTTAGGGCAGAAAACAAATTATTTTAATTCCATGACTGTCTTTAAGAGAGTGGAAAGGCTCATTTTTCTCCTGAGCTGGTGTTTCCATCTGCTGATCTTGCCTTTAGCAACTGAATACATAATGACTGCATTCTTCTCAGCTGATATTATAGGGAAATGATTCATGCTTCCTATAAAAGTATGTGGCTCAAGAACTACAAAAATAATTACCAAAAAACTAGAGAAGTCTAACAATACTCATATTAAATGTTAACCAAGGGGTTAAATTACAAAGCAAATCAAAAAAAATTTCTTTAAAATATTGTGTCAATTTTAGCATAGAACTTTATTTTAAATAATTCATTTTTGAGCATATTGCTTCTATTTCTTCTTTCCATATGCATATATAACATGTGAACATTGATTTTGAGCAGATGAATTATAAACAGATCTTTTGAAAGAAAAATGAGCAGTAGACAATTTGGTATGTCACATCTATTTAAATCAACTTTTTTTTCCTCCTTTGAATATTTTCCTAATTTCCTGTGTAAAGTTATAAAGTATGTTAATATAAACCCTGTTCAAGAATGTACATCGCTTCTTCTTCCCAGCAAGGAAAGTACAGGAATTGAGGAATGTGCATAGCTTGAGAAAATGTTACCATCCATATGTTTAATCAAAGGAAATTTATAACTGTGTTAATGTTCATGTGTTAACTGATAAAAACTGTTTAAACAGATTTTCTTAGAATCCATGACTTCTTCTGGCTAAGCCGATGCTAAATTTCTTTGTAGGGAGAGAAATTCAGATAGGTGAGTGAAGACAAATACCAAACTATTTAAGTTGTGCTTCTCACTCAGCTCACTGCCATTGAATGTATGGCCCCTCAGAGTGACCCAGTAGGACAGAGTAGGGTGACACCTAAGAGTTTCCCAGATGAAACTCTTTATGGGAGAAAAAAAATCAGTCTCTTTGCCTTGCAGCAGCTGGTGATTTCAAATTGCTGACTTTGTAGTTAGCAACCAACGTGTAACACCACTCCACTAGGGTTCCTTTAATTGATTCTTATTCCTCTAAGCCTAAAATTAACTTTGGCAATTACAATTTTACAAAAACAGTGAAATTAGGTTTCATGCAAATGTTGACATTTGTATAATTATGCATTAAAATAATACATTGTCGGGCTTATGTCTACTAATTTATTGACGCTTCCATAATATATTTGTGTGTATATATTTATACAGATCTTATACATTTCCACTCAGCATTGTTTTCTGAGTTTTACTGAGATATAGTCAGCATACCATACAAAGTCATAGGTCAATCATCTTAAGAAGGGTTATGGAGTCATCACCACAATCAACTTTTTGGCATTTTCTCTCTTCTTGTAGCCCTTGCTGTTGACTGCTCATTTCCCCTCCCTCCTCAGCCTCCCCTTTGGCACCTCCAATAATAATTAATCCAGCTGTTGCCTTCACAGATCCCCTATCCCGACTTCCTTATACCTAAAAACATACAAAATTAATAAATTACAAAACGGACCCAGCAACAGTGACCAAAGAAAGCAGAGAAAAACCTCAATTGAAAAGAACGTAGAAAATATATTTTAAAAACAGAATAAATTCAAAATGGGATGAAATGCATATTTAATGACAAGATGTTACATTCCAGCCCAACTACAGCTTCTAAAATCTACTTGACAATGCTCTTTGTCAGGTACTAAGGCTATTCATTCACCATCCAATCCATGTAGGGACCCTGCAGCGGGATGTGGCGCTTCCGTCATCATCCGTAAAAAGGGAGAATTCCAAAATCAGGCTCTAGTACTGTTTCCACCTTGGATCACAGAAGTTGTTGTGCTTTTTCAGTAGACTTAGAGGACTACCCAAAGAGATGGCTGCTTGTTTTGATATTAGCCTTTAAGCTTCAGATGCTGTTTTTTTTTATAAGAGCTAAGCACTATCTAATCTCTTCACCATAGTTTGCTATAGCATCCATATCTTCCATGATCTCTTGAGAGTAAGTACCAAATAGGGTCATGTCACCAGAACCAATTGTTTTCATATTAGGGGTACAATCAATATTATTTACATATGTCCCTAGTTCACTTTAGATCCACTTTAGATCCATCGTTAGCATTTTGTTTGTGTACATAATAAATTATCTCTATGGGATATAAGTGAATTCAATTTACAGTATCTTTATTTTGGTCAATGTCACAGAATTTAAAACACGTGTTAAAAGGAATTTATACCCGCGAGGACGTCATTTTAGACTACGCTGTATGCATAGCTTTGCTTTATTTGACGTGTGTATCTTCACACCTTATGTGAGTGTATAATACTTGCACAAATTGTGAGGGTTGGAAATATGTCAACACTTTCACTAACATTCATTTACAAAGTCAGAACCATGACTGTTACACTAACACATTTCACAAAAAAGCAGGTAGTATATAAGCAGAAGCTGTATGTTGGCCTCAGGTCGCTCTTCATTGGGCAACCTCAATACCATAGGTCTGCACCAAGCCAAAGTCCAACAACCACCAATTACCTAAGCTTGTAGTGGTGGTCATTTGCCTCTTCTACTAGGGAATCTACGTTTTAACCTCCAGGGCATATTTTAGCTCCTTAGTTTTGCTACAAGCGAGTTTAAGGTAAGTCTAGTTCACTTACTGGACTGTCCAATTTGGGTCTTTCTGGTGTAGTCTATGAAGGGTGTTGTGGTCTATGAAAGATTAGAGTTCAATGTACTACTTGTCTATAGCAAGGACCCTCCTCTTCTTTGATACCTTTCTCCTAAGCATAATGTCTTTTTTTACGCACAAGTCTCTCCTGGAACATGTCTCAAACATGTGAAATAGTCTCATCTTCATGACCTCTAAGGACGTTCTTTTGGCTACCCATAGTACTTCCAAAAGTCTTCTCAGGCAACATGATTAAAACACATCCATTATTTTTCTATCTTCTTTATTCACCGTCCAGTTTTACAAGCATATGATGCCTTCAAAAATACCTTGGCTTGGTTCAAATCTACCTTTGACCTCAAATTAACATCTTTGCTTTTCAATACTCTAAGGAGGTCTTGTACACATTTACCTAATCAACATAACCTTTGATTTCTGAACACCTGCTTCCATGGCACTGATTGTGTATACAAGCAAGAAAAAAACATCATTGACAAATTTCTCCTTTCTCCATTTATCTTGATGTTACCTATTGGTACCGGTGGGTAGATTAGGGTCTTCTTTTCCGGGGCTTCTAATTCATACTAAGGGCTGCAATCCTCGGTCTTCCTAGTCAAGTGGTTCAAGTCCTCTTCTCTTTCAGCAAGCAAGCTTGTTAATAGGATTCTAGTCTTGATACTGCATTCTTCTTCACATATAATGTGAATTATCTGATTATTTGCTCAGCAACAAGATTGAATAAGTATGACTAGAGGATAAAAGCATGACATACATATTCCCTGCTTTTAAGCCATGGTATGTTCCCTGGATTTTTTCATGTAATGGCCTTTTTGTCCAAGTGCAAGTTATGTATGAGCAAGATGAACTGGTCTGGAATTCCCATTCTCCTCAAAGTTGCCCATAATTTATTATGTACATGGGTGAATGCTTTGGCATATCCAAGAAAACATTTTTTTTCTGATTTTCTCTTCTTTTAGTCAAGATCCATCTGACATCATCAATGATATTCCTTATACTATGGCCTCATCTGAATGTGGGATGAAATTCTGGCAGCTACTAGTCATGTATTGCTCCAACCATTGCTGGATGATCTTTACAAAAATTTGCTTGTATGTGATATCTATATTTTGAGAATTCTTTTGGATCACCTTTCTTTTCAATGGTATACATATGAATCACTTCTAGTCAGTTGGCCGTCTAGTAGATGTTCTCCATATTTCTGGAATAAAATAATAAGTGCTTCCAGTTGTTCATCAGTTAGTTAAAACATTTCAGTTGGTATTTCATCAATTCCTGGATTCAGTGCTGCTTAAACATCTTCCTTCTTTACCATTGGTTCTTGCTCATATGCTACCTTCTGAAATGATAGTTCCTTTTGGTTTAGTGATTCTGTATTCTTTCCATCCTCTTTGGATGCTTCCTGAATAATTCAATATTTGTCCATAGAAGCTTTCAGGATTGCAACCAAGACTTGAAGTTTTTCTTCAGTTCTTTCTGTTTAATGTGCTGAGCATGCTCTTTTATTTTTTGGTTTCTAATTATACGTCTTTGTATATTTCATGATAATATTTTACTTTCCCAGATGCCCAGGGAGTGGGAGGACTGATAGGGAGTGATCAAGGGTAATGTAACCGAGAGGCATTACTGAAACCCAAATGAAGGCTGAGCATGGTAGTGGGACAAGAGAAAAACAAAAGGAAATAGAGGGAAGAAATAGGAGGTAAAGGGCATATACATAGAGGCCTAAATACAAGCATGTACATATGTAAATATATTTATATATGAAGATAGGGGTAATAGATCTATGTGCATATATTTATAGGTTTAGTAGTAGGGTAGCAGATGGACATTGGGCTTCCACTCAGGTACCCCCTCAATACAAGAACACTTCTTGACTATAGGGAGATTCCTTGATACCCACCTTCCCCACACGATCGTTGAATACAAATGTGTGTGCAAGCAAATGTGGTGAAGAAAGCTGATGGTGCCTGGCTATCAAAAGATATAGCATCTTGGGTCTTAAAAGCTTGAAGGTAAACAAGCAGCCATCTAGCTGAGAAGCAACAAAGCCCACAGGGAAGAAGCACACCAGCCTGTGCAATCACGAGGTGTCAAGGGATCAGGTAGAAGACACCAAAGAACAAAAACCATCATTGGGTGTTCGCCTTCCCCACATAAACACTGAAGACGAATGTGTGCATAAGTAAGTGTGGTGAAGAAGGGTGATGGTGCCTGGCTATCGAGAGATATAGCATCTGGAGTCTTAAAGGCTTGAAGATAAACAAGTGGCCATCTACCCCGAAGCAACAAAGCCCACATGGAAGAAGCACACCAGCCTATGTGATCACGAGGGGTCAAAGGGATCAGGTATCAAGCACCAAAGAACAAAAAAAATCATATAATCAGAAATGAGGGGGAGTGCAGGGTAGGGACCCAATGCCCATCTGTAGACAACTGGACATCCCTTGGAGAGGGGTTGCGGGGAGGAGACGTGTCACTCAGGGTGCAGTGTAGCATCGATGAAGCACACAACTTTCTTCTAGTTCTTAAATGCTTCCCCCCCCCCCACTATCATGATCCCAATTCTACCTTTCAAACCTGGCTAGACCAGAGTATGCACAGTGGTGCAGATAGGAACTGAAAAGACCGGAAATCCAGGACAGATGAACCCCTCAGGATCATGGGTGAGAGTGATGATACCGGGAGGGTGGAGGGATGGGGGCATTGAAAGGGGGAACTGATTACAAGGATCTACATATAACCTCTTCCCTGGGGGATGGACAAAAGAAAAGTGGGTGGAGGAGATGCCGGGCAGTGTAAGATATGATATAATAATAATAATAATAATATATAAATTATCAAGGTGTCATTAGAGAGGTGGGAGATGGAAGGGAAAAATGAAAAATTGAGGAGCTGATGCCAAGGGCTTAAGTGGAGAGCAAATGTTTTGAGAATGATGGAAGCAATGAATGTACAAGTGTGCATTACACAATTGATGTATGTATGGATTGTGATAAGAGTTGTATGACCCTCCAATAAAATGATTTAAAAATTTTCTATCCAGCTCTTTGTCTTCATTATTTCTTCCATTTGCTTTATCTACTCTGTGATTAAGGGGGATTTTCAGTCTCTTATGTTAGCTAAGTTTATCTTTTGTTTTTCTCTCATCTTTTTAATGACCTTTATTCTTTTTTCATGAGTGATGTTCTTGAATTTTCACAGTTTACTCGATCTTCTGCCATTAGTGTTCAATGCAGCACATCTGTTCTGGAGATCTTCTCAACTTTTGGTTGGTGTAGACTCAAGGTCATAATTGGCTCTTATGGACTTGTTTAATAGTCTTCAGCTTGAACTTGAACTTTCATCTGAGTACTTCGTCTGTTATATGGTCAGCTCTTAGCCTGGTTTTAGTTGCTGATATTGGTCTTCTCCATCATCTTTTCTCACCAAAAATGTCATCAAAACTCACCGCCATTGAGTTAATGCTGACTCATAGCATCTCCCCTGTGAGTTTTTGAGATTGTAACTGGTTACAGGAGTGGAAATTCCAGTTTTTTTTTTCCTTGAAACATCTGGTGGTTTTGAACTGCTGAGCATGCATATCACAGCCCAACACAGAATCCCCACACCACCATTCCGCCTACTCTTCTTATAGAAGAAGTCAATTTTTGTGTGTGTGTATTCCATCTGGATAAATCCATGTATATAGTCATTGTTTGTCTTGTTGAAAAAAAACATATATGTTATAAACAAGTCTTTGGTCTTGCGAAATTCTGTCATGCAATCTCCAGCTTTGTTTCTATGAGTGAGACCATACATTTCCATCACTGTTTCTTCTTCTTTGTTTCCAACTTTTGTCATCCAATCAGCAGTAAATATCAATTGCATGTCTGATCAATTTCAGACTGAAGACATTGGAAGAATTCTTCAATTTCTTCATCACTAACTTTTTTTGGAGGGTGTATAAATTTGAATAATAGTTATATTGATTGAATTTCCTTGAAATTAAATAGATAAAATCCTACTACAGATAGCACTGTACTTCAAAGTAGAGTTGGAACTGTCCTTTTTTAGCAATGAATGCCATGGCATTTCTCTTGACTGCTTCATTGCCAGCATAGTAACCATTTGATCTCCTCAGTTAAAATGGCCAATACCAGTCCATTTCAGTTCACTTATGTCGATCTTTATGCATTCCATTTTTTCCTTCTTCCAATTTTCCCAGATTTATATTTCACATATCCCAAGTACCAATTTCTAGTAGATTTTTGCAGCGACTTCTCATTTTGAGTTGTGCTCCATTGGCAAAGGAAAATCCAAATGGTTCGACTCCCACAGGCCTTGCTCCATTCATGTCACCAGGGGCAACTGTGCTTTCATAAAGCAGCTTCTCTTCAGTGCCATGTCATCTGCCTGCATCCCCCAGCACTACCCCCGACAAAGGTCAGCTTCCATCAATCAGGTCTTCAGTATCTCTCAATGTTCCTATGCTTCACGTAAGGTTTTCAGTGGCTAATTCCTCTGAAATGGGCACCCAGTTCCATTTGTGCAATCTGTTTATAGTCTGGATGCTCCATTGAAACTTGCACAATTTATAAGGCCATACTGGCTTCGAAATTCTTGTGACAGAGATTCCAACATTTCAACAGCACACAAGCCACAGCAGTATGACAAACAGACCCGTGGTGGAATTCTCAATAAAATTCACTAATTATTCATGTAGGAGTGCCTACTGATTTAGGATGACCATTATAACATTGCTATATGGCAAGAATTGATTGACCTTTTCCCTCTCACCATCATATGGGAAACTGCCTCCACTTGGAGTGAGGCCACCTCTCTTGAGCTATTTTTTTAAGAAGTTCGAATAAGGGAGTGGTACCTTGTTTATGGGAACTAGACAGACAAACTCTTTCATTGTTTAGGGGACCGTACTGGAGGACTGCATGATGTTATAACAGAGTCTGTTTTTATTTTTATTCTATTGGACTGATAGAATATTTGTCCTTTTGTGACTGATTTACTTCACTTACCATAATGACTTCCAGGTAAATACATGTCATGAGGTGTTTTGTGGTTTCATTACTATTTTTTCGGGATGTATATATAGTATTTTGTTGTGGGTATGTACCTGCATTTATTTACCCATTCTTCTACTGATGGGCATTTGGGCTGTGTCATGTTTCTGACTATTAAAACCTGTGATGCAGTGAACATGGGAGAGCATGTCTGTTCATGCCCTGTCTCTCACTTCTTTGGGTTGTATCTCCAGGAAAGATATTGCTGGGTACTAGGGTATTTCTATTCCCAGTTGTTTCAGGAGTATCATATCCTTTTCCACAATGCTTTTATATGCTTACAATCCACCAGCAGTGTAAGAGTGCTTGTGGCATTTATGGCCCTCTCCCTCTCTTTAATTGAGCTATCAAGTAGGTGTGAAGTGATAGCTCATTGTTGTGATGTGCATCTCCTGGATGCCTACTGATCGTAAAGATTTCCCTCATGTTTGTTTTAGCTATTCAAGTGTCATCTTTGGTAAGTTCTCTGTTGGTGTCCCCTGTCCATCTTTGAACTGGATTGTGTGTTTTTCTTATTGAAGTCCTGCAAAATTCTATAGATTTTAGCAACAAGTCTCTTGTCCTTTATGTTTTACTAAAGAATGCTTCCCAATCGGTGAGTTCTAAGTTTTCCCCTTTGATGAAGTTTGGATATGTACATATGTCTTCATTTTAATAAGTCCTATTAATCTAATTGGTCTTACACTGATTGCGTTTCCTTTTTTATGTTTAATGGTATGTGTATGCCCGACGATAGAGTCTTAAATCGGTCCTAATTGTCTTGTTGATGATACTTATAGCTATGGGCTTTACATTTAGGTCTCTAATCCATCTTGAGATTGTTTTTGTCATGGAGGGAGGTATGGGTCCTATTTCTTTCTTCTATAGAGGTAGATTCAATTGTTCTAGCACTATTTGCTGAAGAGGATGTCTCTTTAGCATTTAATGTCTTTTGATCCTTGGTGAAGAACCAGTTCCCTGTACATGGCTTTATTAATTTCTAGTCCTTCTTTCCTTTCCCGCTGGTCGATGTCTCTCTCATTCTAGCAGTCCTGTGACTTTGCAATAGGTCCTGAGGTCACGCGGTGCAAGACCTCCTCCTTGGCTCTTCCTTTTATATGTGTTCTCTTCCCTCTCTATATGAAGTTGGAAATTAGTTTGGCCATTTCTTTTAAAACAGAATTTGGGGTTTGAATTGTGATTGCACTATATTTATAGATTGAGTTAGGTAATGTTAGCATGGTCACTATATTAAATCCTCCTATCTCTGGACAAGGGCTATTCTTCCATTTTTGTGGGACTCTTAGTTTCTTGTATTAATTTTCTGTAGTTTCTTCATACAGATCTTATATAATCTTGTGTATTTGGTTAGTTTTTTGTTAATTCATAGAAAATTAAAAAATCATTTTGTTGGTGTTTAAAAATTTATTACACTTATTATCACTATTCAGGCATTCATTCACTGTGTCAAGGACAATTGTATGTATGTTGCCATCATAATTTTCAAAGCATTTTCTTTCTATTTAAGCCCTTGGTATCAGCTCACAAGCCCATGCCTCACCCTCCCCTTTTCTCTCCTTCCCTCCCTCGCTCTGTTATATGGATGATGTAAATTATAATGTTTTCTTAATGTAACCTTTGTTGGTGTACAATCCAATTGATTTCTGTATGTTAATGTTGTATCCTGATATTTTACTGAACCTTTGTCTTGTTTTCACCCATTGTTTTCTGTCTTCTGATTTGTTTATTTCCAATAAAATCTTTATGATTTTTATTATTATGTAGTTGGAGAGTTTATATAGCTGCTCTTGTCCTAGTTAGAAGTGTTGAATTAATGTATTGATTTTGGATGTATCTGCTGTTTAGTTTTTCATATGTGCATTGATTGCTATAAATTGCCCTCTGATAGTGCCTTTGTCTGTGTCTCTAAAGTTCATGTATGATGTGTTATTTTTCATTTATTTCTCAGTCTCCATGTATTTGTCTTTATGTTTCTGTTCTACTGTTTATTTCTAGTATTATAGCATTGCGATCTGGGAAAATAGATTGTAGGATCTCATTGTTTTTGAATTTTTTAAAGCTTGCTCTGTAGCCTAGCATTTACTCTATTTTCAACTATTATCGTGTGTACTTGAGATGTATGTATGCTCTGCTATTGTCAGTGTAATTCTCTGTGTTTGTCTTGAATGTCAAGATGGTTGATTGTGTTGTCTAACTCTTCTGTTTCATTATTGAATTTCTTTCCTTGAGAGTGGTGTATTGACGTCTCCTACCATTATTGTTGAGTTGTTAATTTTTGTTTTCTACTCTGTGGGGATTTGTTCACTTATTGTGAGTCTCTTTTATTGGATATGTATATGTTACGTATGACTTATGTTCCATTAGTCATTACATAGTGTCCATTTTTGTCTATCATCATATAATTTTATTGAAGTCTATTTTTCCAAAGATAAATTTATACTTTGGCCTCTTTATGGTTTGCATGTGTTGGTAGATTTTTCGCCATTCCTTGATTTTTAAAACATCTATTGCCTTTGTGTTTAAAGTGTTTCTTGGGGCAGCACACATATGGATACTGTTTTCTAATCCAGTCTGTTACTGATTTTGATTAGTACATTAATCCATTGATATTCAATGTTATTATGGAAACATGCAAGTTTAATGCTGACATTTTTCTGAATTTGTGATTCTTTTTTTTACCCCCGTTTTAATATTTCCTGGGTGAGGGATTATCTGGGTTTTTTGGTCCTCCTCTAGTTCTGTGTAGCTTTTACTTCTGTTTTGTTGTATTGGTTTCTAGATTGTTTTATCCTGTAAGATGTTCTCCGTTTTTTCTGCTACTTTTGTTCATTCTTTCCTTATGGTGAACCTGTTTATGTTTTTTGTAATGCTGGTCTTGTTTCTATGAATTCCTTTTTCCTCCTTGTTCAGAATTATTTTCTCTATCTCTCATATTCGATGGATGATTTTGCTGGACATACAATTTTTTTTGTTAGTGTAGTTCAGTGTTTCTCAACCTTCCTAATGCCATGACATTTCAATACAGTTCCTCGTGTTGTGTTGACCACCCACCCTAACCATACACTTATTTTTGTTGCTACTCGATAACTGTAATTTTGCTACTGTTATGAATTGGGTGACCCCAGTGAAAGGGTTGTTTGACCCCCAAAGAGGTCACGACCCACAGGTTGAGACCTGCTGGTGTAGTCTTTTTTTTTTCTTCTTTCCTTCAAAGGTTGCTATATGTCTTCCTATTTTCTCCTTGCCTGCAGAGGGTCTGCTAAGATGTTTCACCTTATAATTTTCAGTTTTCTTTGTAGGTGACAGTTATTTCTCCAGCTGTTCTCACAACTCCTTCTTTTACCTGGAAGTTATAGAGTTTGATTACAAATATCTCCATATTTTTCTTATGGGGTCTGTTCTATTTGAGATTCTCTCATTCTTTGAAGAGTTATTTTCTCTTACTTTCTTATATTGGTATAATTTTAATCAAAGAATTATAAAAATATTCTCTCTAGATTTTTAAAAGATCATTTAATTGGGGCCTCTTACAGCTCATATAACATTCCATGCATCAATTGTATCAAGCATATTTGTACATATGTCACCATAATTATTTTATAAATATTTACATTCTATTTGAGCCCTTAGTATCAGCTTCTCTTTTAACCCCTAACCACCCTCCCACCCTCATGGCCCCTTGATAAATTATAAATTATTATTTTCATATCTTACACTAATGGCTATCTACCTTCTCTCAAAGTTTCTTCCCCCTTCCTCTGTCCACCTTACCCCTACCCTCCTGATATCACTATTCCCATTTCTATTCCGGAGGGATTTATCTGACCTGGATTCCATGTGTTGTGAGATTTTATCTATATCTGTGTACATGCTCTGGTCTAGCCCACAGTCGAAGGCAGGATTTGGGTCATGATAGTGGAGTTGAGGAAGCCTGATGGCACCAGGGGAATATTGTGTGTTTCATCAGTGCTATACTTCATCCTTGTTGACTCATCCGTTCCTTGCAACCCTTCTCTGAGGGGCTGTCCCATTGTCTACAGATGGGTATTGGGGTCTCAGTTCCAGCTCCCTCATTCTCAACAGTCTGTTTATTGGGTTTTATTTTTTGCTTGTTTTGGGTTTTCTGATGGCCGCTACCTTATCCAATCTACACCTGATGATCAAACAGGCTGGTGTGCTTCTTCCTCGTGTGCTCGTTGCTTCTCTGCTAGATGACCACTTGTTTAAATTCAAGCCTTTAAGACCCTCGATTCTTATCTTTTGATAGTTGGGCACCATCAACTCTCTTTACCACATTTGCTTGTGCACCCATGTTTTTCTCCATTGAGTATGGTGTTGAGTGCTGGCTTCGAGGAATTTTCATTCCATTCCTATCTTCTTGAGTATCTTAATGAGGAATGGGTGTTGGATGCTGTCGAATGCTTTTTATATGTCTATCAATATTATCATGTGATTCTTATCTTTTTTCCTATCAATATGGTGAATAAGGTTTACAGATTTTCAGATGTTGGACCATAGCTGCATCCTTAGAATGAATTCCACCTGATCATGATGGATGATATATTGTATATACTTTTGTATTCTATTGGCCAATATTTTCTTAAGGATTTTTGCATCTATGTTCATTAGAGATAATGGTCTGTAATACGCTATTATTGTGTGACCTTTGCTCTGCTTTGGAATAAAAGTTATACTGGCTTTTAGAATTAGTTTGGGGTTTGCTGTCTTTTTCCATGCTCTGGAATAACTTGTGGCATTAATTTTTCTTTCAGGATCAATATTAAAGCAAGAGAAAGCAGGACACTTGTTTTTTTTATTACATATGATGATTAATAGGAAAATAAATAAGAGTGCAGAATTGTCACTGACTATCAAATGGTAGTGGATGTATGGGCCATCAAAGTACTTGGGCTCATCAGAGTGGCTCTATGTGCAACAGAACGATACTTGGCCCAGTGTTACGCCAAGCTCACTATCAAATGGTGGTATGTGTTGACACTTTGAATAAATTGCTAATATTCCACAAAATGGAGATTTTTCATATTACAGTATATATATATATATTCAAGATACATTGACAATTTTAAATAGATTAATAACAGTATGGATTGCAAAATTAATGCAACAGAATATATGCATAATTAAAACTAAATACTAGAAAATACATAAATAAATACTAAAGTTGATAAATAAACAGTTGAATTGCATTGTTTGATTTGCTGAATTAATATTAAATTGTGTTAAGTTTTCTCAGACTTGAAGAGAATAACAAAGATTCATAAAATACTGTAAAACTTTAAGATTCAAAAGGAAATATTTGTGCGTAATAAGTAAATGAAAAACATACTACCATATCATATATATTTTAAAAATTTTGTTTTCATTAAATGTATTGATTGCATAGCTTTCTGTAAAAAAAATGGAAAGAAACCAGTAAGCTATTTTGTAGCCACAATAACTGAACAAATATTGATAAATTATATACCTTATTAAGTAATTGCAGCCATAATTGTACATAATGCAGTATATGAAATAAATCCAAGTGTTTATATAATAAATATAAATATTTACTAAAATATTTCACTTCCATAAGTGAAATCAATATTGCTCACAGTTTTTTGATATTTGATCACAGATTCTAATGCTTTCTAGTTTCATAATGTCAACAGAGCAATTGGACATGTGCAATAATTAGCTGCAATGTTGAACTATGTGTGCAGGTGGGAAAATTTAAAACTTTCGAATTTTTAATGTAGAAACTCTAGGATACATTGTATATAGAATTATTAAATTAATTTTTTTGAGCTCAACGTTACTCGAATTGGTCGGCTTGTTTTAGGAAAGGGCCTTAGAGGTTACAGTGTGCTGGGAAAATTCTGGGAAGAACTTTGTAAGTGTTTTTCTGTGCTGTTGTTGTTATTTTTGTGATTGTTGTTTCATCCAATACTAACAGAAATAACCAATAAGCAGCATCTCTTTTTAACTAGATGCAGAAGTATACAACCATTAAGTGCTTTTGAGTCAATTCCAGCTCTTAATGATCATAGTTGATCCATAGTCAATTCCAACTCAAAGGGCAAAATATTTCCCAGTGTTTGCCATCGTTATGATTTTTTTATGCCTGAGTGTATTTTTGCAATCACAGTATAAGCCCATCTTTTTTAGGGTCTTCCTCTTTTTTCTGTCTCATCTATACAACCAAACTTAATGTTCTTTTCCAAGAATGGTATTTCCTGGAAACATGGCCAAAGTACCTGAGACTAAGCCTTTTACTCTCACTTCTACAGAGTATTTTTTCTGTGCTTCCTCCAAACTGATTTGTTAATTATTCTGAGAAATCTGCAGTATATTCAATATTATTTTCCAACTCTGACTCAAATATATCAAGTCTTGGTAGCCGTCCTTATACCTCCCCCAGTGTCGACATGCACTTGAGGCTACTGAAAACATTGGAGCTGGGATCATGTACACCTTCATCTTCAAAGGTCCTTTATGAAGGCCCTTGTCAGCAGCTTTTCCCAATGTAAACCGGCATTTGGTTTCTGCAGTGCTGCTCCTCGTAGTGCAGAGTGTGGAGTCATATAAAAGAAAACTTTAAGTTGGGTTGCACACATGAAAGTCGTATTCCATGCAAGTCGTATTCATCAGTAAGTGCTTCAAGTTTCACTTTAAGCAAGCAATGTGTCATTTGCGTATTAAACATTGATAATCATCCTTCCTCCAATGCTCGTGCCTCTGTCTTCTTTATGTACTCTACTTTTTAAAACTTTTGCTCAGCATTCAGTTTTAAAAAGAATGGTGAAAGGATATAACCCTGACAGACACCTTTGACACCTGTTCTTATTTTAAACCACGTGGTGTCCCTTTGCTTGTTTAGAACATCTGCCTTGTGGTCTCTGTTCAGTTTCGACCTGAGCATGTGTGAGCATTCTGGAATTCCCAGTCTTCACAAGATTGTCCATTGTTTGTTTTGGTTTACATAGCCCAGGGTCTTTTCCTCATCAAAAAAGGCACAAGTAAATATCATTCACACAATTTTTTATATTCAGCAAAGATCCACTTGACATTTACAATGATATTCTTACTTGCTACCATTTCCGGGTAATTATAAATTCTAGGCTCATTTAGACAAAAGACTTCAGTCCAACAAATCAACATCAAGAAAGGGTATAAGTCTTCAACAGGAACAAAAGAAATATGAATAGAGTTTTCACAAATAAAAGTCTTTTTTCAATTTGCAACCCCTACATCTAGCGAAGGGACAGAGGACTTTGGAAACATGTAGAGCTGATAGGACAGAGTGCAGCACTTGTTCCAATTAGAAATGTGCAGGTGTGCATGGTAGTTTCCTCTTGCAGGTTAAGCACCACCATAGGAAATACTAAGTTGCGCCCCAGTGGCCTCTTATTCCATATCTGGTTGAAGGACCTCCTTTTTAAGCTACTTCTTAAGTTATAGCAACTTTTTTACAATGTCCAAATTTCTTGCAATAATTTCAAGTGTTGGGTTTAGTGCTTCTAAAGGGTTTTGGTTTACTCTGCTTATGTGAAGATTGCAGTTAACATTGTGGCCATTAACTTATTTGTAATAGTGGTTTATTTAGTCTCCAAGGTGTGAGAAAATTCATGAGCTAAATTTTTTAATCTAGTGGATGCCATTTTACTAGTGCTTAAGCCTCCAGTTTTACATCAGATATGAATATTGCATTAACTTTTCTAGAGGCTCCATTAGATGTATAGACCCTGACTGTTAAGAAAAGTTATAAATAATCTAGTATGTTAATCTTACACATTCTGCACTTTATTTTATATACAAGAGTGTTTTACTGTTGCTGTTTCATATATTGTCAGGGGAGGAAAGCCCTCTATCAATCTTTTATTGACACCATGAGATTTTCTTACTGTTCAGTGGCTCTTTGGTTTATGCCTAGAAAACCAAAAAGTAAGAACACACACAGTATGCCCAGTTAACAAACTGCCCAAACTGACTGACTAAAGAAAAGATTAAAGCCTCAAATGGGATACTGAAATATTTTATGGACAAAATGTTAAAGATCCAGGAAACATAAAAAAATAACTCCACGAAGAAACACACCAGCCAGCCTGTGTGCTCCAATGTTTATACATAATAACGCTCAGGACTGGAGGAAGGAATTACATTAGAGTTTAAATTCTGAAAACTCTCATTAACATAAGGTTATGTATAATATTGAAAACCCAACATTCATTTGCAAGGTTCCCAGGTCCCCATTTGGATAAAACCTCCAGGGAATGCCCCCTGACCATCGACCAAGGATGGAAACAGCTTTGCTAGGAGAAAAGTGTGTTGGAAAGTGGACTAATGCAGACGTAGTTCGAGTAAAATTTAAAACCTTTCACTTTTACCCTAATGATCCATCTTAAATTGTTATAAGCTTATTGCCTTCTGATTTCTTTTCAAATGAGATTTCACTCTGGTCTATTTTGTAGATATTGGTTCGTTTTTTGCTTTGTTTGGTTTTGGTGGGGTGTGTGTATATTATTCTGTATACAGCATACAGTAGAGGTAAATGGATAGAGACAGTAAATGGATTGTTTTTTAGCATTATGGTACAGAGGTTGAGATGAAATGGGGAGCTATTAATCATGAGTAAAATAAAGAAGAAAATGTCCTAAAATTGTGGTTATGATTGCACAACTCTTTTTAATATATTTACATCATGAGTTGTATATGTAAATGATAAGTCAATAAGATTTTTTAAAGAGCCAATATGTTATCAAGAACTGAAAGTACTGAAAGAAGCTCAAGCTACACTGAAAGCATTATCAAAAAACAAAGTACCAGAAATTGATGGGATATGAATAAAAATATTGCAACGAACAGAAGCAGCAATGGGAGCACTTGTCCACCTTTTTCAAGAAAGTTTGAAGACAGCTAATTGGTTTGCCATCTGGACAAGATCCATATTTGTGCACATTCTGAAGATCGGGAAACCAAAAGAGGGGAAAATTGAAACTGCATAATTAATAGCACATATAATTAAAATGTTGTTTAAGATAATTGAAATATGGTTCTAGTAGTACATTGACAACAAACTGCAGATAGTCAACCAGATTCAGAATCTGGAACGAGGGATATTATTGTTGCCATCACAAGACTCTTGGCTAAGAGCAGAGAATATGAGAAAGATGTTTAGAGAGATCCCGGGACAATGGGATAACACCCCCCACCTAGAACTTTCCTTGCCTAACCCAGAAACCAAGGGAATGATCCCTGCATGGGAATTCAAAGGTAAGACCTGAATTTGTGGCACTCCAGGAATATTCTGGATTGTCCCCCTGTGCCCTTTTATCACCCGGAAAATGGAGAGCACTGAACTTAGCACAGCAGCAAGTTCCTGTGGTCCCCGCTTTCCTAACTCAGCAACCCATTGATTCAAGGGACTATCCACTTCACACCCTGCCCTCTAACAATTAGAACTTCCTTCGCATTTAATGTCTATAGCTACCATCCCTCTCTGACCCCCGAGAGACCTTCATGGATGCAAGAACTGGAGGCAGGTCCTGATGATTCTCCATAGATTTATTCTGTTACCTGGTCCACCCTCACCATCTTTGCAAGAGTTCACTAGATAGAAACTCCCGGCAAACCCAAATAGTTCATTCAGAAGGTAACAGGTAAGAACCCCGTCCTGGTAAACAAGATGAGCAACTTGAACTCTGGGCAGTTCAAGAGTATTTTTTTTAATGTTTTTATTTTATTTACTTTGTAAAAGATAAAAACAAAGCAAAAAAGTCTTTTTCCCACAAAGAACCCAGAACTCAACTCCTCTTCCCCCAGCTTGGTGACTTACTACTTTGGAAGGAGGATAGTATGGATTGGTGTAGATTTGCCATAATTCTCCACTCTCTCCCTAAGGACATTCCCTCCCTTAGAGCAGGGAAGCTGGTTTTGGCCAAACCAAGGCCCTGTGCTATAAGAAAAATAACATCAATCTACTTTATTCTCCCTAGATAATACACTGGGTTGATAAGTGACTCTGGTAGATTACTAAATATACTCTCCACCTACCCCAAACACAGCTACCTCAAAACCCTGCTCCCCCTTTCCCCTCAGACACATTATCACACAAAATAACAAATATTAGAACAATTATTAAAATTTGCTCTTCCAATTGATCAAAAATCACTATATTTAACCAGAATACTACCTATGATTAATACTATTACATAAAGCATATTCCTGAGGCCTTATCCCCTATTCCTGCTATAGAACAAACTCTATCACTGTTTTCTCCTCCCCAAACAAGAATTTTACGCCCTATCTAATCTTCCACCTCTGACCCAAAGAACCAGTGCCCCCCACCCTACCCCAGGCCCCATTCACACACCAGAATTCTGCACCCTACACCCCATCTACAGCTGGACCACTATGCTATGCCAACAACAGCCAACAGCAGGAACCACAAAACATAAAGACAAACAAAAATCAATAGCTGAAGATTACCCACACCCAATGGAGAACACAGAAAAAGAAGCCCTTGAATTACCATAAATAGAATATAGGAGACTATTTTGAACCATATTCGAGCTCTGGGGATCAATCTCAAAAAACAAAGGAAGAAATTGAAATGTTAAGAACTTCACACCCCAAAGAAATCCAGGAAAAAAAATGAGCTAGCAGAAATCGAAAACATTATTCAAGAGTGAATAACTAGCATGGAAGAAAGCAAAATGGAATCAGTGGACACACAGACAACCAGGCAGACTTCAGCAAATGAGATAACAAATAAACAAAAAGCAAATGAATCTGAGGAAAGCCTAAGGATCAGGTGGGACACCATGAAGAGAAATAATATACATCTCATTGGAATTCTGGAACAGGAAGAAAAGAAAACAAGTCTACACTTAAAACCAGAGGGGAATTAATAGAAGAAAAATTTTGCAAAATCACAAAGGAGGAGATAAGAACCATCCAGGAAGCAGAGAGAACACCAAATAGATTAATGCTCCCCCTGACTCCTCATAAAACAACAAATCCAATATCCATAAATATAGTAGTCATATTAAATGATCCAACTTCAAGGAAAAGGAGAAAATCCTGAGAGCAGCTAAAGAGAGAGAGAGGAAATAAAAAGTCACTTACATAGGTAAGCAGATAAATAAGCTCAGACCTCTCCACAGAGAGCATGTAGGAAAGAAGTAAATGGAGCAACATATCCCAAAATTTAAAAGACAAATATTGCTGAACTAGAAAAGCTGTCCATCAAAGATTCAGGAGAAATAAAATATTCTTTAACAAGAAAAAAATTCATTAAAAAACAGGACTAAAAATACTAACTGGATATCTATGGTCATACATCAACAACTGCAGCACACAAACATGAGACCACCACAGTGTGTAAGAGCACCCAGAAGTCAATACATTGCAAACAGTAACCCAAACAACTCAGGTCTAAAGGAGAAACAAAGACCTTTCTAAACAACCCCCAAGAGAAAGACAAATACCAACATAAATAATATGATGTGACATCAACTAAGCTACATTTAAAATTAACAACACGGAATGTCAATTGACTAAATACACCAATCAAAAGACAAAGAATAGCAGACTGGATTAGGAAACAAAATCCAAAAATCTG
The DNA here is from genome assembly GCF_050624435.1 of Tenrec ecaudatus. Taxonomy (NCBI): domain Eukaryota; kingdom Metazoa; phylum Chordata; class Mammalia; order Afrosoricida; family Tenrecidae; genus Tenrec; species Tenrec ecaudatus. Next base: position 131,624,206 of record NC_134540.1, read on the forward strand.
TTTCATTCAAGAGAAACTTCTCAAACCCACAGAGAAAAACAGGCTGACAGTCAAAGGGTATTGAAAAATTTGCCAAGATAATTGTAATTTAAAAAAAGCAGAAGTGGCAATATTATTCCCCAATAAAATAGACTTCAAGTAAACTACATAATGAGAAACAAGAATGGACACGATATAAAGATCATAGGATCAATAGAGCAAGATCACACAGCCATAGTGAACATGTATACACCCTATGAAAAACCATCCAAGTACATCAACCACATCCTCAAAGGGAAATATTCAGATAGGCAAAAATAGTCAGAGACAAAATAGTAGGAGGATTCTTTGAAGGATCAACAAAACTGACAAACCACTAGCAAGCTGAAAAAAGGTAAATAGAAAGAAAATTTAAATATATCTACACTTAGAGATGGAACTGGTGACATCACAACAATGTGATGTGCACGCACACAAACAATTTGAAATACCACTCTTAAGCAAGGTGTATTAGCAAAGCAGGTCCTGGAGTCTGAAGAGAGCATCAACAAAAAACAATTACAGCTCTTTATAAGTTTGTCTCGTCTGCCCAGGATGGAGCAAAGGGTAATTTTAGGAGCGTGTTTTAAACAAATTCCATAAAATATACAGATACATTGAATTGTTATTATAACACTCAGGGTCAATTCAATGCAACGATAGCCATAAGGGACAAAGGTCAAAACATAAACCCTGCATTCTCTCCCCACACAGGCTATTAATGGAGATATTTCAAGAAGGACAAGCTCCACTAAGCTCCCGAAGAAATAGTTAAAAATTCAAATCCCACAAGGAAATATTAAACAACAGAGCAAAAATGACGTGTAAGGGGTAGATGCTTTCTTGCAAGGAAGGGACTGGTTGTGGGGGCTGGGCTCAGCACCGTTTCCTTGATGAGGGTGCACTGCTAGTACGACTCTTGACGCTGGCCATCCATTGGCCACTAAGTATAGGGAGAAGCAAGCATCGAGCACCTCAAGGAGAGAGTGAGGTCCAGTGGTCTTGTTCTGCTGCTGAAATCCGTTTCATTAGTACGAGTTTTCTTCTACCCTAGGTACCTGGTTTTGCTGACATGGTTCAGGCATTTCTCCTTACATTGATGGGGTCTCTCTTGTCCCCGGGTTATGCCTTATGTGTCCCTTTCAGCTTAGAGTCCGCTAAGGCCTACTTTTCCCTTTATGTCTGCAGCTGGGTCATCTTTCAGAATGATTGTCAGCAAGGTATATTTTCTACTACTTTTTTTCTGTGCATACTCCTTCACGTGATTTATCCTGTTCACATGAGATTTATAATCCAACTGCAATAGAAATATACCTATATACAATTGATGTATGTATATGTATGGATTGTGATAAGAGTTGTATGAGTCCGTAATAAAATGTAAAAAAAAAGAAAAGAGGAGAAAAAAAAAGAAAATGATTAGGGCAAAGAATGTACAGATGTGCTTTATACAATTGATGTATGTATATGTATGGACTGTGATAAGAGTTGTATGAGCCCCTAATAAAACATTTAAAACAAACAAACAAAAACAACAACAAAAAAGAAATATACCTATAATGAAGCAATTGTTATGCCATGGTCAGTGTCTAGTTGGATCTGTGATTGTGCCAGGCCAAGGAAGTCCATTTGTGGTCTGAGTTCCTTCTAATCAGAATGTATTGACCAGACATCTGCCCACTCCTTGCTTCTTGTTTGACGGTGGCTTACAACTTTCCGTGTACTAACGTAGATTTCTCCCTAGCAATACACCCAGCATCATAAAGTCAGGTAATTGAAAGACCACAGAGCCAGTCATGATTATGTTGCTTCAATTATGTACACATCCTAGCCATGATTCTTTCTGTACTTCCTTAATCCTGCTTGCAAAAATAATGAATTCACCTTTAACAAATTATGATTTTGCGGCAATTTCCTTTGGTTCATACAGCTTATAATTAGCTACATGTTGTAAATCCTGGGACACTCTTATGGTCACATACTGATGCTATCAGCTAGCTCAGTGGTTCTCAACCTGTGGGTTGCTATCCTTTCACAGGGATCACCCGATTTACTACATAACAGTAGCAAAATGACAGTTATGCAGTAGCAATGAAAATAATTTTATGGTTGGGGGTCACCACACCATGAAGAACTGTATTAAAGGCTCACGGCATTAGGAAGGTTGAGAACCGCTGATTTAGATGATTTGTCCTATTATTTTTATATCTTTTTTAAAAAATTTTTTATTTTAACAATTTATTGGGGCTGATACAATTCTTTTCACAGTTCATACATATACATACATCAATTGTATAAAGCACATCCATACATTCCCTGCCCCAATCATTCTCAAGGCATTTGCTCTCCACTTAAGCCCCTTGCATCAGGTCCTCTTTTTTCCACCCCCCTCCCTCCCCATTCCCCCCTCCCTCATATGCCCTTGGTAATTTATACCTCGTTATTTTGTCATATCTTGCCCTATCCGGAGTCTCCCTTCCCCCCTTCTCTGCTGTCCCTCTCCCAGGGAAGAGGTCACATGTGGATCCTTGTAATCAGTTCCCCCTTTCCAACCCACTCACCCTCCACTCTCCCAGCATCGTCCCTCACATCCTTGGTCCTGAAGGTATCATCCACCCTGGATTCCCTGTACCTCCAACCCTCATATGTACCAGTGTACAGCCTCTGTCCTATCCAGCCCTGCAAGGTAGAATTTGGATCATGGTAGTTGGGGGGAGGAAGCATCCAGAATCTGGGGGTATTTTTATATCATAATAAGTTCCATTGCCATCAAATCAATTCTGACTCTCAGCTAAGTCGCACTGTAGCTTAAGGTTTCCAAGAATGTGCATTTCTATAGGAGTAGACAGCCTCATCTTTCTCACTCACAGGGGCTAGTGGGCTTGAACTACTGATTTCTGGTTAGCAGTCTAAGGCTTAACCCATGCTCAAGCAAAGCACCTTATGGCTTAAAAAGTGGCTTCTATAAAATATATTTGAATTTTCAATCTTGTCCTCCCAAATATAATTATAATTAAATAACACAATGCTTGAAAATAACAACTTATTCTGATATATGGCATGCATGATTAAACATGACACAAAAGACTAAATTGGAAAACTACAGATACTTAAAATATCCAATAAGAAATAATAGTAAAGTATTTAAATAAAACACAAAGAGTTTTAAAAGATAATTTTGCAGTTGGAAAATCTTGCTGCAAATTAGGAATACTTTTATTTTAAACAATTGAACAAATAAATTTACCATCTTATGGGATAGATAATATCAAATTTGGGATGAATTCAAACACTGAGTATTCTTGAAAATATCATTACATTGGCTAGAGGATAAAATAAATAAAGCTTTGGAGATACATTTTCTTTAAAAGATAAATAACTTCTAAATCAGCAGTCAAATTTTCTGTTTCTATTTGATTTATCCATCACGATAATCCAAAGTCATCCTCTAAGACCCATCAGTTTTTCACACTTGCCAAACTGATAATTGAAAGGAGATAGAGTAGGAGCCAACCAACACAAATCTCATTCATTTTTGATGGTGGCAATGACTAATGAGATTTCCCCAGAGATTAAGTATTGCTTTTGGATACTCCAAGCTAATGCAAAAGTCAGATTCCGTTTGTATGACAAAGATAAAATCAAGCACTTGAGAAATGAACTTGAATAATTTCAAGGATGTAACTTATATAAACAAAAATGAAATCTGATCAGAATTCAGTGTTCACACATCTCTATATTTCCATTAGTTTTAATGTGAGAGTGTAATCACGTCTGAAATACCACCAACTCATTAGCTGTGGCATACTATTCAATAGTCCATGAGGTTTCTGTACTTCCATTTTTCACACGAGTCGCGTATATGTTTGTATGTCCTTTGAAAATGATATAGGGAAGTTCATGTCAGTGAATTTGGAAGGCTTTGATCAGAAAATTAAATGTGAGATTTGTTTAAAATTATTGTGACTGTTTCAATAATACAACTCTAAAAATGACAGTTTTTTTTCTTAATTTAGATTTATTCATTTTCCTTAGGTTTTGGTTATTCATGCCAGAAAATATATTTTATTCCTTTCAGAATTGGTATAATCCTACTATTTGAAAAAAAAATAAAATTTCCCATAGGTACACAATATTATTTGGCCTGAATCGCCTTCTAATTGACTATTGATTAGGTAAGGAATCATGGTGATTTATTTCAATTTATGTAAGTCTTGGTCAATGAGTATAAGAAATGCTACATTAGAAATATTTTTTAAGTCTATTCCTGGTAAATGTGGTTATTTTTATATATAATTCAATAAGGACAATGCCTACAGATGCTATTCTTGGGAACCTAATAATCAATTATGTGAGCAAAATGGCGCTACTTTATAAAATCAAATAACTTCTAAAAACTAGGGGTTAGCCCTTTTTAACTTTTAAATTTAGTTATGGTGAAATTCCAACCTTGTACTTAACATGATGAACTATGGGAAATAAGATATTTGAGAAGTTTATCTGTTAACATGAATGACTACTTGGACACATGGGTCCTAACCCTATATGGATATGCCCTCACAGACGAGAAGATGGACAGACAGAGGGAAGTTGCTGGTGATGTTACAGCTGCATCCAGCAGAGATACTGGATGCAAGAAGAGGCATTAGACTTCTGGAGGCTTCAATGGAGTCAACATCGCCAAAACTGATTGGAACGGTTAGTCTCCAGAACTCTGAGACAACACAATTCTGTTCTCATAAGCACCAAATTGGTCGTACTTCTTGAAGGCATGCCTTAAGTAGATACCTAATAGTGTTTTTTTGTTTTTCTTCTATTTATTTATTTTAAAATAATTTTATTGGGGGTTCATACAAGTCTTATCACAATCCATACATATATCCATTGTGTCAAGCACATTTGTATATTTGTTGCCATCATCATTCTCTATACATTTGCCCTCTACTTAAGCCTCTGGCATCAGCTCCTCATTTTATCCCTTCTTCCCAGCTGCCCCCTCCCTCATGAACCCTTGATAATTCATAACTTATTATTTTGTCATATCTTACACTGTCCGACATCTCCTTTCACCCACTTTTCTGTTGTCCATCCCCCAGGGAGGAGTTATATGTAGATCCATGTAATCGGTTCCCCTTTTCCACCCCACCCTCCCTCTACCCTCTTGGTATCGCCACTCTCACCACTGGTCCTGAAGGGATCATCAACCCTGAGATTCCCTGTGTTTCCAGTTCCTATCTGTACCAATGTGCATCCTCTGGTCTAGCCTGATTTGTAAGGTAGAATTGGAATCATGATAGTAGGGGTGAGGAGGAGCATTTGGGAACTACAGGAAAGTTGTATGGTTCATATTTGCTGCACCCTGACTGGCTCATCTGCTCCCCGTGACCCTTCTGTAAGGGGATGGACAATTGCTTTGGGTCTCCACTCTGCACTCCCCCTCATTCACAGTGAAATAATTTTTTGTTCTAATGATGCCTGATCCCTGATCCCTTCGACACCCCATGGTCACACAGGCTGGTGTGCTTCTTCCATGTGGGCTTTGTTGTTTCTGAGCTAGATGGCCTCTCATTTACTTTCAAGCCTTTAAGACCCCCTTTTTTGGTTTTCTTTAACTTCTCGTTCATGTATCTGCACTTTTTTATTTGTTCTGTTGGCCAAAATCATCCTTAGATCTCATAGGTTAAATTTCCATTCATTTACTGTACTTTAAATGTTCTTTGAATTCAGGAACAAAAAGAAGTGTGACATAGGCAAGCTAAGAGCTGTAGGTTCTGTAGGGTAACACTTCATAATGAAACCCAGTATAGAATTGTTGCTACCTCTGAGAGAACGAGCAGGGGATGGCCATGATAGGAGAAATTTTTCCTGGTAAATTCCTTGATTTCTCTTCCTTTTTTCACACATGCAGTGCTTTCCCTCCTTCCTTCCTTTCTTTTTCCTCCTTTTCTTTATTTTGAACTTTTTTATTGTGATTTAGGTGAGTGTTTGCAAAGCACATTATACGCTGACACTCAAGCATTCACCCACAGTTGTTTATGCTCTTCCATTGAAATCTTCTCACTGCATTATCACTTATTTCACCGACTTCCTTTGTTTCCATTTTCCATTCGATTTTTGTTTCCACTCTTCTGGAACATGTCCTTGGGTAAATGCTGCTCAATTGAATTTAAAGAGTGTAAGATTCTAGCAGGGAGGGAGTTCAGCTCCAGAACTTAAGAGTGACTAAAGACCCTAGTTTTTTTGGTTCCACCAGTTTCTGTTCAACTAGCAAGTCTGATCTCTTTATTGTGCTTTGTATTTTTTTGTATTTTGCTCTCCATTTTTTTTCTCACTCTATCCAGGATCTTTTCATGCCATCCTTCTCAGAGAGATTAGGAGTAGTAAGTGGGCACCGTTTCCTTCTTCTGATCTGAGGGTGGTGGAGAGAGATGCTTGCAGGGTTCGTTACTCCATTGGAAACCCATTTCCACTGGTGTTTGGAATTTCACCATTCTTCTCTGATGTACACAGGTAAGAGACAATAGTTGCAGCATGAGTGGTTGTTCACAAGTATATAATATCTTACATGCTACTCACTAACTTAGGAGGTGGTACATGGTCTTGGTGGATTACGTGGTTCGAATTAACTGTGGAGACTCAGGGACTATTGTCCTGATCTGCCGGGCCCAGCCACTCACTCTTTCAAGGGGTTTTGTTTTGTCTAAGGTTTCTTAACTACACCCTTTTGCTCCATTACACTCATGGATTTACTTATTAATTTTCAGCAAAAGTATATACACATGTATATACTTCATCTGTATATATATATGTATATATATATATTTTTTTTCATGGGTATGCTACCATTCTTCCTCCAGCACTAGGTCAGCCTGCCTGTCTAACAAAGTATACAACCATAGTTCATAGCTATTAGATTTCATCTATAACAATATTGGTCTTTGTTGGCTTAAACTCTTAAAAACTTCCTGTGTTGTACCCAGACTCCAGCATGGTTTGCCAGCTACCTCTCACTGTATATTGCCTCCCTGTTCACACAATTTAACACTGCTCTACCCTCTTGCCCATGCCTTTCTTAACATTCCCACCCCTCTAATGTGTGGGGTTGTTGTTTTTTTGCTTTCCAAATTTACATTTATTTTGTCATGTTCTGCTTTTGTTTATTGAATTCTTCTTAAAATTTTTCTGTGTTTTCATATTTTTGTTGATCTTCTTCCTAATCCATTGAAAAGTGCATCTAGCATTATTTTGAATTCCTTATAAGTAGTTTCAGTACCTTTTCTTTCTGAGAAAAACCTCTAGCTTTTTTATTAGACAGATGTTTGATACACTCTCTATTGTTTCCCTTTGTAAAAGAAGTTGTCTTTTCTGAGACATTGCGGTCTTGGCGAATCTGCACTTAATTGGTGATTATGTGTTGGTCAGACCTTATTCATATACTCTCTCCTGGTAGGTTTACTAGAGAATATTAGTATGTGTAAAGTTTTCTGTGTATTGTTTATACAGTACAATTGAGAAGAGGCTTCCTGGAATTAGGTGGTAGAAAAGTGGGTAATGGTCCTGCCCAGTTGGTGTGCTTGCAGGAGGTACATATGTAGCTGGACTGTGTGGGAATAATTTCATTTTTATATACATTTTTTATTTGCTATTGTAATTAAATCTTCAAAAACAACGTTGTCTTTTTACCATCTGTGCTTTGTTAATGTGAAATAAAATGGAAGTTATAAGAAAAAGTTGGTTGCATAGGGAATAATTCTATATTGTTTAACAGAAATAAATGAACACATCTTAAAATGGAAGATTTTTGTTTACTACATACATAATCTTTTCACCATTAAATTACATTATAAAAAATAATTTCAAATGTGAAAATTGCTTTTGGTGTTAGAACTTTTGAGGGTTGGAGTGCCTAAACTCCTTAAAACAAAAGACATGTGATTGATCTATGATACCTTCCCAGCAAGATGGAATTCAGATTTTCAGTTCACTTGACAATCATGTGCCGGACTCCTAAAGGAGTGCCTTCAGCGTGCCGTATCCGATGCTCGTCACAGTCCTACCAGGCAGTTCTGTGACGTAATTGTGCTTCCTTCCGTGGCCATGTCTGTATCCCAGCTCGTTCATAAAGACATCATTTGCACTGCTTTAAGACCCACGTCCTCTAACATGCTGTCATCGGGTAGTAAAACAGTTATCACTTAACCTAAAGGCTGGTGGTTCCAATTCACCCCCAGTAACGTGTATTAAAGACTTGGGAACCCTGTCGGAGATATCCCCAAGTCTGAAACCCCCGAGGAGCTGTTCACTCAAACCTCAGATTGCCATGAGCCAGACGGACGTAAGGGAACAGGTTTGTGTTAATGTACCTGATTGTATCTTCAAAGCTAATCGTGTCAAATAACATTACATTTACTGGTCTTGGAGGCAACAATTTCAACATATTTTATCAGGGGCACAATTTAACCAAGGATAACACCCACTATTTTCCTATGTTTTATGTACTTCAAAAGGAGGACTAATTGTAAGTATTGCATTAATATGATTACAAAGAAAGCAAGTACTGACAATATATAGTCATAAATAGTGTAGATATTGTCTTATAGATCAGTATTTATAATACATGTGAGAAAATTGTTATCTAATTGTGTTAGGCCAGGTTGACCAGAGAAACAAATCCAGAGACACTCATATATGTGTGTTAGAGAGAGCTTTATCTCAAAGAGCAATTGAATATTGAGAACATATCCAAGCCCAGTCCAGATAAAGTTCATAAGTCTGATATTAGCTCATCTGTCTGATACTAGTTCATATATTTCTCTTCAGACTCACATAGCCACTCTCAATGATATCGAATGAATAAGATCACAGGCCAGTAGGTGAAAAGTCTTGTGGATCCTGTGGTGGTGGAAGTATCTCAGCACTGGCACAGGCCTCTACGTGACTCCTCCAACTCTCTGAGTGTCTCAACCTCAGGAAAGTGAAGCAGAAAGAAACTGGGACCCACATCCAGGGAGAAAATGAGAGGCGGTTCCCAGAATCCTCATGATAAGGCCCTGCTCAAAAGGAGGCATCCTCAGGCTATGAGCTGCATGACAGGGTAGACTGCACCAGTTGACTTGTCAAGTTGAAATGAAATTATGTAACTACCTCATTAATGAAAAAGTGGGCACCTAAACTTAAATTTTTGTAATCATTAAAAATTACTGATAATAATTTATACAATAAATTAAAATAATCAGGGAAATACTTAAGTGGAAAGAATTTAATAAGTCACCCCTCTGGACTACTTTTAAAGTGAATTATCATGAATGTTTCATCCAAAGAATTTAAGTGTTTCTAATTTCTGATAGTTTTGATATCTATAGGAGGCAGGATAACAAATTTAGAAAATGTTATTTCACTCAATTTAAGTTCTTTCTTACTCATTGCACATCCTTCAGTAATAATTGTATTCTGATTTTTTAAAGGATGTTTTGTTTGAAGAGTGAAATATCACATTTATTTATGTATTTGCAACTGCATATGAAATTTTGAGAAGATGAAAGCATAAATATTCACATGTCCAAAGAAATATAAATATAAAAGGGTATGAAAATGATCATGACCTTATTCTTACTGACATTAAGTCAATTCTGAGTGGTAGGACCCTATAGGGCAGGGCAGAAATATACTGGGGTTTCAAGTTTGTAACATTTTATGAGAGTATAAAACCTCATCTTTCTCCCCATGAACTTATTGGGCTACATTAAACAGGAAAATTTGACTAGTCTGACAAAAATAATTGTCAGGATACAGATTATTTAAAAAAATACTGTTATGATGAAGGCTGAGATATTTATAAAGTATTGATATATTTATTTTAAAATATTAACAAATACATAAAGTTTATTTGAATGGTAAGCAAAGAAATTATAGCTACCTGACAGTGTTGGCAGATATCTTATTTAAATAAAATTTTAAACGTCATTGTAATAGTAATTTTATTAAAATTCACAAAATAGTCTTCACTGAACATCTAGCATAAAATAAGAAAGCTTCACTGAGTACTGTAGCATGTCTTCAAATATTGCTTCATTGTAAGACAGACTGGCTAATTAATGTACATGATATTGTTGTGTTGTTAGGTGCAGTCCAATCAGTTTCAATTTATAGGATCTCCATGAGATACAGTAGAACTGGCTCAGAGAGTTCTCTAAACTGTTATTTCAATGGAAGGAGATAACAACTTCATTCTTCCAAGTCAGGTGTCTTTGAATTTGTAGCTTTCAGGAAGCAACCAGACACTTAGCCGCTGTGGCATCTGGAAGTCTTTTCAGGTGCATTCCACATATAGAGTGATACTTTTTTTCATAAATTTAGTTCATAGTGTGAATTATATAAAGTTGCATACTGATAAATCATGAGAAACAACTAATGTAAGCATGTATCAACGAAAAGAAAGATTTCACTAAATATTTTGAGGTCTGATTAATGAAGGTCTAACTGAAATACGGAAGGTTTTGGAATTGTTCATAAAGCCAATGTGAACTATTCTAATTTCTAGAGACAAATAAAAGACAAAAGCTACATTTAAAGAAGCTTAATAGCCTAATAAACAATTTGCACACACTTGGTTTATCAATCCAGGGACATGGTCCTTTGCTCCCCCATCTTTTCCCGAAATAGATCTTTCAGAAGAAGAAATAATTCACGTATGATAAGGTGTTTTTTTTGTTTATGTGTGTGCCGGCTTTCCAAGTCCCTGAACTGCTGTAAAAGTGCACATGTTTTAGATGAATGACCGGATAATTGGCTTGGGTAGTGAGGTACTCAGTGAATGGCGCCTGCAGTGAAATCTTTGTTTCTTGGACTAACAGCAGGCAAACCAGGGAAATCTCCGTGCACCTTCTGTGCCAAGATGATTAAATCCTTCAACGCTGAATGGAAACGGCAGGAGTTTTAAGGCGTTTTGTGTCTGTGTGTATTTATTCTATTGAAAATCTTCAAACAAATACACAAGAAATGTTTATATAATAAAAATTGCTTTAAAATGTCTCTCCTAGTCCTCTGATTTTCTATAACCTATTTATGACTTACTTTCAACTGCTGAGGTTGCAATATTTACCAACAAGGAAAATATGTGTTCCCAGTTGCAGTATAATGTTGATCTCATTTGGACTGACAGCTAATCTATTCAACGCAATATGCTGACTTTGTAAAATGCTCATTACTTTATAATCTCAATGAATTTTTAAAATGTGCTATAAAATGGTCTTTAGAAGTGTAATAACTTTTAAAATTATGTATGGCATTGTCTTATACAAAGAGATGTGAATACAAATGTTCTTAAATACAAACCCCATTTCCCATTAAAGTGTAGTGTGATTATTTTGATTGGATTATTTAATATTCTAAATGTATCCCTGTCCCATTGTAAATACTAATAAAATTATTTTGAAAGCAAATAATGCCTCTTATAGAGATTCAATCTAATTATCAAGTATTGAACACCTATACTTGATCTATAACAAAGGCAGTGAGCTAAAATGTTTTGTAGGAAACAAAAATATATATAATCAACCCATTCTTTGGCCTTTGAAGCTAAAATCTTCTCTATATAAAAAAGTAAATATATCATCAGTGGTCCCAAACAGATAATCAGACACTGACAGAAATTAAATGGGGAAAGCATTCAGTTCTGTAATTTTGGGGGAAAGTCAATGCACCATTTCAATATTACATAAAGACAAGTATCAATCAATCAAATTATTTTATATCAGTGAAGAGAGCTGCAAAAATACTTTAAGAAGCAATACCATCTACAATAACCACACAAAAGATGAAACACTTAAAAATAAACCTAATTAAGGAACAAAAGACTTCTACAGAGAAAACTACAGAACACTATTACAAGAAAGCAAAAAAAAAAAAAAAAAAGAGAGAGAGAGAGAGAGAACTACATAAATGGAAGAATATCCCATGCTCATTGATAGGAAGACAATATTGTTATATTTTTAAAAATAATTTTATTAGGGACTCATACAACTCTTATCACAATCCATATATACATCAACTGTGTAAAGCACATTTGTACATTCATTGCCCTCATCATTCTCAAAACATTTGCTCTCCACTTAAGCCCTTGGCATCAGCTCCTCATTTTACCCCCTCCCTCCACACTTCCCCCTCCCTCATGAACACTGGATAATTTATACATTATTATTTCGTTCTATTTTACACTGTTCGATATCTCACTTCAGCCATTTCCTGTTGTGGATCCCACAGGGAGGAAGTTATATGTAGATCCTTGTAATCAGTTCCCCCTTTCCACCCCACCCTCTCTCCACCCTCTTGGCATCACCACTCTTACCACTGGTTCTGAAGGAATCTGCCCTGGATTCCCTGTGTTTCCTGTTCCTATCTGTACCAGAGTACATCCTCTGGTCTAGCCAGGTTTGTAAGGTAGAATTGGAATCATGATAGTGGGTGTGTGTCAGGCGGGGAAGAAGCATTTAGGAACTAGAGGAAAGTTGTATGTTTCATTTTTGCTACACTGCACCCTTACTGGCTCATCTCCTCCTGAGAACCTTCCATAAGGGGATGGAAAGACTTAATATTGTGAAGATGCCAATATTACCTGAAACAATCTACAGATACAGCACAAAACCCAAGTATGTACTTTTTTAAGTAAAGGAAAAAACTAATTTCCAATTTCCATTGGAAAACTAAAATCAATTTTATATGGGTAGGCAAATGACCCGGGATAAACAAAGAACTTAAAAAAAAGAAAAACCAAGTAGGAGGCCATGCCTTACCTGACCTAAAGACCTACTCCATAGCCACAGTAGTCAAAACAGCCTGATGTTGGTACAAAGATATATATATTCAATGGATCAGAACAGAGAACCCAGACACAAGTGCATGCCCCTACAAGCAACTAAGCTTTGACAAAGGACTTAGAAATATCCAACTGGATAAAGACAGCCACTGCAACAAATGGCATTGGAGAAACTGATTTTCCTTATGCAAAAGAATACATCAAGACCCATATCCCTCCCCATGCACAAAGACTAACTCAAGATGGATTAAAAACCTAAAGGTAAGCCTCATAGCTATAAGGACCATCAACATGAGAGCTGGAACTAACTAGGAACCTATTGCAGGGCATGCAAAGACTACCAAGTAAAATGAAAGAGGCACACACAACAGAAGACAAGATAGATGATTGATGCATGCTGAAATTACATCACTTATGTACTTTGAAAGACTATCAGGAGAGTAAAACGAGAGACCACAGATTGGAAAACAAATTAGCAATGACACATCAGACAAGGGTTTAAATACCAAAATATACCAAACTCTATAACAGCTAATTAAGGTGATAACAAAAACTGAATTATAAAATAGGAAAAAGACATAAACAGACAGACCACCAAAAATGATATACAAATGGCTGACAAACATATGAAGAAATTCTCACAATCACTAGCCATCTGGCAGATGCAAATTAAAACCATAGTGAGGTACAACTACACCCACAATGCAAGTCAATTACAAAAAAACAGACAACAACAAAATCTGGAGAGGAAATTAAGAGAATGGCACTCATATGCACTGTTGGAGGACCCGTGAATATATACAAACACTGAAAAACGATATGGGGAAACTCAGAGCAAATGGGAATTGAAATTCCACGCTAGCTAGCAATTCCACTATTACAACGATAGCTCAAAGAGATGAGAAGTAACACAAGTCGATGTGTGCTCTCACATGTTTATAGCAAAATAGTTCTCAATAGCAAGAAACCAGAAGGAGCCCTAATGTCCAACAGTGGAAGAATGGATGAAAAAATGATGTTACACACACACAATGGAATAATATACATCCCTTTAAAAACAGTGACCTTTATATAAAACTCTCTTATACATGAGTGTCTGTGGATTTGTTTCTCTAAAGTACCCAGACTAACACAATAAATAAGTAAAAAGAACATCAAAAAAGACTAAAGTCAATATGGAAATAGAGCAATCAATAAAAAAAATTTGAACAACACTGTTTAATAAACAGAACTACTAAACATGTACATACATCATTTTTCAAAATTAGTTCAATTCTAGCCACCACTCTCCAAATACATCATATGTTTATAGCTATTATAAGCATATGAAAACATTATAAACATATGAATTATCTTCTCAGATCACAGTGGATTGGATCTAAACATTGAAAAATAAAACAAACCACTCTGAATTACATAAACATAGAAATTGAAGAGCATGCTATAAAAACTTATATGTCAAGATGAAATCAAAAGATAAAAATGATTATAGAAAAAGGGAAATGTGACCACAATTTACTAAAATTTATTGGATGCCACAAAATCTTAACTCAGAGGAAAATTTATAGCGGTGAATTCCCAATATTAAAAACAGACAAAACTTAATTTTAAAAAGCATGGAATAATTCAGTCACTCACCTAACTTTATACCTTGAAAATTACAAAATAAACCAGAGTAAGCCCACAGCTACCCAGAGGAATAGTACAGCTCAGCTGAGAGCAGAGATTAATAAAACATTGTTCCCCCTTTGGACTGGTCCTGACTGGTCCCAATACCCTGAATTAACAGGAGGAGATGCTGCCCAGCTCTCTGTCATCCTCCAAGTTATCCCTATCCTCACAGCCATTGTTATATGTGAGGCCTTTTCTCTCACTGGCTGTTCACCTCATTGAAGGCTTGGTCTTTTTCTCGCACACTCTGCTTTATCAGCATGATGTCTTCCTCCTGGGACAGATCCTTCTTGATAACATTTCCAAAGTACTTGAAAAAAAAAACTTTGCTTCTAAGGAAAACTGGTGATACTTTTCCCAAGATAGACTTATTCATTTTTCTGATGTTTCAGGGTATATCCCTTATTCTGGCCAACATCATAATTCAAATGCATAAATTCATCTTTATGTTCTAGATTTTCAATGCATATGAGGCAATTGAAAATAACATGTCTTCGTATTATGAAATTACTAGATGTTCTTTATATTGAACTTTGTGTCCAATTTTCCAAAACTTGGTTAATAAAATTAAATCAGTTAATATTTATTTTTTGAGAATTCTAGAAGTCAATGCTATTGGGGCATGAGTTCTGCCACAAAAATATGTTATTCAGTTTTAGAAAAACTTTCAACTAAAGATAGAAACAGGCATAGATTGAAACAAGTAAGTCAGCAGCCGGACAATGTAGAAAAGTAAATCACACCTCCACAGTATATAATAGAACTGTGCAGACTTAGAATAACTTAAATCTTGGAAACACATTGGGGTTGAATTTATAATTGAGAGTGGGCAGCAAGTGAGATAAATTACACTCTTATTACAGCCACCCCTCTGTGTCCACTTCAAATACACAATAGGTATTTCCTAGACCCTGCCTGATATTATAATATAGTAACTATTTTGCTACCAGTGTTTTGGCTCTTCTAAGTGAAAAAAAGTTTAATTATATAGTACACCATTTATTTATTTATTATGGTACTTCAGAAGATGGTGCATTCATTCATTTCAATGAATAAAATCAGAATTCTTGAACTTCATTCTAAATTTATATTAACCCAATTGTACTTGATAATTTTATAATTGCCATTTGGGATCTATATGTGTTGATTAATCTTTGTTTGAATATTATTTTATTTCATTGTTTCGGTCTCCTAATGGCTTATTTGCATCTCATATAAACAATGGAAGTCAATAACTCACTGCCATCTGATTCATTGTGACCCTGGAAGACAGGGCAGAACTTGCCCTGTGGTTTTGAGACTGTAACTCTTTATGAGAGCAGAAAGTCACAGCACGATGCATAATAAATCCACTACCCCACACGGGTTTCTCTATAAACAAAGCATAGTTTTCCCCCTAATATATCAATATTTTTTTCACAGGTCAGGTTGTCCCTTTATCTATTTTAAATTTAATCTGAAATTTCAAACATAAAACAAAAAAAGAAAGTAAATAACAAGCCATATGCCTAGCATCCAAATCAGCAATTACCTACATTTCTCCATGCTTTTCCCTGAACCTTCCAGGGGGAAGAACAGCTGAAACCAGAGGGAAAGGGAGAGAGTAGTTGGTGTGAGATTTGAAAATAATAACTTATCAAGGGGCCACGAGGGAGGTTGGGAGGGAGGAGAAAAAGGAGGAGAGGATCCCAAGGACTCAGTGGAAAGTATATATCTAGAAATGAATGATGGCAACATTTTAACAAAGATGTCAGATACATTTGATGTATGGATTATTACAAAAGTTGTAAGAGCCCCCAGTAAAATGATTAAATAAAACCCCTTATTTTTAACAAATAATTTCAATGCTTCATAGTAAGAGAAATCCAAATAAATGAAACTAAATACTTTGTGGATTTATTGATATAATTTATAGTGTCAGGATTATGAGGTGTTAATAAAATGTCCCCTAATATACAAAGAAGAAAACACATTTCATTATTTTTCCTTTGAATATTTTTGCCATGCAGCCCCCTTTTCTGCTTGCATAATTATGACAGAGGGTCTTCAGGGCATGACTTGTTATTAATTGCTTTCAATTTATTAAGGCCAATTAATGAGCATTGGATGAAAGCAATTAATCATAATTAGGCAATTAGCCATCACAACAAACAGCACAATACAATTCAAATTATGAAATTGAACAGAGAGGGGAGAGATATCTATCATCTGAGGGTAATTGATGACAATCAGTTAACTCTGTTTTATAGAGCCGCGTAGGTTGGAATAATGATTCCCAAAGTGGTTGATACCATCTGTGGCCTGGTTCTAGAATGACTGAGGAGGCTGCAAATGTAGATGCCTAGATTTTATCTCAGTGTGATGCTTAGGCTTTGTGCTACCTTGCCTGGGTCAGGGTGATCAGCCATTTGGCAGTCATCCTTCACAACGTGCTCCAACACAATGTAATAAACTCCACGGTAGAATGTGAAATATTGCAATGCCTTCTATGAGCATCATGTGCTTGTGGTGGAGGAAAGCACCCCTTCATGTAGTCATGGCCTTGATGTAATTGCAGGAAAAACACCTCAGGCATTGACGTACTCCTGGAAGCAGAATCTGCAAGAAAGCTTGCCATTTTTGCTGGATCTGGCTTGTCAACCTCGTTTAATACAACTGCAGTTCTCAGGAGCCATCGGCAGACCGTCCACTTTGGATTCATTTGACTTTGCACCTACTCAGACTGTGGTCTTTTTGCTTTGTCTTCCTGCTTCTTGATTTGTTAGCCTCAACCGAACCCCTACCTGCACCCCCAACTACAGGAGTCAGGAGGAACTTCCAGTTTATAATCTAACTCATGGGCATGATGAACACAGCTGGACTTGACACTCATACATCTGTGTGTCATTTCTTGATATCAATAGCTTTCTTTAAACATGCACATGTAAATGTCACTGGGTTTTTTGTCTTTAGAAAACCTAGCCAAATACATTTGGCTGAAGGGGAAGCAATATGTCAAATATGATTGGAAACTTATGGATTAGAACAAATTGAGTCTCAAACTGAGTCAGGACCCCATATGGAATCCCACAGCTGAATGTGGATGTCGTGAAAATTTTGGGAGCTGTACAAGGTTTCTGAATGCAAAATTCAAAGTCAATTACTTGCCCATGTTGCATCTTTTGACTTCCCTGCAGTCCTAGATCTGAACATATAGTATACATACTACCCACTGTGTAGATGGCCGCAGTATGCAACATTAATGAATGTTGCGAGAAACACCCAGATTGCGATTTGAGAATCCTGTATATTATGAATCACCATGTTTGAACTCTGCATACAAAGCATTCAGATCCTACAGACACAAAATAGTGTAGTTATGGAGAATAAAGACTTAATATTTTTCTATCACCATTCTGCAGTATTTAAGTATCACATTAATATATCTTTGGATATGTTTTGTTACAATGTTTGACTTTTTTTACATTTTATTAGGGGCACATACAACTCTTATCACAATCCATACATATACATACATCAATTGTATAAAGCACATCCGTACATTCTTTGCCCTAATCATTTTCAAAGCATTTGCTCTCCACTTAAGCCCTTTGCATCAGGCCCTCTTTTTTCCCCCTCCCTCCCCATTCCCCCCTGCCTCATGAGCCCTTGATAATGTGTAGATTGTTATTTTGTCATATCTTGCCCTATATGGAGTCTCCCTTTCCCCGCTTCTCTGCCGTCCGTCTCCCAGGGAGGAGGTCACATGTGGATCCTTGTAATCAGTTCCCCCTTTCCAAACCACTCACCCTCTACTCTCCCAGCTTTGCCCCTCACACCCTTGGTCCTGAAGGTATCATCCACCATGGATTCCCTGTGCCTCCAGCTCCCATATGCACCAGTGTACAACCTCTGCCCTATCCAGTCCTGCAAGGTAGAATTCAGATCATGGTAGTTGGGGGGAGAAAGCATCCAGGATCTGAGGGAAAGCTGTGTTCTTCATCGGTACTACATCACACCCTGACTGACCCATTTCTTCTCCTAAACCCCTCTGTGAGGGGATCTCCAGTGGCCAAAATATGGGCTTCGGGTCTCCACTCTGCACTTCCCCCTTCATTCACTATGGTATATATATATATATATATATATATATATATATATATATATATATATATATATATATATATATATATATATATATATATATATATATATATATTTGCATGATGCCGTATACCTGGTCCCTTTGGCACCTTGTGATCGTACAGGCTTGTGTGCTTCTTCCATGTGGCCTTTATTGCTTCTGAGCTAGATGGCCGCTTGTTCACCTTCAAACCTTTAAGACCCAGATACTATCTCTTTTTATAGCCGTGCACCATCAGCTTTCTTCGCCACATTTGCTTATGCACCCGTTTGTCTTTGGCGATCGTATCATGGAGGTGTGCAGCCAATGATATGATTTTTTGTTCTTTGATGCCTGATAACTGATCCCTTCAGGACCACGTGATCACACAGGCTGGTGTGTTCTTCCATGTGGGCTTTGTTACTTCTGAGCTAGATGGCCACTTGTTTATCTTCAAGCCTTTAAAGACCCCAGACACTATCTCTTTTGATAGCTGGGCACCATCTGCTTTCTTCATCACATTTACTTGTTCACCCGCTTTGGCTTCAGCAGTTGTGTCGGGAGGGTGAGCATCGTAGAGTGCCAATTTAATTTAAAAAAATTATTTATGCATTGAGGGAGTGGTAGAGTAGAGGCTCAAGGTCCTTCCGTTTGATTTTTAAAGTTTTCTACTTCCATCATCTTTTACAGAAACCTAAGTTTTTAATTCCAGTAAGTTTTTAATTCCAGTAAGTTAAAACCACAGACCTTTAATAATAATTTCCCACTATCCCAGTATATTTGGAAGTGTGAAAAATCAATGATTTAATTAAATGACATATAATTTATAAACTAAAGTTAGGATTTATTTAAAATTATTAGCAATTTTTAGTTATGGATGAATGGCTGTATTTAGGCAGAATCAATAACAACACTAGTGACAAACTTTGCTACCACATTGTAATACCCCTAAATTGATAAAGAAAAATAAAACATGTCACATAATTTTTGCAATGTGGTTACACTTCAAATATTAATGATGGTGCGGAAAACCTCTTTGTTTAATTTGTAATGGCATTTTCACTGGAGAGAGAAATGAAAGCAACCAACAAAAACATTTTAATGCCAAACATACAACATACTGCAATACACAAAAGGGATGTGTTGAACGTCTTTTAAAATTCTCAAATGAAGAAAAACAGTATTTTGAGAATTTGCCACTGCCAATGAAAGTATTTACTTGCGTCTTACATAACTCACTCAATCACCAAAACTACAATCTTGTGTAAGATTTTGTGTTATCCTCAGCTATTAATATGTCAGAAATATTTCATGAGAAAAATGTGGGACAGAAATTGGTTATATCACTTTATTGAATGATATTATTTCCAAAGAGTGTCTGAAATTAGTAATAACCAATTTGATTAGCTTAAGGTTAAGAAGAACTCAAATTTTCAAATTCACCACTGAGGTTTCTTACATGGCCTGGTTGTTACTTTATGGAAGCTATGTTTATTATGGAAGAATGCACCAAGAATTATTGCTTTGCTGCCTTTTGCAATGCCACACAAGAAAGGAAGATAGATATTTCAAAGTTAAGGTTGTTTTTTTTTGACAAATGTCTATGTAGACAGTACTGAAACTGTGATGAGTGAGATTGTTAGATTTTTAGCAAAAGTAAGCTTGTAGCAATGAACTTGAACTCCCTTCTTGAACTTCCAGGAGGTCTTCATAACAGCATATATCACTAGAGCTAGATGTGCTTTAAGATACTATCAAAATCCTTCGCTTCTCTAAAAGTAGTTCCCTTAGTAGTCACTTGTTTTCAAACATTCAAAAGACATAGATTCAGGTTCAGCATCTTATTATTACATGCAGAGATAAGATGACTCTCCAGAGGGTGACATTTAAATACATTATTATAATTGAAAGATGAAATTATATTTTTGACTGAGCAAAATTTAATTTTGTTATTTTCTTTTCATAATGACATGGATTTCAAAGGCGTGTAATTTGTTAAGTATTTCAAAAATTCAATTTAAATGTGTTATTTAAAGAAAAAAGTGACACTGTTAAATGATAAAATAGAAAGCTTTACTAATAAAGTTAGCATATAGTAGAATATGGTGGAAAGTTACTCTTTAGAACTGTTAACCAAGAGAGATGATCAACCCAGTGACAAGGGAAAAACGAGTGGTTCAAAACTAGTGGAGGGAGGGGATAGGAGGACTGGTAGGGAGTGACTAAAGGCAAGGTAACTGAGAGGAATTACTGAAACCATAATGAAGGCTGAACTTGGTAGTGGGACAGGAGGAAAGCATAAGGAAATAGAGGAAAGGAGTAGGAAGCAAAGGGCATACTTAGAAGCCGAAATACAAACATGTACATATGTAAATATATTTATGATTATGGGGGAAATAGACCTATGTGCATATATTTATAGGTTTAGTAGTAGGGTAGCAGGTGGACATAGGGGCTCCTCACTCACACTTCCTCAATACAATGGCACCTTGCTCAGCTAAATGGTCATTCCAAGATAACCACC
Source organism: Tenrec ecaudatus (assembly GCF_050624435.1). Classification (NCBI taxonomy): domain Eukaryota; kingdom Metazoa; phylum Chordata; class Mammalia; order Afrosoricida; family Tenrecidae; genus Tenrec; species Tenrec ecaudatus. The sequence continues at coordinate 131,645,335 of NC_134540.1, forward strand.
TTCCTGACATGATAGCTGAAGACAGACGTGTGCATAAGCAAACGTGGTGAAGAAAGCTGATGGTGCCCGGTTATCAAAATATATAGCATCTGGGGTCTTAAAGGCTTGAAGGCAAACAAGCGGCCATCTAGCTCAGAAGCAACAAAGCCCACAGAGAAGAAGCACACAAGCCTAACTGAATACAAGGTGTTGAAGGGACGAGGTAGCAGACACCAAAGAACAAAAACCATCATTGTGTGATCACCTTCCCCACATAAACGATGAAGACGAATGTGTGCATAAGTAAGGGTGGTGAAGAAGGCTGATGGTGCCAGTGTTTTGAGAGATATAGCGTCAGGGGACTTAAAGGCTTGAAAGTAAACAAGTGGCCATCTAGCCCAGAAGCAACAAAGCCCACATGGAAGCAGCACACCAACATGTGTGATCATGAAGGGCCGAGGGGACCAGGCTTCAAGCAACAAAGGCGGGGGGGGGGAATTATATCATGAATGAGGGGAGTGCATGATGGGGACCTAATGCCCATCTGTAGACGGCTGAACATCCCTTGCAGAGAGGTAGTGGGGAGGAGATGAGTCACTCAGGGTTCAGTGTAGCAACAATGAAACTCAAAACCTTCCTCTAGTTCTCGACCGCTTCCTCCCCCCAATTATCATAATACCAATTCTATCTTGCAAACCAGGTGAGAGCAGAGGATGCACAGCAGCAGTAGGGAATCTGAAAACACAGGGAATCTAGGACAGATGAACCCCTCAGGACCAGCGGTGAGGGTGGTGACACGAGGAAGGAAAGGGGTGTAGAAAAGGGAAATCTATATGTAACCTCCTCTCTGGGAGATGGGCAACGGGAAAGTGGGTGAGGGGAGACGCTGGGCAGTGTAACATAGGATAGAGTAATAATTTATAAGTTATGAAGGGTTCGTGAGGGAGGAGGGAGTGGGGAGGGAGGGGAAGGGATAAAAGGAAAATGAGCTGGTTCCAGGAACCCAAGTGGAAGGCGAATTTTGAGAATGACGAGGGCAATGAATGTATAAGGGTGCTTTACTCAATTGATGAATGTATGGATTGTGATAAGACTTGTATGAGCTCCAATAAAATGATTTATTAAAACAAGAATTGAAAATAATTTTTGCAAAGGTTCAATGGTAAGAATATAATTCATCTCCTCAAATACCTAGATACACAGTTTCAGAAATACTTCCTTGCAAATTTTGATTCATAGACTTAAGTTTTGGAGAAGCTGGCAGGTTTCAACCACTGACTTTTGTTTGTTGTTGTTGTTGTTCTGTAGCCAAGTATTTTCGCTGCTGCAATACTAGGGCATGTTCCTTTTTGACCTTTGAAAGCCAACTACAAACCCCAAACTGTTAAGTGGACACTAATAATTTGTTCAGGTAAGAGTAAAAGTTGTCACAAAATCCTTTCTTTGATATCATTTGACATGCCGAGTAGTAATCCTGCCCTTCTAGTGAGAGTAATTGTGATTTTCTTACCTCCCTTTGAGTCAGCATATTATCCTCTAACCTAAGGCAAGATTTCTTATGGATTGGCAGTGTAAATACTACATAAAATGTACATTTTCCATTCCTGTGTAAGAGTACGACCTTGAATTTCTCTTTCTAATACTAGCGACAAATGCCTGGCAGGTGCCCGCCACTTATGAACCCTTTCTTTTTCTACATGCAGCAATAAAGATTCCTTCCAAAGAAAATAGCAAGAAGAAAATTCCAGGCATATTCTCAGTTGCAACTTTGCTTTCTTTAAACTTGAATGAGTCCTTGATGACATTTCAAAAATAGTTGATTTAGCAAGCAGACAAAAACAAAAATGTATTTTCTTCACCTATTCATACATATACAGCACTCATTTTCTTAGAAAAGTTTGACAAAGTATATGTGTCTCCCTGTGTGTGAATGCCTAACTGTTTAGTTTGAGTTGGTTTTTCATTTTTCCCTTAGCCTGTATCATGGAACTTGAATGTGGTAATAAGCTCAGCCTACAATAAATAGACATATTTAATTGCCTGCCAATTGGACAAACAATACATTGTTCTTGTTATGTGCTGTCCAGTCAATTCTCCTAGGTTCCCTATTTACAGCAGGGTTAAAGACCGCAGACTACTGGATGGTCTAGACAGTTTGTGTGTTTGAGCCCATCGTTGCCCCCACGATTTCAATTCATCTGGTGGAAAGTGTTCCTCATGTTTACAGATCCTCTGCCACACATGATCTCCTCGCTTAGGGCTGGGTTCTCCTGATGACATGGCCAACGTATGTCAGACAAGTAAATTCATATTGATTATTATCTTAGCAACCATTATTGAAAATACCTTGGCCTGTCAGAAAAATTACGAAATCTGTCTTCAAAATGTACAGTAAGTACTTGGCAGCTCAAAGTTTTGTTTTGGTTTTTTTCTTTTTTTACATTTTATTAGGGGCTCATACAACTTTTATCACAATCCATACATATATCAATTGTATAAAGCACATCTGCACATTCCCTGCCCCAATCATTCTCAAGGGCTTAAGTGGAGAGCAAATGCTTTGAGAAGCTCAAAGTTTTTAAGGAGCATTCTGATTCTAATTCCCCCAAGACAAAGCATGTTAGTAGACTACAGTATGGTAGTAGTCTTGAATAGTTCAGTTTCAGGGGATTAAGAATGGATGATGATTTCTATGGCGCATTCTCTCGCTTTTGAATAATTTGGTTCCAATCAAAGGGGAAGCTACTATCCGGGAGTTAAAGAAGAAAGATCATGCTTTGAAACTTATTGTGGTAGCAATTTTACAACACTACTTGATAAGATTGTACTCTGAAATGGTATATGATGTCTAGCTCGCTCCTACTAAAATGGTTTGGAAAAAATAAATTTCACTACCTCATAATAAAGCACAGGTGGCTCTATCAATGTGAATTTATAATAAGCTATCATATATACTAATGTATAAGCTGAGTTTTTCAGCACATTTTTGGGGTTCGGCTTATACACAGGCCAGTGGTACCCCGGGGAGGTGTAACATTTCGCGGGTGATTGCCGTTCCTCTGTTGTTCATTCAAAGCCCCGCTGACACTGCAGGGCTTGCATGTTTGTTTACTCACATCTACCCAATCAGAGCCGTCCTATGACATGGACGGCTCCAATTCGCAGAAGCACCCATAGTGATTCACTTACGCCGGCAACTGAACTGGTAAGGATGTGTCTGTGGCTGGGCTCCGTCTCTCCCCACTGTTCTCTAGGTTAATTCACATCCTGCATTTCCCACCCTAGGCTTATACTCGAGTCTATCAGTTTTTCTGGTTTCTCAGGTAATAATTAGATACCTCGGCTTATACTCGGGTAGGCTTATATTCGAGTATATACACTAAATCAAAACCCAACTCACTGTGTTTGACAGGGTTCTCTGGAGAAACAAAACTGGGACACTTATGAGTACACACACACATACACACATATACACATGGATAGATATGTACCGCATGAAGAAATATAACAGCTAAATAGTCCACAGCTGTACAGAGGGGTCAGTCCAACTCACTTTTTTGGATCAAATAATATACTGGAAATTCTTCAACTCAGGAGGGTTGCTGGGTCCAAGGTCAAAGAAGCAGACAGCAGAGTCTTTCCTAGGGTAATGCAGGCAGTTGGGCCACAGGCAGCAAACAGCAGGTGGGTCACCACAGTCAGAAGCTCAGGAGCTTAGCAAAGCAGCCTGGATAAGATATGGATTTCAAGCAATACAAGACGACAGGATGCGCCAGCCTCAAGCTCAATCGATGCATACACCAGCGGCATGGAGAAGCAGATCTTGCGGGAACCTTAAGCTCTAGTAACACAATCCACAGGTTAGCTGTCCCACAGGTAGTATAGCTCACAAGTTGCGGCAGAGAACCAGCTAAAGCAGTCACACGCTGGTCTGATCACCAGAGACCAAGAGAGAGGGGTGTGCATGCCAAGCCATTTATCTCTTTGCCCTCTAATCAAACTGTGACCGTATTAATCCCACATGTTCCTATTGGCCAGGTTGGCACAATAAACCTACCTATCACACTCACTGTCATTGACTACTTGGCAGATCTTAATTACCCTGTTGGACAGGGTACAATTGCCAATGAGTTTCTGAGACTGTAAGTGTAAATTAGAATAGAAAGCCCTCCCTTCTCCCTCAAAGCAGCCAACCTGCAACCACTCTGGCACTAGGGTTCTCCCTGACTTTACAGTAGTCTCTATTAACACCCTTGTATGTTTTTCCCTGAATGCTAAGTGGTTAAACAATAGGTTTGGCTAGAACAATGATGAAGATAGTGGAAGACCAAGAGATGCTTCTTTCTGTTGCATAGTATCACTATGTGTTGGAGCAGACTTGACTGAACCTAACAAGTATCAACCATATCAGAGTCACCTCCATCCCAACCCCTACACTTAAAACATACGCAAACAGGAACATATCCTTTGGTTTGGGGATCTGCTAATATCTCACACGCTTTCTAGTGTACATCCTAGAATTTCAGCCTTCCTTCATTTCTTGCATTTATCGATACCTATTAATACTGAAGTACACTTCAATAAATATAGACTTTTGCTAGAATATCAATTTTTCCAACTGCAAAAGGTTGCCACCCTTTGTGAGAAGTGAGTAGGTAATTCTTGTTAATAAGTTCTACAGATAGGTATTGTATTTTGTATTTTTCCAAAGGGCATCATGGCTGTGCTATTTCACTATGCTGCATCTGTTTTTATTTGATTACCTTTTTACTCATGCCTGATAACTCTGATTTAATAATTGTCTACTATTTAACCTCTCTTCTAATATCCACGGAAATGGCTACCCAGAAAGTCACACAATTCATGCTTAAAGAGCTTATTAAAGAAGTTAAGTTGCAATGTCAGTGAGAAATGCTCTGGGTAGTTCTTTACTAGCACATGCTACAAAATGCTCAAAGGGGCACACATCTCTCTGTACTTCTTAACCCAAAGGCTTTTAAAGTCCATGGGTCAGCAAACCCTGCTCCATGAATGAAGTGCCCAGAGGACACACCATTCCAGTGAGCCTCAGCCTTCAGGCACTCAGCTCCAAGTGCTCCCAATTAAATGCCCAAAGGCAACCCACTGTGAAAGCCCGCCTTCTGCAGACAGCACTCAAGTTGCTCTTGCTCGTGGGTTGTGAAGTTCATCACTCTGCTCCATCCTCTGGCTCCTGGTTACACTGCTGCTCCTCTGATGGGTTTTGGTTATCTGGGTCCAGGAAGTTCACCTCACAGGGATCTCAGTTTGAGATGATTCGCTCCACTCTTCACCCTGGCCAGTAATGAAGTCCTCCTTTCTGCTTCTCAGAGGGCTTATTTTTATACACTTCAGGATGGCACTTCAGGGAGTCCTATTTGAAATCACTCAGGTGAATGGAATCCATATCTTCCCCACCCTCTTACCAGATCCAAGTAGAGAAAGGTCGTTTGGTGATAGAGACTTTAGCTGGAAGAACCTTATTAATTAATTCACTGTCCCTATATTGATGATTCTCTCCATTTGTCCAAACTTTACTATAAATGAAAAGGGACAAAATTGCACATTGACAATACAGCAAAGTTGTACATTGACAATACATTTTGAAAGGAAGAGCTAATTAGGAATCAGATCAAGAACACACACAAGATTAATTAAGTCCTTGTTTCATTAACTTCACAATTTTAATAACTGTTCATTAAAGAATTTTGTTTTATTTTTGAGCATTGTGGTTCTCTTAGACTTTTTTCTCTTAGGTTCAGCATTATTTAATATACAGTCCTACGAAACTATGTAATTCAATGAAAAATACCTCATTTTTAATGCATCTCTATCTTAATAAAAAAAGTTTCTGCAAAAGCTTCACCCAAATGTCTACAAGTTTAAATAATAGCGTTAGAAGCACACAAGAGATATATTTGTATAAGACAAACCTAATTTTAAAAAATCTTAAAGTTATTTGCTCCCATTTTACTCCCCAAGGACTTTTCTGTTTCCTTAGCATTACTGACCTTGAAAGTAACCAGTTTCTTTGACTGGTTTTTAAAGTCTAAATTTATGTATTACCTTCCATAAAGCCCAAATGATATTTTTACCTATGTTTTAGGATTACATAAACTAACATATTACGATGGGAAGTAACCAATTAAGAGTTAGTAACTTAAGCAGTTATATAATTATGAAAGTCAACATAAGTCACTATGAAATTACAAACCTCAGCAAAGATTTCCTAAAATAATTGGTTCCTAAACTAAACTTTGGGTAGATGGATTTTGCCTTATTAATAGAAGAAAAACACAGATTAAGAAAGAATATAGTTTTTCCTGTTTTATAACAACCCGTTTACATTTTCCCTATGAAAGGTTATATATTCACTCAACGAAAATTGAACAAACCTCATTCTCTCTTTAAGATGAAGTGGTCTCTTTCATTAAACTCATTTAGCATGGTAACAAGTCTTTGTTTTCCTTTTTCATTGTTAACAAACCCCTAATTACCAGTAACTTCATCATGCCCCCTTTAAATTAAAAAAAATAAAGAATATTTTAAATTAACAAACTACAGATATGTTAGTGTTTTGTAAGGATTAAAACTCATGGGTTCAACCCTCTGAACAGCAACCGTTCATTGCACTCCAGCCTATAAATTTCTGGTGGGTTTGAGAATTCATTACAATGGCCATGCAGAACCCATAGGCAATACTCACAGGTATGGGATTTATTAGCAAAGTCAGCAGGTTAGAGGATTGGGGATTAGAAATATGCAAGATATATGAGGGAGTACTCCCCCCAAGCTGGATTATTTTCAAAGATATGTATTATTTTTATCAAAACAACATTATCAACTTGAAAGTCATTTCCATTACACTTAATGCATTGTCAAGTCTGTGATTCCATTCTCGGAAACATTTTTCAAACTCACCTATTTGCATGATTAACAGCATCTCCCTCATTTTTTTCTTCACCTCTTCTACATCATCAAATTGCTGCCATTTTGTGTCCCTCTTCATTATTGGAAACAAAAAGAAGATGCAGGGAGTGAGGTCAGGTGAATAAGGTTCGTGGGACAAGAGAGGCATGCTGGGTTTTATTGTGTGCCAAAAATGGGTGCACTGAGAAGGCTACATGTGTAGTTGCATTGTCATGGTGGTAAAACCAGTCCCCATCTACCACAAATCAGTTTTTTTTCTTTTTAAATAATATTAATTATTTTATTGGAGGTTCTTACAGCTCTTATAACAATCCATACATCCATTGTCAAACACATTTGTACATATGCTGCCATCATCCTTTTCAAAACATATTCTTTCTACTTGAGCCCTTGGTATCAGCTCCTCATTTTTCTTCTCCCTCCCCTCACCACCCTCCCACCCTTATGAACCCTTGATAAGTTAGTTATAAATTATTATTATTTGCATATCTTACACTGTCCACTGCCTAACTACACCTATATTTCTGTTCATCAATCGAGCTGCGGGGTTTTATTCATCAATCATTGCAATTAGCCCCTTTCTCCCCCCACCTTCCCCCTACCCTCATGGTATTACTATTCTCATTATTGTTCCTGGGACGTTTATTTGTCTTGGACTTAGTGTATCAGATCTCTACGGTGTACCAGTGTGAATGCTTTGGTCTGGCTGGATTTGTAAGGTAGAACTGGGGTTATATAGTAGACGGTGGGCGGGGGGAGCATAAAAGCACTGGAAGAATGTTGTATGTTTCATTTGTAGTATACTGCACCCTGGCTGGCTCTTCTCTTCCTTGTGACCCTTCTCTGAGGCAATGTTCAATTGTCTACAAATGAGCTTTGGGTCTCCACTCCTCCCTTCATCATCAACATCAATATGATTTTTTAGGATCTTTTGATGCCTGATACTAGATTTCATTGATACCTCATGATCACAGAGGCTGGTGTGATTCTTCAAAGTGGGCTTTGCTGCTTCCCAGCAAGATGGATATTTGTTTATCCTCAAGTCTTAAAGACCTCAGATACCATATCTTGTAATAATCAGGCACCATCAGCTTCCTTCACCACATCTGCTTATGCACCCATTTTGGCTTCAGTGATCATGTTGGGAAGATGAGCATCACAGAATGCCAGGTTATTAGAATGAAGTGTTCTTGCATTGAGGGAGCACTTGAGTAGAGGCCTATTGTCAGTTTGCTACCTTAATACTTAACATATAAATATAAGTACATAGATCAATGCACTTATATGTATATATAAATATATTCACATCCGTACCTGTCTGCATTTATACTTCTATAAATGTCATTTGCCTCCTGGTTCTTTCCTCTATTACTTTTACTTTACTATTGACCCACTATCATGTTTGACCTTCACATACCTTTTAGCAATTCCTCTCAGCTGCATTGCACTAGATCAGTATACACTAGGCATTCTATGCCCTCCTCGCCATTGATTTTAGTTCACTTGTTCCCTTATTTCTGGGTGTGTTGTCTCTTCCCATCCTTTCCCTTACCTCCCCCTCTTCCATGTCCCCTGGAATTGTCAGTCCCATTGTTTTCTCCTTGGGATTGTTATGCCCCCTATCTTTTATAGATAGACATGAGAGAGGGGAAAAAAACCCTATAAATAGGTCCAGGTCTGTCTGTTGACCTTTATGAATGTTTTCCAATTGAGTCTGATGAGTTGCCATTTTTTTAAATAAAGGAATGTCATTATTGAGGTCAAATAGGAAATATGTTTTGGTGATAGCTTAAATGACTGCAAATTCCTAATTATAGAGCTATGTCATGTCCTGTTCTTTATTCATATAATTTATATTTTAAAAAAACTATGGAAAGGGAATCAAAGATAAAATAGGTCACAATAATGTCCAAAAATGACATTAGAATTCTAATATTTCTACATGACGCCCTTCCCTTGATTTCATTTAGTACATTCACCTTTCTTATTAACTCCGGGCTTCACTAGTTCTCTATCTGGCTGATGGGACAAACATAATGAAAATAAGCAAACAAAATTAAGCACTTCAGTAATATCATTTTGTTTTGCTTGGTGCTAGGAACTTTACTGCCACTGGTATTGATAAGACCCGGCTTCTGGAATCATCTACCACCAGGTATAAAGGTGTTTTAGACATCCGGTCTCTAATTAACTACAGAAGGTTTGTAAACAAAATTGACATGCCGGGTGAAATTAGGAGATTCATTTGGGAAAAGAAGGTATAGCTCCAAATATTGACCTATAGAAATGTGAGCAATTTAAAAGATCTTTTTATGCTACTAAATTAAGAAATCGTGTGGTAAAAAGATAGTATATACATTTCACAAGCAGCTTTTTGCAGTAAATTTGACAATATATCATAAATGGTTATTATTTTTCATCAATTATTTATGTTATTATCATAAAGAGACTTAGCTTAAGTCTCTTTATATTATAAAATTAAGTTTTAAAAAGAATCAATTAAATTACCTAACCCTGTTGTGGTAGGTACATAATTTCATGTCAAATTGAAAATATATAAAAGTGTAGGAGTGAGTTTAGCCTGTCAATCAAGTCTCAGCCTGATGACTTCGCTTGGATGTGTGATCCAGCTATATGGCTCTCTGGAGACCAGTCTCTCCTCTCCTCTCCTCTGCTCTCCTCTCCTCTGCCCTCCCCTCCCCTCCCCTCCCCTTCCTCTCTCTCTCTCTCTCTCTCTCTCTCTCTCTCTCTCTCTCTCTTTCTCTCTCCCCCTCCCTTCACCTTCCTGCTTGATGACCACCTTGAAAGCTGCTGGAGTCCTGTGATTCGTCCACCACCATTGGATTCACATGACTTTATGATCTTCCTGCATTCTGCATCATTGCATGTGGCTGCGTGAGTCTGAACAGGGACTTATGGACTAGTATCTGACGTATGGACTTGAGTTGGACTGGGCTGGGATGTGTTCTTCATACATGATTATTCCCTGATATAAAGCTATTCCTTATACATAATGTGAAGCAATGGGTTTGATTCTCTAGACCACTCAGCCTAAAACTCTTGTATGTTGGTGTATATAGAAATGTCAAATGTGATATGAAGATTAGTCACACAGTGTTGCTATTAAAATCACAGTTCATGCATATGTTGAGCTTATTCAAAAATGTGTTTAAATATGTATCTGTGATCAGTAGATAACTGCAGATAAGTTATTCTAAAACTTTGTTAAAAATAAAATATGTTACTTTGAGGACTAAGGTGCTCCTAAACCAGATAGCTTCAATTGCCTCGCATACATGAGGAAGATGGGCAATGAACAAGGAAAACTGGAAAATAATTGGTACATTTGAATTACAGTGTTGACAAATAACACGGACTATTCTACAGACTTCTAGAAGTCTGCTACCAAGTCTTGTTAGAAGAAACACTGCCATAATGTTCATTTAAATCACACTCAGCGAGACCTTCTCTCCCATACTTTGAAAATGTTATCAGGAGAGCAATCCCTGGAGAAGGCCTTCATGGCTGGTAAGTAGAGGTGCAGCCAGAAGGAGAGAAAGCACCTCAACAATTAGAAACAGAGCAGCAGCAATGAGCTCAAACATAGCAAAAACTTTAAGGCTGTCTCGGGTCCAGGCTGTGTTTCATTCTATTAACCATAGGGTATGTGGAAATCAAAAAAAAAAAAAAATTTTTATAAATAGCACCTAGCAACAACAAATATACCTTCCACTCTATTATATAACTCATGAGATAGTACAGTCCATTACCTTGCAATCAGTTTGACACAGAGAAAGCATTAAGATACATATTTAGAAACAAGACAAATAATATTAACCACAGTGAGATGTTCCATTTTATGGTTTTTCCTATGTTGATAATTAACTTTTTTCAAATGCGAAATAAAGAAATAACATGAGATTTTTATAAAGGCATAAGGAAAGAGGCCTTTGGCACATCTGCCTAACCACTCTTCGTTCGTTTGTACAAAGGGTTGCTACGAGTCAGGGGCAAATCGTGACACCTACCAACCCTAACCCCACACTCACAGAAAAGAAACCAATAAGCTTAAGGAAACACTTAGTCATTTTTGTTTCCAGTTTAAAACGTAAATACAAATGATAGATTTTTCTCTGCACAAAAGCCTAAAAATGTTGGATTTTATATTTTCTTTATTATAAATCGTTTAGAAGACTAAATTGAATTAAAGGTAAGTGTGTAATTTATTTGAAAATATATATTCATTTTCAGCAATATTATGACTTTTTCTTTTTTTACAGAAATGTATCATAGTACAATTTCTGGGTTATTTGATTCAAGTTATTTAATTAATTCAAGTGATGGAATGGGCCTTTATTTCAAGTGATGAAGCAGAAAAATAAATGGGCCTAAATTATCACATACATTCATACGAAGAATATTTTATAATATTTCTATGGATGCTGCAACAAATTGTGATATTTTTAAAGTATAAAATAAAACAAACTTGTCCCTTTTGTTTCTGGCAACTAAAATCCAAAATAAGTAGTCAGCACATTCTCAAGGATGTAGTAGACAATTGTTTTTCCCTTGTCTTCCATAGCTTCCAGAGGTTTCCTTCATTCCTGGACAGCTGGTTTCATCCTTTATCTGATGTCAACAGCTTACTATACCCTAATCTCTGCCTGCTTCTGTTATCATTGAATCTTTCCTCTAACTCTGATGCTCCTAGTTATATCTTATAAATAGCCATTTTTTTAGGGTTCCCCAAATAATTGAAGGCAAACCTCTAAGTCAAGATCCTTATCTCGGTCACATCTGGAAACTCTCTTTTAATATAATGCTGGCAGGTTTGTAAACATGTGAAAACACTGTAGAAAGTGATATGCCACTGCCCCAATCAACTGGGAATAGAAATCCCAGATAATTCAGCAATACTAATACTGGGCATGTGTCCCACAAATGTAAGAGAGAGAACACAAACAGATGTATTGACAATAGCAGGAAGCTCGAAGCAGATCAAATACCATCAGGGGAAGAGTGGATGAAGAAATGCTGGAACAGACACAGAGATGCCCCCATAAAATGCTTTGTGACGTGGCTGGACCTGGAATCCATTACAGGACCTGGAATCCATTACACTGGGTGAAATTAGCTAATCACAAAGAGACAAGCACTGTCTGAGACGACTACTTAAAAAATAAGCCAAATCAAGGCAGGAGTCTGTTCTCAAGTCACCTAATCTTCTTTTTCAGTTTCCCACGCAAGGACGTAGTGTGCCTGCCTCGAGCTCTGAACTATAGACCACACTTGTTTATACATTTTTAAAAGCACTCTACCAGGGCACATGACACCTCGATTTGCTCAGTTTCACATGGTGCAGCGCGGAGGAAAGAGCATCCACTGCCTGCCTGTAACATAATTTTCTGTGGTGTGCTGTTAGGTGCCAGGGAGTTGGTTCACAACACCGTGAAACGCTGCCCAGTCCTGCACCATCCTCGCAGATGCCCTTTGCTTGAGCCCATTGTTGCAGGCGTGGTGTCGATCGACTTTCTTGAGAGTCTTCCTTTATTCATTACTTAATGCTTTCTCTACCAAAGTGCCCGATACTTTACCACGCATGATACGTTTCCCCATGAACCAGAGTCTCCTGAGTAAGTCTTCCCAACATTGCTGTGAGAACTCTGGCCTTGCTTCTTCCAAGACAGCTGTCTGGATCCTTTCAGTAATCACCGGTATTCTAAGTATTTTTCTCCAGTCCGATCATTCAAATGCATCAATTCTTCTTTGGTTCGCTTTATTCAATGTTTAACTTTCATAGCATATGAGGAAACAGAAAATGCCATGGCTTGGGCTAGGTGCACAAGAATCAAAGTACGATTCTTGCTTTTCAATCATCTAAAGAGGACTTTTTCAGCAGATTTATATAATACAGCTCATCTTTTGATCTCTTAACTGGTGTTTCCATGAACATTGATTATATATCCAAACAAGACAAAATCCTTGGCAACTGTACTTTTTCTCTGTCAGCGTACTGCTGAAATCATTGTTAGAGGATCTTTGGAAAGATCGCCGGCATGTCATATCAATGCTATTCCAAAACTGAGTATTCTGTTGGACCATCTTTCTTTGCAATGGGTACAGATGTGCCTCTTCCACTCAATTCGCCATATGCTGCCTTCCAAATTTCCTGACATAGTAGAGTGAGTGCTTCCAGTGATTCATCACCTTATTGAAATATTTCCATTGCTGTTCCATCAATTCCTGGACCCTCTTGGGGGCTAATGCTTTGAGAAGAGCTTGGAGTATTTCCTTTCAGAACTATTGGTTCTTGCTTCTATAGTTGTCCCGTCCCGCGGGACATCAACAACGTGGATACCTGAAAGAGGGACTGGGAATGAAGATGGGCAAGGTGCGAGAAATTGAGGCAAGACAGGAATCTGATCAAGCCTCATTGATTGAGTTGAGAGCAGAGGTTTAAATAGCCAGCGAAGGGCTGGCCCCATTACGTCACATGTAAAATAAGGTACAGCTGAGGTAGCCAATAGTCGTGCATCTCCAAATAAGGAAGAAATGGCGGGCAACTGATCAAACAGGTAAGTATGCTAATGAATCATACCTTGCGCCTGGGGGGAGGTGCCACCAGTCATGTATTGACCAATGAACATAGCAGCTGCTAGTGAAAGAGCACCAATCCTAGCAAGGGTCAAGACAACCACCCTGTGGCGGGAAAGAAACGAAGGGCAGTAAAACCTCAGGGCAGTTCGTATGGCAGGAAAGTTAGAGTAAATTCATAAAGGTCTTACATGGCTTAAATCCAGGGTGGGGAGACCCGCAGTTCCTTATCTATAGTACCACCTGAAATTTTGAAATGCCGACTAGTTCTTTTTGGTATAGTGACTTGTGTATATATCTTCTTTCGATGCCTCCACAATTATTCAATATTTTGCCCCTAAAATCCTTCAATAGTACAAGTCAAGGCTTTAATTTTTCTTCAGTTGTTTCAGTTTAAGACATACTGAGCATGTTCCTCCTTTTTGGGTTTATGGAGCTTGGTATTTACACATTTCATTGTGTCTTCTCAAGCTCCCCTTTGAAAATTTTGATTAAACTTGCTGACCTCATCATTTCTTCCTTTTTCTTTAGCTATTCTATGGTTATGAGGAAGTTTCAGTCTCTTCCGACATCCACTTTAATCCTTTCTCTCCCGTCTTTTTAATGACCCTTGCTTTCTTCATGAATGATGTCCTTGGTGTCCCCCTCAGCACTTTGGGTCTTCTGTCATCAGGGTTCAATGCAGCACGTCTCTTCTGGAGATGTTCTCACAATTTACGTGGGATAGAGACAATGTCATAATTTGGCTCTTCTGGATTTGTTTTAATTTTCTGCAGCTTTATCCTGAATTTACATATGAGCAATTGATGGACTGTCTTGGTTTTAGCTGCTTATAGTGTGCTTCTCCATTTTCTGTTCTCATAGATGTAGTCCATTTGATTTGTGTGTATTCCACCTGAAGAAATTCATGTGCAATCTTCATGTGTGTTGTTGAAAAAGAGGTATTTTCTACGAACAAGTTGTTGGTCTTGCAACATTCTATTATCCAATTTCCAGCTTTGTTTTTATCACCGAAACCATATTTTACAATTCTGGCTCCTTCCTCTTGTTTCCAAATGTTGCATTCCAATTGCCAATAATTATCAATGCTTCTTGATTGCATGTTTGATCATTTTCTGACTGTAGGAATTGCTGGAATTCTTTAATTTCTTCATAATTAGCTTTAGTTCTTGATACACAAGATTGAATAATAGCTGCATTCATTTGATTTCCTAAAAATGGATAGATGTAATCCTAACACGGAGAGCATTGTTTGATTCTGAAACGTACTTCGATGAATGCAATCATTCCTCTTGCATCTCTCATTCATCACACACCATTGCATCACACACCACAGGGGTTTCTGCTTCAAAATCACCAAGACCAGCAAAGTTCCGCTCCCCAATGCCTGGTATACTGATGTTTATGTGTTCCATTGTATTTTTCCAATTTTCCTAGATTCACTTATTGTACATTCAAAGTTCTGCTTATTAGTAAAGGTTTGCAGCTGTTTCTCCTTATGGAATCATAACCCTTCAGCAAATGAAGGTCCCAAACGCTTCATTTATGAAGGCTTTACCCCATTTGTGTTATTGGGGTCAACCTTACTTTGAGAAAGGAGCACTTTTACAGTCATATTTTGATGATGTTCCAACTTAATCATCTTCTGACACTAATCAGACAAGGTTCTGCTGCTATCCGCAAGATTTTCAGGGACTAGTTCCTCAGAAGTCCCCAGATTTCTTCTTATTATTCATCTATTCATAATCTTGAAGCTCTGCTAATGCCTCTTCATTGTAGGGAACCCTGCTGCTATTTGAAAGACTAGTGACATAGCTTCCACCATCACGCCACACTAGAACAACTGACAGGCAAGCAGGGGAAAAACATTGATTTTCCTATAATATTCAATGTATCACTTATCTATCCATCTTCCCTGCTGTCGAGGATTGGTGAGTATAATCTGGTAATGTTTTGTTGTGAAGTGTCATTGAGTCAGTTCCTACCCATAGTGCACGACAGAAGGAAACACTGCCTGGTCTTGAGCCATCCTTAAAAATGTTCCTATTTTAATAGGTAGCATTAATGTATTATTTTATGATAAACAGCAAATGATAAATTTTCTTTTATGCTCACATCTAGTAAATTCCACAGATATGTGTATGTACATATTTTCACACATATCCATATATACATGTTTATATGAAGGGTACCCCCTGTCCCCAAAAACCAGAATTGCACTGGGTGGATCCTAGTATGCATTTCCCACCCTGGCAAGCATCTAGCAAACTGCTCTGATTCAACGCACCCAGTGGCATTTCCTGGGAGGTTCTCTCTGGTCACAGTGCATTTGGCAAACAGGCAGTTTTGCTCATTTTCATCATTTTTGAAGGCCGATTTAAGAGAACAGGGTTCAGCTGTGAAATTTTGTTTCCTGCTCAGGAAAAATGCCACAGAAACTGTTGTTGAACACAACTTACAAGGAACACAGCTTACAAGGACAGTGCTTTGGGCAAAATAACTTGAGTGTGTGAGTGGTTTTCATGTTTCAAAACAGCTGAAATAGTGATTTATTGATGACAAACGTTTTCTGGACGTCAGCCAACTTCCTGAAAGGATGAAAATACCCACTTGGGTTGCTCATGGGGTTCGTTGCACCAGGCCAGACTGTTGATCTAGCTTTGTAGGTAGAGTTTCTGAAAAGAGAGCATAACTGCGTGTGGTGAACAAGACCGGGTTTGTGGCACACAGGGGACTGTTTTGGCCACCATGGCAATGCACCTGCTCGTGCAGCCATCCCGGTGCTTCAATTTTTGGCCCCACAGCATGCCTCTCAAGTCCCACACATCTTACTCATCTGACCTCGTTCCATATAACTTCTTTTTGCTTCCATGAATGCAGAGGGACATGAAAGAACGGTGAGATGATGATGTACAAGAGGTACAAAAACAAACCACCACCACCCCTAAACAACACCAAGGGAGGTGCTTTAAGCCATCCAAACAGATGAGTTTGAAAAATGTTTCCAAGTATGGAACCACATGTGAAAAACGCATTAAGTGTGATGGAGAGTACTTTGAAGGTGATAAAGTTATTTTGTTTTATATATATATATATATATTTCATAGTTATGAAAAAACACCTTATTTTATTAGGGGGATATCTCCCTAATAAGATTAAATGGATTCATCTTAAATAGATTAATTAAATAGATTAAATTGAATACAAGTTTCTGGTTTTGAGCTAAATAACTTAATACTATTCAAAAGCACATTTTCAAAATTTAAAAATTCATGATTACTTACACATCTTTTGATAATACCCAGCCATGACAGTACCTATGACTAGCATCAACGTATAGGGGCCAATTTTGTGTCTTAAAAGCAAAGAGAGTTGAAACTTGAAGACTCTCTTGGCAAATTATTCAAGTAACTTACAGTAACTTGGCCAATTTATTTAACTTCTGCACTACTAACTATTTCTTTGGCATATAATAATACTATATGTAATATATATCTAATATTAGTATAATAATATTGATATAAGATAACCATTAAAGTTTTAATTATATTTAGGAAATATACCTTACAGAAAATGTATCAGTTTTTGTTGTTGCCATTATTGTTACAAATACCTATTTGCAGAAATAAAGTACTTTTTAGGAACATCTCCACCGAAAGGAATTACTTTCTAAATCTACAGTAATCTGGGAAATTGTGTATGTCATATATATATATATATATATATATATATATATATATATATATATATATATATATATATATATAATTAAATTGTTTATCATAATTTTTCTTGAATACTCATTCCTTCTTCTTAAAAAAGTTAATTCCCTTTAGTATCTGCTCTGAGTTGGCTTACTATTTCAGTCCTGTTTAACTTCAGGTATTTGTGACTCATTCAGTTTCACCGCATCACTTCTTGAGAACAAGTCTTTATCTCCCTCATTTGCTGGCATGTAAGGGTTATGTGGAAGAAAAGTACATTTCACATTGATGTGTTATACCTAAAATATCAAATAATCTTTTAGAAAATAATTTTCACATGGAACCAAAATTAAAACACTTAAGATATATATCTTCTAATATGATGAATACAGTGCATAAGTAAAGTATAAAAGTAATATTTGAAAAGGTATGGGACTCAGATTTTGTGTCTACTTCTACCTCCCAAAACTTTATATTTTGCTAGTCTTTTCATGTGAACTCTAAAAAAATTGAATCATCAAAATTGCTATCTGGTATAGACAGGTATATTATTTTATTATGTTTGGATTGTTCATATATTTCTATTTGAAGTGTGTTTTATTGTATCTGTGGAGTTCTTTTTGTTTGATGTTTAGGGCCTTTTAAAGAACTGGATTATCAAGTTGGCTTTGAACTCACTTTTCTTTATAATTCCATGAAGTATGCTCACGTCAAAGCTTCCTGGTGTTGGGTGTCATCACCTTCACTGCACAAGCAGATGCCCATGTGATACGGTGACATGGTTTCATAGAGTTGTCTAACCTTCAAAGTAGTAGTAGGCCAAGACTTCTCCACCGTAGCTGCTAAGTAGATTACGCCTTTAATTTTCACTTCTCAGATGAGCAATTGAGCATAGCAACACCACCATTCCTTTAGAATGCTCTTGCAATATGTTAAGATCAGTTATTTTTATATAATATCCCTTGCATGTGTTTATTTTTCTCATTTGAGACACTTAATATTTTCTGTTCACTATATGGTTGTGTGTATCTCCCATTTGGAATATAATCTGAATTATATGTATGTGTATACATGTTTTTCTTCTTCTTGCATCTAGACCAGAACCTGCAATTCCTTTAGTGATTAATAATGTATTTGTTCTTGTTGTTACTTATGATATAAAAAATGATTTGATAATGTTATCAGCTTACATGTTGTCAGAATCTCTATTATAATTAGAGCTACCCCTGTAGAATTAATTTAAATTTCATATTTCATAAATATATCTATATTTATTTAACTTAATTTCACTATTCAATATATAAATATTGATATATTTCTATGGCATGATGATTGTACTCTAAATAATTCTGCTCCTCAGGAAACATTGTAGACCCTAATAATGTAGATCTAAGGTTTATAACTAATTTAGTTGGTAAATAAATGAATGAATTTACCAGGATCAGAAGGAAGAAGCTTTTAGAGTGATTAAACCACGTGGTTTGAAGACAATATTCGATAGAGCATGAACTGGATATTCGAGTTCTGTAGCTCGTCACAGAGTCTGACCTCACCCTCTTTATTTGGACAAACCTAATGTCTTGTGCAATGGAGTCATTCTCCCATCCTCCTTCTCTTACTATTATCATTGCTATAGAATTATCCTGGAAAGAAAAGCAGAGAAGTGTGATCTCATCCAAGTTTCTAATTTCAATTACCTTAAATGCCACGAAATTTGAATACAATTTCATCTCTTTATTATCTAATTTCATTTCCTTTTAGGTAAATTGCCAGTGGAATTTTCTGTAGGTTTGTCTTTTTTAATAGCTTATTACTAACAATTGCATAGGTCTCTACATACCACTGGCATATTCCTGTATTGTTTTGGTGCACAATATCATGGCAGACATTGTGTGCATGTGTGTGTATTTAGGCTGTCTACATTAATAATTGTGAAAACAAGTTTCTGTCTTTTGTGCTGTTGCTATTTATATTTGAGAAAATTTGCCACTATAATTTCTGTCTCAGTGTGCTTTCCATTACCCCGTGTGTACTGCATTTTCCGCCGCTTCTCCCCTCCCCCCATGTAATATATTTTTATGTAGTACTATCTTACTTCATTATTTCTAAAATATTTAGATTACGTAATTAACTTTTACTCTAAATATATAGGATTCAGTTTTTATTAGTGCATTTATTTTGAATATCTCAAAGGATGCGTGCTGATATTCTATCAATAATACACACTGAAAATTTAAACTGAATGTGTAAAATCATGAGCCTATCTATAAAATGTATTGTACTGTGCTTTTTTTGTTCCTTCTTTTTTCTTATTTTAATTTAACAGTTTTATTGCAATATGATTTATATATCATACAATACAATGGCTTACATATTAGAGTTGTCAATCATTACCATAATAAATTTTAGAGCACTTCCTTCATTCTTGTACCCTTATCTGCAACTCATTACTCCCCAACCTTTCCTTGCCACAAAATTGTGGAACTATTATTCTATATTCTATCTCTATAGATCTGACCATTCTGGATTTCATATAAAGAAAATCATACACAAGCTCCCAACAAGGACAACAATATAGAACACAGCAAAACTCCAATCCTACTAAAAACATAAGACAATAAAAACAGAATAATTAAAAGTAGACCAAAACATACAACAAATGGTAATGTGCTAAATTTTTATGTAACTCTATCTACATTAATCCCTTTTCTCTTAATTCGGTTTGAGGTCAAGAGTATTCACATCCCTGTTCACTGGAGGCCTACTCCATGTGGGAACTCTGGACATGGATTTGAGCTTTCTCCGTCATTCATAGCTTCCTGCAAACAAGGTGCTCAGCATTAAAGCTCTCATAAAATGCCATCCCCTGATGTTGGGGCTTATTATTTTCAAACACTGAATTGGACATACTGGGGTTCTCCTGTGTGCACTTAGCTGATGTGTCACTTAGACAACTGTGTGTTTCAAGACAACCCTTGTAAACCTCAGGCCCTACTCTTTCTATCTGACTTCTTAGACACATTTTGTTAGAGCACCAAACTAGTTGTTATTGGATCTATGGTTACAATTATGTGTGAATTTAAAATCCAATAGTTTATCTGAAATTTGCTGATCTCTCTCTCTCTCTCCACTTTAGAGGCAGCATTCTCTGCTTGTTAAGAAATAATTTAAGTAAACTCCATGAGACATTTGATATTTCTAATTACAGTATCATCAATGTAGCCAATGGTATAGAACATAAAGTAATATTGAGAAAGGGAAAATATACACATGTAGGAAAGCTTTTTAGGTGAACATACCTGGGATAGTCACATACACAGGTTGAAAACATAACGGTAGCAACTATAGGGTTAGTAATGGAGTTAATGGTTTATGGCGTATATGGAAAGGGAAGTTGGAAGGAAATTGGGAAGACGTGTTAAAATGAGCACAAGGAAAAAGAATGTGTTGGACAACTAATTATGGTGATGACAGTACAATTATTTTATATTAGACCTAATCATTGAAGTGCATGCTATATGAATAATATGTTAATAAAACTTTTTAACTGGAAGGAATAAGTATTAGTCACTAAGAAAAACCTTTAATAATGTTCACGCACTAAGGCATAACTAAGTCTGCAGGACTAAGACATGGCACAAGAAGCAAAGAAAGTATGTCAATACCAAGTACATTGTAGTCTTAATGTGCCAGTTATGAAGAAATCTCAAAGATGAGCGATTTCAACACAATTTAGTGACTTCCAAATTCATGATCTTGGGACAGCAGCCCTTTGCTTCTTCACTAGGTTGTTTCATTTTAAGTCCAAAGGAATATTTCAGTTCTTTTAATCTGCATCAGGTGTGATGTGGTTACGGTAAATTCTGATTACATTAGTGTGATGTCCAACGCACATGCTTCTGATTTGGGCTACATTGAATGATGTACATCTCAACAAAGACAAAATCTAAACTGCAGTTGTCTAAAGCACGCAGCCTTGGTCACTGAAAGCCAAAAAACCAAAAAAGTAGATAAAAATGCATGCTTAAGCAACACAATACTGGTCATCACATTGGGAATCTATGGAAGTAATGTTAAACCGTTTTCCCAAGGTTGGCCTTCCCTCCTGTATTTACTACCAAGAAAAGGGAAATCATCTTCTTAGTCACAGACAGATTTCCCCTTCTCCAGTCATGAATTCCCATTGAAATCCACTGCTCACCGTTATGGGGGTGTCTATTAATTTAGGGTGCTCCAGGGACAGTACTATATGGCAGGAAACATTTGGCCTTCTCTCTGCTCTAAAAAATAAAAAACAAATGAAAAAACTGACCCTAGCTGAGGTGAGGGTTCCTCTGATGTCCAAATGAGGGCCTGACAAATGGATTTTAAGCTTTAGACAGACACCCCTATATTGTCTGGGAGATTGGATTAAATCATTGCATGGCCTGAAATTAGATACTTAAGTTTGTACTTAAAATAATGGTTCCAGAAAATTCAATACACAGCTCTTCTGTGATTGATTGGCTTCACTCAGCACGATGATCTTCAGGTAAACCCATGTGATGCAGGGCTTCATAGTTTCTTCATTTTTTAAAACAATCCCAACCTCCTTGTCTATTCAGCTACTGATAGGTGTTTGTGCTATCATGAGCAGAGCTGTGATGGACAGGGGAGAGCATACACCTGTTTGTGATATATCTCTTCTCTTTCCACCCAGTAGAGGCATTGCTGGATCATATGGGATTTCCATTCCGGTTTTTTAGGTAGTAACATAATATTTTCCATAATGGCTGTACTTGGTTACAGGTCCACCAGCAGTGTATGAGTTCCAGTCTCAGCACACTCCCTCAATCACTTGTGTGTGTGTGTGTGTGTGTAATTGGGCTGCCATTGTCAATGGAAGGTGACAATTCATCTTTCCTTTCTTTTCCTTAGTTAAGTTTGCCAGTGGAACATCAATTTTGTTAAAGAACTAAAAGAACTAACTTCTAGTCCTTTTGGTTTCCCCCCATTATTTTCCTGTTTTCTAGTTAATTTATTACTGCCCAAAACTTTATTATTTCTTTTCTCTCGATGGCTAAGTGTTTACTTTGTTGCTCTTGTTCTAGTTTTTGCAAATGCCATGTTGATTTTTTATTTTGTATTGATCTTTGCTTCCTTTTTTCACAACTGTGTGGTTGCTGTAATTTGCCCATGCAATTAAATAATTTCCCCTTGTTATTTCTATTTTTGATTTCTAGTTTTAGAGCATTGTAGTCTGGGAATGTGCGCTGCTGCGTCTGAATGTTTTAAACTTATTCAAGCTTACTTTATGGCCTCGTACCTGGTCTGTTCTGGAGTATATTCCATGTCCCTTTGGCAAGAATGTACTATGTGTACTATGAGTTTTTCTTGAGAGTAGTGTATTAAAGTATCCTGCCATATCGCCAAGCTCTCTATTTCTTATTCCAATTCTGTGAGCATTAGATTAATGTATTTTGGAGGTCTTTTTGAGAGTATGTTTTTAATATTGTTATAACATTTATAAAAATAAAATGATGGTCTAGTATTCCTTTACCATCATGTAGTAACCATTTTTTCTAATGTTGCTTCTTTTGCCTTGAAATTTACTTTATAAAAAATTAATATGGTCATTTCTGCTTTTTTATTGCAATTAACTTGGTGAATTTTTCTCCATCTTCTGAATTTTAGTCAATTTTTGTCTTTGTGTGCAAGTTGTGTCTCTTGTAGGCAGTGTATTTATCGGTCTTGTGGTTTCCCTTACTCTTCATTTTCCCTAGCTGTTCACAGGACTCTGTGCTTTTACTTGAAATTTTAGAGTTTGACTATGAGAAGTCACGATTTATTTGGGGGAACAGGGAGGAGTGTACACCCTCGGGCGTTCTTTCAGCTTTATGAATAGCTAGTTACTCTTTCCTTATTGTGTACAGGAAGTTGTCTTTCATGATTCTTAGTACTATTTTCTCTGTGCATATTTTTGTTCTATTTGCTCCAGAATCCCAGTGAGTTTCAGGTTGTTTCCCTTTATAAATGCCCCACAACATTTTAAGGCTTCCTGAAGATTGTCTTGATTTGTTGCTGATATTTTTATCTCATCGCTTGTATTAGGAAAAAATATTTATCTTTCAATTCTCTAATTTGATTTTTTTTCCTTCTCTTGGATTCAGTTACTCTGTCCTTTTACCATGTGGTCTATTTCTGTTATCATATTATTTATTTTTTGGAGTTCTATTTGATGTAGGGTTTCTAGTTTTTAAATTCTTTCCTCCATCCATTGTAGGTACCTAACCAGCATTCTCCTGAATTTGATTTCTGATAATTCCAGGGCCTTTTCTTCAGAGTAATTCTCTTGTCCTCTGTGGTTTTCAGAGGTTTAGTTAGTTTGTTTTCTGCTATTTTTGTTATTAATATTATTAATTGTATATTACAATTGACTTTTTATCCATGGCACTGTGGTATAGCTAATAGTCTGAGTGGGCTGCTGGAAAGTTGAGTGGAATGTGCAGAAAATTGAGCTTCATTGTTTTGAGGATGGATTATCCTCGGCAGGGTGTAGCATGCTTATTGCTTTCCAGGCAGGGATATGGGGATGCCTGGGTTCTTCCTGCCCAAGTTTCCGGGGTTGGGGGTACTATGGAGCAGTGCGGCTGGAGCCTCCCTCACCTGCTGGAGCATAAATGGTTGGGCCTTTCCCTCGTGGTGTGAAGGGGCAGGAAAAGTCTCCCTTGCTAGGGCCCAGGGACCTCTGGGGCCTTCCTTGATAAGCAACAGTGACAGCCTTTCTTGTCTGGTCTCCTTGACACCTGAGGTTTTCCTTGTCAGATTGCTAGTGTGACCAGGGCTTCTCTTGCCCGATTGTGCTTAGTTTTGATAATCATGTGTGTGTTCTAGAATATTGATACACTGTATTTGCAACGTACTACTTATAGTTTGCTAAAAATACACTAATTTGTCCTAAATTACTGTATGATTTAAGAACATTAAGATAATTTTCAACTGGAGGTAATTGTATTATCCATTAAAACAGGCACTGAAGGTTTTCTAAAACAAAAAAATCCAAAAAAGAAGACATAAAATTGTAGCACTGATAGTTAATTGAAAGTTGTAACTGCATGAGGAATGCCAGTGTTATTGAAGGTATATGTCTATATGATTATGTTTTAAGTATGCAAAACAAATTGTGCTGCCTCAATATTTTTATCATTAGAATAATCAATTTAAATACATAGTGCATAATGACACTTGGATACATTTTCTTTATGGTGTTTTGATTGAAACAATATTAAAATAAATAGCTTCTTTTATATGTTTCAGCAACAATCCAATTAAGTAGAAAACAATGCTAAACAAAGCTCATTGGTGGGCAAGAACTAAAAGCAATCATTTAATGTAAAGAATGAGAAGCATTCAAAATATTTCCTTGTTCTTCAGAGTCGGTAGAGTATGTGTTTAAGTTAAAATTGTCAATGTTATTTAAAATAATAATAGTTTTGCTGAAACATTATTGGAAATATTAAATTTCCAAATACAATGCAGAATATAAATCAATGTATTTTAGCAGCTTTAAAAAATTACAGGGCCCATGGTCTTAGATAAATCTCTTCGACTAGACCTCTGTGAATTGCTGAAGAGTCCGGATGCCAGCTTGAAGACTAAGGTGTACCTGATAGAAACGATGGTTTTCTCTATTGTCATATGTGACACAGTCAGAAATTTGTTAGAAGCAAGAATGGCAAGAATTTCTATCATGTGATTTGGGCATGTTTTCAAGATGGACAAGTCCCCGAAGAAGGACATCCTACTTAGTAAAGTAAAATGGAGTGAAAAAGAGGAAAAGGGAGTTCTGGATACAGTGGCTAGACAATGGGCTCACTCATAACAAAAACATTTAGGGTGACGAAGGCCAGGGAAGTATTTTTTCTGCTGCACGTAGAGTGGGTCTGAGTTAGAGACAACTTTATGGCACTTAAAATGACAATATTTTTTCAGATAATTGTGCCTTAATACTTTGGAAATCTCATCAACTATCATAAAATATGGACCTAACTTATGTAACAACATGACTGGATATTTAATTAAAATAATGGATTGCAATAATTTCATTGGGGGAAATAATTAGATGCTTTAATGGAAAGATGTTATTTATATTAAGTTGGCTAATTTTTTAAAATTCTTGATTCCATTTAAGCAATTAAATTTAAACTATTCCATTTATTCTTAATATATGCTGTGTAGTACCTTAAATACAAATAAACCTTAAGAGTGGTTCTGCATAGTAACATATAAACAATGTAAGCCTTTTAAATACCCCCATATATTTTAAATGAATTTTTGTCACCAAAGATTTTAAGTACATACAGTTTTAATTTTCCTACCTTAATAAATTATTTAGCTACTCAGATCAACATATAGGCCTGAGGGCTATAGGATTTGGAGGCACACTGTATAAAGTTGCACATAGCATCTTAAAAAATTAAATCAACAGTAATACCCCAGGATACGTGCCCTAAATGTGATGATCTTTCTTTCTTCTTTATCCTTCCTTCCTTCTTTCCTTCCTTCCTTCCTGCCTTCCTTCCTTCCTTTATTTCTTATTTCAATGTGACCCTTAATGACAGCTTTTAAATTCCATGCCAGTGTATTTGAAAATCTCTCCTCTACCTGTGAAGGAGTTATTAGAAATACTTAGATACTCTCCATCTCTGACCAATAAGAGTAGTTTCCTTAAAGCATTCAATGGACGATTTATATGAAGAGATCATGATTCAATGAATATTATTCGAATCTGTTCATTGTATAAGAAAACCCTTTGATTGCAACACACACACACACACACACACATATATATATATATATTATACCTACTCCAGAATAGATCATTTTTTAGAATATAAAGAAAACATCAATGCATTGAAAATATTAAGATACTACAAATCATATTTTCAGATCACAATGCTCTAAAATTAGGAATAGCATAGAATGATCCATTGTAAAAATTGATATACATGGAAATTGAAAATACTCTATGTAGGAACCACGGGATAATTGAAGAAGTGGAGAACACAATTAGTAATGCCTTAAATCAATTGAGAACGCAAACACAATATAGTA
Source organism: Tenrec ecaudatus (assembly GCF_050624435.1). Lineage (NCBI taxonomy): Eukaryota > Metazoa > Chordata > Mammalia > Afrosoricida > Tenrecidae > Tenrec > Tenrec ecaudatus. The sequence continues at coordinate 131,671,653 of NC_134540.1, forward strand.
CAGCCCTTGGGACACAACAAAAGCAGTTCTCATTTGGCAGCTCATAGCAATCACTATCCACATCAATAGGCAGGAAACTCAACTTAAACTGGTTAACACTGTGTTAGTCTGGGCAGACTAGAGAAACAGATTCAAAGACGGGCACATGTATATAAGAAAAAGGTTGATATACAAGAGCAAATTCATATTGAGAAAATATCCCAGCCCAGTCCAGATCAAATCCATAATTCCAATATTAGCCTATTTGTCTAATACCAATCTATAAAGTCCTCCTTAGACTCACATGCAGTGATGCCAAATGCAGGAGGATCACAGGCCAATGGGTTGGAAGTCTTGTGGATCCAGTGGCATTGTGAGCATCTCAGCACTGGCAGGCTCTCTACATGGCTTCTCTGGCTCAAGAGGTCTGGTTGCATCAGGGTTTAGGGCCATGTGGTTTCTCCAGTAACCAGGGTGTAGCATCATGTGTCTGCTCAGTTGAGCATCTTTCAGGGAGTGAGCATTGTCAATAGAGTGTATTTCAGGGAGAGAGAAGTGTCTCCCGCCTCCCAACAAGAACTACAGGATTTCCCAGAATTCTCAGGAGGCCATGCCCACACAGAGGTTTCATTGGCTATGACCCAATTGACAAACTAGACTCCACCCCTTCACTCTTAATCCTCTTAAGTCCAAAATTTACACCAGAGTATGTAACTATTACACATGTCAACTACAGCAATTAAAAAATCCCAGCAAAACAAGTAATCAGATATGTCTAGACAAGAACTAATAAAAATTTAGGCACAAATAAAAGAATCCGAACAGTAAACAACTATGGAAAAATTAATAAGATCAGAAGTTGGTTCATTGAAAAGATTTAAAAAGTTGATAAAACACTGGCAAACCTAACAGAGGAAAATAAGAAAAAAATAAATTCCATAAATAAGGCCTAAAATGGTTAGACTACAATAGAACCAAATGAAATGAAATAAGCAATCATACAGTATTATGAAAACTCACACTCCATCAAATTTGAAAATCTAGAAGAAGTAGATACATTTCTAGAAATGCATTATTTGCCTTTCATTAATTACCACAAAAGGATGTATTAAACCCCAGCAAACCTTTAACAAAAGTAGTTAGATATAATCATAAACATCAATAAGTAGGGTTTCACTGAGGAATTCTATAAACTTTCAGCAAAAGACTTAATAACAATTAAGTCATCTACTAAAACTATTCCATAGCATACAAATAGACAATATAATAACCGATAATTTTATTAAGCAACTATAACTCTGATACCTAAATCAGGCAAATACATAGTCAGAATTGAAAATTAAAGACTAATATTTCTATTGCCTATACATACCAAGATCTTCAATAAGATACTTTTCAAAATAATTCAACAACACAGCAAAAAAATAATATAGCATGATCAAGTGAGATTTTTAACTAACATGCAAGGATGGTTTATTATTTCAAAACCAATCAATGTAATTCACCACATATGCAAAATAAGGGAGAAAAAGATGATAATATAAATCGATGCAAAAAGTGCATTTGATAAAATTCAATATCTATTCCTTATAAAAACACTCAATAAAATAGACATAGAAGGAAATTTTCTCAACATAAAAAAGCCATGTCTGTTAAACCAATGACCTGACTCTCACTAAATGGACAGAAATTGAAGGCATCTCTTCTATGAATGGGACTAGACAAAGTTGCATTTTATCATCATTTTTATTTAATACAATCCTGGAAGTTTTAGCAAGCACGATTATATATCATAAAGAAATTAAAGATACCCACATAGGATCCACATAGTAGTAAAAAATTACTTTTTATTTTGCGTTTGACATAATCCTATATGTAGAAAACTCCAAAGATCCACTCTTAAAGTTGCTGACCTAATTGAAAAATTTAGCAGCATAGCAAACTTTAAGATCAACATTAAAAAATATCAACTGGATTCTTATATGTTATGACATGGAAAAGGATATTCAAAGAAAAATTCCATTTATAATAAGTACACAAGATAAATATTTAGGAATAAACCTCACCAAAAAAGAAAAGGCATCTACCAGGTAAACTAAAAAGCATTGATATAAGAAACCCAAACAAACTACACAAACAGAGCAACCTCCCCTGTTCCCGGATAGGCATACTCAATATTGTGAAGAAGTCACGATTACAAAAATTACCTTCAAATTCAATGGAATTCCTAGCCAATTCCCACCACAATTCTGCTAGGAAATGGAAAACTAATCATCGGTGTGATATGGAAAGGAAAGGTCCTCTGAATAAATAAAAATGATAAAAAATGAAAACAAAGGAAGAGGCCTTTCCCTCCCAGACTTTAAAATTTATTGCATATTCACAATAACCCAAACTGCCTGGTGCTGGTACAACAACAGCTATGAAGACCAATGGATTAGAGTCAAGAAACCAGAAATGAGACTGAGCAGCTACAGACCCCTAATCTTTGACAGAGGACTAAAGCGCATTAAGTGAGGACGAGATAGCCAGTTTAACAACAAAAAATGGTGCTAGAAAAGCCGCATTTTCACCTGTAAAGAAATAAAAAGGAGCCCATACCTTGTACTATGCTAAAAAATGAATTCAAGATGAAGACTACAAACCACACAACTATGAAGACCATCCATGAAAAAATATAGGGACAAACTTAAGGAACCTAATACAGACCCCCTAATACTACCTAATATAATGAAAAATGGCCACACTATATGACACAATTAAGAACTGGGACCTACTAAAAAAGACAACCTTTAGTGCACATCAAGAAACTTCATCAAAAGAGTTAGCAATGACATAAAGTTTAGGAATAATACATCATAAAAAAGACTAATATCCAAGTCCTCCCTTAATACAAGAGCACTTTGTTCTACTAAACTTGAATTCCATGATGTACACCTTCCCAATACGATCACTGAAGACAAATGGGTGCAAAAACAAATGTGGTGAAGAAAGCTGATGGTGGCCAGCTTTCAAAAGATATAACATCTGGGGTATTAAAGGCTTGACAGTAAACAAGCGGCCATCTAGCACAGAAGCATCAAAGCCCACATGGAAGAAGCATACCAGCATGTGTGATCACGAGATTTCAAAGAGATCAGGTAGCAAGCATCAAGGAATAAAAATCACATTATTGTGAATGAGGAGGAGTGCAATGTGGGGACCCAAAAGCCATTTGGGGGCAACTGGACATCCCCTTATAGAAGGGTCACGGGGAGGAAACGAGCTAGTCAAGGTGCAGGGTAGCAGCGATGAAACATAAAACTTTCTTCTAATTCTTAAATGCTTTCTCCCCTAACTATCATGATCCCAATTGGTACAGATAAGAACTGGAAACAGGGGATTCAGGGCAGATGATCCCTTCAGGACCAGTGGTGAGAGTGGCGATACTGGGAGGGTGGAGGGAAGGTGGGGTAGAAAGAGGGAACCGATTACAAGGATCTACATATAACCTCCTCTGGGGGATGGACAACAGAAAAGTGGGTGAAGGGAGACATCAGACAGTGTAAGATATAACAAATTAATAATAACTTATAAATTACCAAGGGTTCATGAGGGTGGAGGGAACACAGAGGGAGGGGAATAATCAGGAACTGATGCCAAGGGCTCAAGTAGAAAGCAAATGTTTTCAGAATAATGATGGTAACAAATGTACAAATGTGCCTGACACAATGTTTGGATGTATGGATTGTGATAGGTGTTGCATGAGCCCTCAATAAAATGATTTTTTAAGGCTAATCTCCAAAACTGACAACATTTTAACAAGAAAAGTTCATAGATTTAGGAAACAAAGCTATGGAGAGAAGTATAAACATAAGTGTGGACATATGTAAATATATTAATTCATAAAAATAGATATATTAGCATACGTACATATATTTATATGGCTATACATTGAGGATATGGATGGATTTTGGACCTCTGCTGAAGCCTTCCCTCAATGCAAGACCACTTTGTTCTAATAACCAGGCATTCTATGAAGCTCACCATCATGACAAAATCATTGAAGACAAAGTGGGTGCATAAGCAAATGTGGTGAAAAAAGCTGATGGTGCACAGTTATCGAAAGATATAGGGTCTGGAGTCTTAAAGACTTGAAGTTAAACAAGCAGACATCTAGCATAGAAGCATCAAGCCCACATGGAAGAAGCACACCGGCCTCTGATAACATGAGGTGTGGAAGGGATCAGGTAACAGGCATTAGAAGACCTAAAACAAAGCAAACATATTGTTAAGAACGAGAGGGGTCAGAGCAGAGACCCCAAACCCAAATGTAGACAATGGGGCATCCCCTCACAGAAAGATCACAAGGAAGGATGAGTCAACCAGGGTGCAGTATAACACACAATACTCCTTTGGTTCTTTGAGGCTTCCTCCACCTCCATTCTCATGACCCCAGTCCTGCCTTTCAGTTTTGGCTAGACATGAGCATGTACACTGCTATAGATAAGAGCTCACAACACACGGAATCCAGATCAGATAAGCCCCTCAGGAACAGAAATGGGAGGAATAATATCAGGAAAGTAGGAGGGTGGTGTGGGGAGGAATGGAGGAAGGGAGGAACTGATTGCAATGATCAACACATAACCACCACCACCCCTGAGAGATAAACAACAGAAACATGGGTAAAGGGAGAAGGCAGTTGGTGTAAGATATGAAAATAAAAATAATTTATAATTTAGCATGGGGCCACGAGTGTGGGAGGGGGGAGGGAAGGAAGGGGCTGATGATACCAATGGTTCAAATAGAAAGTCAATGTTTAGAAAATTATGGTGGCATCATATATATAAATATACTTGATACAATTGATGTATTGATTGTTATAAGAGCTGTAAGAGCCCCCAATTAAATTATATGTAACACAAAGAAATGAATAGAATATTTACCAAGCACAATATGAAGGTAGCCAATAAACATAGGGAGAAATGTTTGTCCATTAGCAATAAGACAAATGCAAATTTAAATAATGATATGTCAGTTCACAGTGAAAATTTAGCAAAATTCAATAAAACAGAAACTGACAATTGCTAAAGAGGATGCAGAGAATTTGGAACACTTTTTTATTGCTGATGGGACTGTAGGATTGTACAACTGAAAATCAGAGCCTTCTTAAAACAACAACTCAAACTTTAGGTTCCAATACGTTGGAATATTTGCTTCACAATCCTTTGGTGATTGATCACGGTGTATTTCTTCCATGTGGACTTGCTTCACATCTCACTTACATGGCTGATTGTTTAGAGATAAGATGCTGTCTGATAGCCGGGCACCATCTAATGTCTTCACCACACTTTGCTACAGCACCCCTGTCTTCTGTGTTCCCTTCGTGAGGGCAAGTATCCAGCAGGGTCATGAGATAAGAACTAATTGTTCTTAAGTTGGAGTTAGGATTTAGTGTGAGGCTCAAACCCATTCCTAGATCTTTGTTCTTAAACAAAACAGATTCACTCAGCGTTATCCAAACATTTTTTCCTTGAATGCTATTTAAGAAAATATTTTAATATCAAGGTGATTAATACATTTTTAATGCTTTTCTTATCTTGAGACCACATTGGAATGCATATTTTTGTACTAAAAGAGAAAGATAAATTTGAATTTCCATAGAAAATCTGTTATCCCAAAACACAATATAGAACTAAAATTGTTTAGCCATTTATTTAAACTGAAATGCACACACAGAAAAAATAACATTTAAATATTTAAATTTGTAGAATATATTAGAAATGAAAATATACACCAAGAGTATCAGAAGAAATTTCCCTGATTGTTGCCACTGTGTAGAACAAGTAGGAAGGAGGATGACATATTAAAAGCAAACGTTCCTGAAATTGCTACTATCTTTCCTGTTCCATATATCTATTAGGAAGCTCTAGGAAAAATTTGAAAGATGTCTTTATTAGAAGAATCAAATTACAGGAAAAGTTTGGAAAGACACTATAAATCTGAGTTTCCTTCAAGAACTGATAACTCTTTTGATAAATCTTACTATTTGAAAAATATTGTAAATGCTCAGGGATATTTCAGTAAGTATTTTATTGACTATGAAATATCAAGAAATGACCCCAAATCACCAAACTTTTCAGGAAACCCTCTAAGAAAAAAGTACCAGGCAAAACTAACATATAAAAACTAAGCAATTTTTTTAATAGAGAAAAGTGAAGATTCTGAAGAATGAATCAATAAACTTTAGTACTCTAGTGAAATAATAGAGTAGATTTCATCCATATATAAAAAAATATCTAAGAAATGTGTTACTATAGATTTAAAAATCATAACTAATGGAATATATTATTTTAATGCACAACTAATTACAATATTTTTTAAATCTAAGAAAATCACATTAGGTAAATTACTCAAGGAAACTTTCAGACAGCTTATCCTTCATAATAAATCATCTGCTACATGTTCAGGGTAGTGCATTAGTAAAGCAGTCAGAAGGCAGCAGCTCCAGAAAATGTCAAGGTGCCTTTCCAAAGAAAGGCATTTCAGAGGACGCTTTGATGAAACAACCAGAAATATGAAAAATTGCATTTCCTGGTCGCTAATGAAAGCTAGAAAATAGGAATAAAAATTCAGATAGAATTTCAATTAAATGATTCATAAATCTTTATTAGACCTTTCTAAAATTGACAAATTAGAATAAATCAGAGAGCATGCGATATTTTAAAGTATCTGCTGACACCAAGGTGATTTTTTTCCTTTCATATTTTATATTCAATTAAATGACCCATAGAACTCATGGACAACTCTTTCCTGGTTTTCAGCTCTAGTATATCATATAATTTATTTTTAAGATGAGGCATATATCTACTTCTTAAAGCCTTGTAATTTAAAATAATCTCCCTTACTTTTATTCTTGTTGAACTGATTGGAAAAATACAGACATAACTGTTTTGAAAGTGAGCTTAGTTGACAAAATAGGTTTTCTGAAAAATAAATAATCATTTATCCCCTGTGGGCTAATTTTACTTGAATGATTTTTTAATTTTTTATAAACTTTTAGGTATCAATAGTTGATGTTAAAAAATATTGTTTAAAACATAAGCGGGTATTGAGAGTTACATTTTTTTATTTATTCAAGGGTGAACTATCTTAGCAGTCACAGAGGCTCACATTGAAAGCTTGTTCAGAAACAGAGCAAATAACTACTTTTAGAAAATATTACAAAAGGAAACAAACCATGCAAGATCATCTGAGCCATATGAAATTGGAAACACACAATCTCTTTCCACTATAACTCTTCTCTCTTCATCACTCACCATACTCAATTCAACGATACATATGTTGAAGTTTTACTTGACAAATAGTTGTCTCGTGTTTTATTTCAACTCTCTTTTATTCAAACCCATTGATTTTTAACCTAAAGATTTATGAGTCACATTATTTTTTATCTTGTCTTTGTTCTAAGACTTAACAAGAATTCACTAGAAAAACTATCTGACTTTAGAGTCTGTCTCCCAGAAGAATAGTAAAGCATTGCAGATCTCCCATTCAAGTGCATTTTGTTTAAATGTGTAGTATGTGTCATAACCTCCTATCAAGTTTAAAGAAAATTTATAATATGTTGCCCATACGATACTTACAGAAATAGCAATTTTCTGGAGTCAATTTGTGAAGTAAAAGTGTAAATTTCTATTTCTGAGTAAGGAATACATTTTAATAACAAAAGTAAAGCATACAATGTTATTGTGCTATTCTAATTAATATTTGGTGCTATGTTATTAAACATACTTTTATTAAAGTTGTATCACATTATATATTGAGAAAAATAGTTCATTTCTCAAACATCAAACATGTATTCTTTACAAATCAGAGGGAAGCACCTTCCATTAACCAAATGGACAGATAAATTAGAAAATCAAAATGTGGAAGATACATTTTGGCAAAGGTTAGGGAGAGAATAGAAAACAAATGAAAGAAATGTTCTTTGAAAGCACTTTCTGATTCACCCTTCTTCCGACAACCAGTGTAACCTAATTCTTGTCACATGACATCTGGATTTAGGAATGTTTTTACCCTGAAAATTTTGAAATTGATGAAAACTTTGAAAGCTCCTGCCCACTGCTGTCCAGTCCATGGTGAGTTTAAACAACTGACCTTGCAGGTAGCTGCTCAATATGTAGTCCACTACACCACCCTGGACTAGAGACTTTAACTCATCAACTCTCAACTGCCAAATGCAGAAAGACCTTTCACCCTCTCATTTCCTGTAGACTGAATTGTGTCCACACCAAATTATGTATGATAAATTCGAATCCTTATAATTTCAAAAACAAAAAAGCCACCCCAGCTTATTGCCATAGAGTCAATTCTGACTCATATCAATCCTAAAGGACAGAATGGGTTCTCTGGGTTTCCAAGACTTTAATTCTTTATGAGAATAGATAGCCCTATTTTTCTACCTAGGAGCAGCTGGTGGTTTCAAACTCCTGACCATATGGGTAGTAGCCCAACGGAGAACCACTACACCACCAGTGTTCCTTATACTTTGCAGGGGGGAAAAAGGAAATTTTTGAAAAAAGGCGAGGCTATACTGACTGGTTTTAATCAAGGTATGCCGGAACTGAGTCCCTTCCTTATACTTATCCAATCTAGATGCTAAACTGGATTAAATCAAGAGAAGCTGGATTAAATCAAGATCACGGTAACCATCCTAGAAGAAAGCTCATTAAATCTGTGATCCTCGATGACACACTACTTGCTAAAAGCAAAGAAGACTGGGTGTATTTATTGATAAAGATCAAAGACTACAATCCTCAGCATGGATTACAACTCACTATAAACAAATGTCACCACAACTGGAAAAATACATCTGGATTGGGAGTGGGATGTCAGAGCTATGTCTAAGTTCCTTGGACATGGTACCTGGAAGTACTAGTCCTTGGTGGACTTCATGCTCGGCAAAAGGAAAGGTCAGGGAAAAGGAGGAAGCAAAACTCCTCAGCGAGATAGAGGGACGCAATAGGTGCAACAGTGAGTCAACCTTCACATTTGTGATGAAGGCTGTGGATTAGGTGGTGTTTTATTCTGCTGTACATAGGATCACTGTGTTGGGTTGGGTTGTCTAGAGAAACAAAACCATTGATACTCATAATGTATAAGAGATTACTTTATTTTAAGAAGTAATTTTATATCAATAAATCATCCTAGTACGAGTCAAGCCCTGGGTTCAATACTCCCTTGAACTTGCATGCAGTATCATGTAGCTGCAGGTAGCTGCATGGTGAAGGGAAGCAGGGAGATATCAGAACAATGAGAACAGAGATGCTTGGATTCACGTGAAAGCACAGAGAATTTGGAGGTTGACTCCCAGCCCACCGCAAAACACCCCTGGAGGAAACAGAGTGCCCACATGGAGAATGATGGAAAGGTAAGAGAGAGGTGGGGAACTCCCCAGTGTCTCTCTCACACCAAGACCACATCCCCCACGAGGCATCAGCAGACTGTGAAATGACTGATAGACTGGATTCCACTGCCATACTTTCACCCAGCAAGTTGACAGAAAGTCTAATGGCTAGCATTACTATAAGGCAAAATGAATTTATAGTGCCTAATAACATCGTACTTATGGATGCAATCCCATTTGGCTATAGCATTTTCTTTTTTATATTAAGGAAATAATATCTGTGTAGGAAAGTTTTAAACCAAATTATGGCCATAAGTACATAAATAGATAGATAGACAGACAGATAGATAAGTAAGTAAATAAATAAAATTAACCCCAGCAGAATAAGTTTGAGACCTAAACCATGGATAGAAAAAGATAGGTGTCAATTACAAGTTTCCAAAGAAAACTCACGAGATGGATTTTTTTCAAAGCGCAGGGAACAAAAAGAGCTTTTTCTAGAACTGGTAAACTGAATTTAGATTGTGGGCCTCCTCAACTGTGTGAAAATACATGCAAATCCCTTGGACTCACTCACTTGTGATATATCTGCTATATTAGCACTAACAAACGAAACTTTGCTAAAGAGGCTCTGGCATTTGAATCAAATAATGAAGGAAAAGACACTCTAGAAGGTAATTTATACATAAGGGTAAAGCTACAACATTTCTGCTCTGTCAACTGAGGGAGCAATTACACAAATAAAGCTATGTTGAAACCTATAGCGCCAATTGAGCTGCCAAAACCAATACAGTGTGTACTACAGACAAATTGGTCCACAGAGTTCTGCCCCAAACCCGATGTGCATTGAAGTAATTCCTTTTAAATGTTTGAACCGAGTACGACTGGGGAAGCCATGGATGCAAAATAAGATCCTCACTAAACACTGAGAAGAAATGTTATATGCTTTATATTATGCTGGAACGAATAAGTGATAAAAATAGGTGTTGTTGTTAGGTCGCATGTGCCGCTCCTTGCTGCACCATGCTTACAGTGCTCCATGCTTTATCCCATTGTTGCAGCCCTTGCGTCCATCCATCTCCTCTGTTCAATCCACTATGCCTGACCAAGCACCGTGTTCTTCCCCAGGGACTCGTCTCTCCTGACAACATCTCCAAAGTATGTAAGAGACGGCTTGCTATTCTTGCCTCTAAGGAGGACACTGGCTGTTCTTTTTCCTAGAAAAAAATATCTGTCCTTTTGGCTGGCCCTGGCGCTTTCAATAATCTTTTCCAACACCACGATCTAAATGCATCATTTATTCCTTCTGTCTTCAAATCAATATCCAACTCTCAGGAATATGAGGCAGTTGAAAAAAGACATGGTTGGGTCAGGGACACTTTAGACCCCAAAGTCACATCCTTTAGTTTTCAATACTTGAAAGAAGTTTTATGCAGCACGTTTGCTCAATGCAATTTGTCATTTAATCTCTTGAGTGCGGTTTCCATGAGCATTGATTGTGAATCCAAGCAAGACAAAATCCTTGACCACTTCAATCATTTCTCTGTTTATTTTATGTTACCCATTGGTCCAGTTGTGAGTAGGTTAGTCTATTTTGCATTATTGCAATCCATGCAGAAGGCTGCAATCCTTGATCTTTAACAGCAAGTGTTTCAAATCCTCCTGACTTTCGGCAAAGAAGGTTGTGTCATCTGCATACAGCAGGTTGTTAACAAGCCTTCCTGCAATGCTGATGCCATATTCTTGTTCATATAATTCAGCTTTTCCGATTCTTTGTTCAGAATACTGGCTGAAAACATAAGGTGAGAGGATTCAACCGTGATGCCCACTTTTCCTGATTTTAAACTACATAGTGCGTCTTCATTCTGTTCCTCAAACTGCCTCCTGATCCAAGTTCTTGACCTAGGTTCTGCATGAGCACAATTAAGTGTTTAGGAATTTCAGTTTGTTATGATCCACACAACTGAATTCCTTTGAATAATTCATTAAATCTAAATGAACACCTTTCTAGTATTTTCTGCTCTCATCTAAGATCCATCTGACATCAGCAAGGCTATCTCTTACTCCGTACCCTCATCTGAATCTGGCAACTCCCTGTTACTGTACGGATGCAACTGTTGTTGGCTGGTCTTCAACAAAATGCCACTTGCTTGTGATTTCAATGATATTGTTCTGTAATTTGATCATCCTGTTGGTTTACCTTTTTTAGGAAAGAATGAAAATATGGATCTCTCTCAGTTTGTTGGCCAAGGAAATGTCTTCCATATTTCCTGGTTTCGTTGAATAAGAGTATCCGTGCTTCATCAACTTGTTACAACATTTCAATCGGTGTGCCATCAATTCCAGAGCCTTGTTCTTGGCCACTGCTTCCAGCGCAGCTTGAGCTGCTTTCCGTGCCATGGGTTCCTCTTCAGCGCTGCCTCCTCACATGGTGTCATGCCACTCTGATTTTCATACAGAGACTCTGTGTATTCTTCTGAATGTTTTATTATTACTTCATCGTTCAACATTTTACTCACAGAGTCTTTAAATACTGTAACTTGAGGCTTGAATTCTCTCTTGAGTTCATCAATTCAGCATGGTTGAATCTGCCTTGAGAAAGCGGCTCCTCATCAGTCACACTGAGTGTCTTCAGACTCAAGGTGCCCATCCTCAGGAACTGTCTCCTAAAATGTTCTGTTTCCAATCATTAGTCCTTCCATCCTGGACAGTGTTTTCAAGGTCTGCATCATGTTTTCAGCTGCTACTTCCTTTGAATTGGGCAGCCAATTCGTTCTTGGTGTCTGTTCTTAGCCTGAAAGTGCTATTGATCCTTACTCACTTTGGGTGAACCTGCTGGCCATTGAAATACCCGTGACATGGCTTGAAGCATCATAGCAACATACAAGCCATAATAGGTTGACAAACTGACGTAGACATTGAGGAATACAAATATATAGTAATGGCTATTTTAGCCACTGATACAAAGAGCTTTTTGGCGAAACAGAATTACTCAAAATGAAAATATTCTTAAGCGATAACTAAGTTGTCTTTTAGATAATTCCACTGGCCAGTGAATTTCAAAACACAATTTAGGAAAAAGCTTAATGGCATATTTACTTTAAGTTAAATCATTTTTCTAATTTTGTACATAGAAATAATGGAGAGAATGCATGATGTATCCACTTCAATGAAAATATGGTAATAACAGAGAACTTTTCAGCCTGCATATTTTCAGTAAATCTTTCTTGACTTAGTCTATTTGTCATTACGTGTGCCCACTGTGCAGCAACAAACGAAACTGCCAGACCTTTGACTCTCTGGAGTGGGGCGAGGAAAGCAGTTAAATAGCCTAGTAAAGAATTATAATGAACAGAAACCAATTTTTATTAATCATAAGAGGTGTCTAAGTTCTATAAACGTATACCCACAGGGAACAATAATTGATATATTCTGCTTTCTTTGTAGTTGAAGTTTCCCTCTGTTTTGTTTTGTCATTGTTCCTGTGTTTTGCTTGTTTGTTTGCTTCTTGTTTGTGTTTGTATAATTTTCTGTATGTGAAATCCAGGATAGGTAAATCTATAAAGACAGTAACTGCATTAACAACTACCTAGGGCCATGGCAGGGGAGGTTGGCAGGAATGGGGAACTAACAACAAGCAAGAGAAAATAATGATCCAAAATTGATGGTAGTGATGAGTGCACAATGCTTTTTAATACAGCTGCACTATTAAATTATAAAAATAAAACCCCACCCAACACTTCAACAACTAGGATATAGTATATTACATAGTGGCATAAATATCTACACAAACATAACCTATTTTAATATTTCTTAATGAATCTGTGTTTATTGGACAACGTGGTCATTCAAGGTCAGACATTTAAAAATGTAAATCCATGGTTACTGGATGAGATAGTTAAAGTTTATTGTGCCAACCTGGCTGATAAACACATCTGGGGTTAATTGAAGGGCGGAGAGATAAATGGCTTGGTGAGCCTCACCTTTCTAGTTCTTGGATCTCTTGCTCTCTAATGGTCAGACCAGGGTGCAGCTGCCTTAGCCAGTTCCCTGCTTCAGCTGGCAAGGCTCACTTCTTGCAAGGCATCTCTGAGGAGAAGCCGGACCTACCCTGATGCAGCCCCGGGTGCTGGAGCAGCCATGTGGAGACCCCTGTCAGCACTGAGATGTTTCCACATTCATGACTTGGCTCTCCTCCTGCAGTCGGCATTATTGTGTCTCTTTTGTGAGATGGAGGAGGACTTTGTGGATTGGTGTCAGACATATGGACTAATGTTGGGCTTGTGGGCTTGGGCAGTACTGGGGTTGACTGTTTCCTTGATGTGTACTTATCCTTTATATAAAACTCTCTCATACATGTGAGTTTCTGTAAATTTGTTTCTCTAATGTACCCAGACTAACACATTGGCCATAGCAGAACATTACATTATATGGAACTGCAACTCTGTTTTTCTCCTCCCACCCTTGCCATCCTTGTTTATTTGATGTAGGGGCAGAACGTTCTAATACCTGTGTATTTCTCTTCATGGGTCATTGGTGTCACCAATGTGAAATGAATAACTGGCTAGACACATAGATAGAGAAAATAATCTCTGCTGTTCTATGTCTCAGGGAACAATCTGTCCAGGAATGGATAAAGAAAATTCTACAGTGATAGATTGTGATTTGAGTCCCTCGTGTAAGAGTAAATCTGTCAACATAGCCTAAAGTAGACATATTAATGATTCCACCAGAACGTATACTTCATAATCCCTAAATGTGTGCCTGCATTACCACATATGGCAAAGAGACTGCAGATGGGATTAAGGTTATGACCCTTGGAATGAAAAGTATCGTGGATTGGCTGGTGGGACCCAGTCTAACCATCTGGCTACATAAAAGTGGAGAATCTTTCAGGACTGAAGAGAAATAAGGGAAGCTATGTTTTACCGTAGAGATTATGCTGGTTTTGTAAATAAAATGTTATTTTATTTTGTAGATAAAATTTATTTGAACACAAACACATGCGCAACGAAAAAGACCCACTATTGTTGGCTGTCTGGATCAGAAGGAGGCCAAATGGCAAAACTGCCATGATTTCTGGAAAGCAAAAAATTACCAGGAAATCAATTCTTCTTAGAACTTCCAGAATGGAATGTAGTTCTGGAGACACTTGGATCCCAGTGACGTTTATGACTATTTGCTAAAACAAATAAATCTTTTCAACCTTGTGACAAAAGAAACAAGTCTTACATTTCTAATATTTCATTGTTAATGTTTCTTTTTAAGCCATTGTTTTAAAATGGGAACATAGTAGTTATTGGCACAAGTACCTCTCATGACTTATGTTTGATGGTGAAATGGAAATAAAGCAATTCATTTTGTTTGTACTTCCATCGAAAAAGAAGGAGAACGCCAATGCAATGCAGGAAAAGACAGAATATACTGACCTTATAATAACGCCCATGTAGCCACATGCACGGGGGCTCCTGTATCGGTGGTTGCTTGAGAAACAAACATCCAGGAAGGAAAGCAAAGTCCTTAAGTGGAGTTCAACATTCTGGGTGATTTTTCAATTCTTGAGATAATTTCACTGTAATTGTACATAGGAAAGCTGTAAACGCCAACCGTGATAGGATCCATCCTAACTCACAGTGATACTATAAGACCTATATACTATAAAACATGCTCTCTAGTTTTTCCAAGGCTCTAAATCTTCCCAGAGGAGATAAACTCAGATTTCTTCCCAGAGTAGCTGATGTAGTTGAACTGCTGAGAAATTTATGAAAACAAACTAAAAAAGCACAGCTGAATCATATTGTTATAATCCTAAAACTAGCCTGCATCATTGAGAATATTTGTGATAAAAAAAAATAATGTTCAGAACTTTCCAAATGGAAGCTTGCATTGAAAATAGTCGAACCTTCATTCGGAAGCCTGGAAATAGTGCGGCCAAGAAATAATGACAAAATTAGAACTAGCCTTGATATTAGTCTGTGTAGCCTTTCCATGAACAGATCAAACCTTGTTTTAATAAAGTTTACTTGTTGACATATCACAAATAACTGTTACCCAATTAACTGCGGAAAGAGCATTCAGATATTTCAAGAGATAATATTACATGACAACTCTAAATTATTTATACACAATGTCATGCATTCAACCAAAATGTCAATCAAATACCAGTGGGCATATTGATACAAAAAAGAAAGAGTTCATAGAAATGTGTCCATTGTGGTAATATATCAAAGTTCTTAGAAATTCATTTTAAATTACATCTTATTAAAATTTACCAGAACCCTAGGAGTGATATGTATACATAGACATATGTATATGTAATCAAGTATATTTATAAACAACTATATTAAAACAAAATGTTTGATTACTAAAATAAAGATGATAATAGATATACAACTAAGATTTCAGACCATTTGCAAGATTAGAACTATTTGAGTTCTAACTCGGTATAACAGGTCTAGGTGAGAAAATAGAGAAAAATAATTTTAAAATTATAAGGAAAGGTTCTATAATATATTAATATGTAAATAATATAAACTACATTACTATTTGTATATAATAATGTATCTACAGTGTGAGCTCTATAATTATATATAAAAATTTATAACTACACATGAATTAAATATTTATCAAAAATGAATTAAAATATAATGGAATTTTTCCATGAACATTTTGAAACTTACACGTGGATTGAATAACAATAAAAATTGAAAAAGGGAGGGCACATTTTTTTTTTAAGCATTGAACTATTTTTTTTTATTTTAACAATTTATTGGGGCTCATAAAATTCTTTTCACAGTTCATACATATACATACATCAATTGTATAAAGCACATCTGTACAGTCTTTGCCCTAATCATTTTTTTCTCTTTTCTTCTTTTACATTTTATTAGGGACTCATACAACTCTTACCACAATCCATACATATACATACATCAATTGTATAAAGCACATCCATACATTCCCTGCCCCAATCATTCTCAAGGCATTTGCTCTCCACTTAAGCCCCTTGCATCAGGTCCTCTTTTTTTTCCCCCCTCCCTCCCCATTCCCCCCTCCCTCATATGCCCTTGGTAATTTATACATCGTTATTTTGTCATATCTTGTCCTATCCGGAGTCTCCCTTCCCCCCTTCTCTGCTGTCCCTCTCCCAGGGAAGAGGTCACATGTGGATCCTTGTAATCAGTTCCCCCTTTCCAACCCACTCACCCTCCACTCTCCCAGCATCGTCCCTCACACCCTTGGTCCTGAAGGTATCATCCACCCTGGATTCCCTGTACCTCCAACCCTCATATGTACCAGTGTACAGCCTCTGTCCTATCCAGCCCTGCAAGGTAGAATTCGGATCATGGTAGTTGGGGGGAGGAAGCATCCAGGATCTGGGGGAAAGCTGTGTTCTTCATCGATACTACCTCACACCCTAATTAACCCATCTCCTCTCCTAAACCCCTCTATGAGGGGATCTCCATTGGCCGACACTTGGGCCTTGGGTCTCCACTCTGCACTTCCCCCTTCATTTAATATGATATATATACATATATATACATACATATATACATATACACATATATACACATACATACACACACTTATATCTTTTTTGTTTTTTTTTGCATGATACCTTATACCTGGTCCCTTGGGCACCTCGTGATCGCACTGGCCGGTGTGCTTCTTCCATGTGGGCTTATTTGCTTCTGAGCTAGATGGCCGCTTGTTCACCTTCAAGCCTTTAAGACCCCAGACACTATCTCTTTTGATAGCCGGGCACCATCAGCTTTCTTCACCACATTTGCTTATGCACCCATTTGTCTTCAGCGATCCTATCATGGAGGTGTGCAGTCAATGATATGATTTTTTGTTCTTTGATGCCTGGTAACTGATCCCTTTGGGACCACTCGATCACACAGGCTGGTGTGTTCTTCCATGTGGACTTTGTTGCTTCTGAGCTAGATGGCTGCTTGTTTATCTTCAAGCCTTTAAGACCCCAGTCACTATCTCTTTGGATAGCCGGGCACCATCAGCTTTCTTCACCACATTTACTTGTTCACCCACTTTGGCTCCAGCCGTTGTGGGGAGGGCACATTTTTAAAGAAATACTGAGTATGGATTTTCACAATCAGAAAATAATAGACATGCTCAAAAATCATTAAGAACCAAAGAAAAGCAAAAACATGAAAACATCTTTGTACATCTCTACACAAGGAGATCTAGTTAACAGAATTATTATACAAATATATACATCAAACACTAAAGCTAGTGATGAATAAAATGAAGAATTTTATCAACTTCTTTACTCTGTAATTTATTGAACATGTAAATAAGATACATTGATAATTGTTAGCCATTAGAAAGAGAAAGTTGGAAAAAATGAGGAAGCGAGAGTAGTTAGAAAATGTGGCTGTGGTGATAAAGACAAACCTGGAGATCAGATGATGGCAATTTGCAAGGTTCATGATTTCTTCATCTCCAATATCTTTTGTCAACGACATAACCAGTGATCGTATGACCGGGCTTCTCCAGATGCAATGCACAGAAATAAATCTTACTACTCTGGATGCAGTACATGGGTACCAATGGACTCATCTGTGAGAAGAGAAAATGAAGAGCTCCAAAGCAGCACCCACAGCTAGGTCAAGGGCTGCTTGTGGAACTGACCGTCAACGTGCGAGTCCAGGTTGAAGCTGAAGAAGATTAAAGAATGAGAGCCAACATAAGGCTTTGAGTCTTTTCAACCTGAGATTGAGACCACCTGAAGAACTCATGTTACTCAGGGAACACTAATGGCAGGAGATCTGAACTGTGGTGTGGTAAACTGAGGGAACACATGAGTATGCAATGCAGATAAATCCTCCACACTCGTAATTACAGGTCTGGAAAGCCAACTCCAGTTTGCAAAGACCCTGACTGTTCTGAGATATAAATCATTCTTAATACACACGGTCATGGCTGAACACAGTCCCTCCAGTAACCCGCCATAATGGAATTGTCATGAAGAGCCTCCTGTAAAAGCTGAATTATTTCTGAGGCTGACTGATCACCATGCCTGGCGGTTATCTGCAGGTGACAGCAATCAGGTTCCATATGCCAACCGACCATAAAACATACCCATCGCTTTCCGGACACCTGTTGCTGATATAAATCATAGATTGCTCCCCTGGGGAATGCTCAGGGGCCCCTGAGGTCAACTAGCACTAGGACAAGACAATGGCTCATTTCATTGCCTGCTTATTATGTTATCCGCTTATGCTTACCCAATGGCTATATAATCTGATTTCTGTGGGCAGTGTACGCCTTTTGCTAGATCTGGAAGCCCCATTATACATACCCGTTGAAAAAAGGGTAATGTAACTAAGATGAATTGCTTACACCCTGGTGGGGACTGAGCATGACCGTAGGACAGGAGGGAAGTCAAGGGAAAAAGAGTAAAGAGCTTGGAGGCAAAGGGCATTTATAGAGGTCTAGATAAATACATGTACATATGCAAATATATTTATACATGAGGATGGGGAAATAGATTTATGTGCCTATATTTATAGGGTTAGTATTAAGGTAGCAGAAGGACATTGGGCCTCCACTCAAGTACTCCCTCAATGCAAGAATTCTTTCTTCTATTAAATTGGCATTCTATGATGCTCACCTTCGTGACACAACCGCTGAAGCCAAAGTGTGAACAAACAAATGTGATGAAGAAAGCTGATGGCGCCCGCCTATCAAAAGGGATAGTGCCTGGGGTCTTAAAGGCTTGAAGGTAAACAAGCAGTCATCTAGCTCAGAAGCAACAAAGCCCACATGGAAGAAGCACAGCAGCCTGTGCGATCACAAGGTGTCAAGGCATCAGGTATCATCAGAACAAAATATCTTACCACAGTCAATGAGCAGGGGAGTGCAGAGTGGAGATACAAAGCCCATTTGTAGTCCACTGGACAACCCCTTACAGAAGGGTCCTGGGGAGGCGACAATACAGTCAGGGTGTGATGTAGTAGTGATGAAAAATACCACTTTCCTTTAGTTCCTAAGTGCTTCCTCCCCCACTTCCCACTGTCATGATCCGAATCTTGTCTTGCAAGTCTGGCTAGACCAGAAGATGTACGCTGGTACAGATGGGAACTGGAAACACAGGGAAGCCAGGGTAGATGATCCCTTCAGGACTAGTGATGTGAGTGGCAATACTGGGAGGGTCGAGGGAGGGTGGGTTGGAAAGAGGGAACCAATTTCAAGGATCTACATGTGACCTCCTCCCTGGGATACATACAACAGGAAAGTGGGTGAAGGCGCACATGGGACAGAGAAAGACTTGACAAAATAATAATTTATAAATTATCAAGGGTTATGAGGGAGAGGGTGTGGGGAGGGAGGGTAAAAATGAGGAGCTGATGCCAGGGGCTTGGTGGAGAGCAAATGTTTTTAGAATGATGAGGGCAACGAATGTACAAATGTGCTTTACACAACTGATGTATATATGGATTGTGATAGGGGTTGTATGAGCCCCTAATAAAATGATTAAAAAAATAAAGTCCCTAAGCAAAATAAAAAATAATAAAGTCCCTAAGCAAAATAAAAAGAAAAGAAAAATACATTCATTCTCTTGGTCCCGACATAGAAACAAGGAGCCCTGCTATGTCTCTGTCTGGCTTTATTATTTTCCACCATCACAATGTTGCTTCAAGTGTTGGTGACCCTGTACCCTGACACGGTAGTTTGATACCAAGAACAATATATGTGAAGAAACAAAATGTTATTAAAAAGATAAGCATGCCTTTCACTGCATGTGAAGCTGGAGCACGAACATAGGTACAGATAAGAGCTCAGGACACATAGAATCCGGGACAGATAAACCCCTCAGGAACAAAAATGGGAGTAGTGATACCAGGAGGGGAGAGGGAAGGTGGGAAGAGGAGGAAGGAAGAAACTGTGTAAGAAGGGAGACAGCAGTCAGTGTAAGATAAGAAAATAATGATAACTTATAATTTATCGAGGGGATACGCGGGTAGGCGGGGAGGGGAAAAAAGGAGTTGATACCAAGGACTCAAATAGAAAGTAAATGTTTAGAAAATAATGATGGCAACATATGTAAAAATATGTTTGATACGATTGATGTATGGATTGTTATAAGATCTGTAAGAGCCCCAAATAAAATGATCTTTCAAAAAAAAAAGAACAGAAAAGAGAAGAACAAGGTGGATGTCAGAAGAGCTTTTATAACTTACTCTTAAACTTAATTTGATAAGGCAAAATGGAAGAAATGATGACGTAAAAAGCTGAACAGAAATTTTCAAAGGGCAACTTTAGAAGGAAAAGTCAAAAACTATAATAGAATGTGCAAACACCTAGAGATATGAAGAGCTCAGCATATACTCAGCATAGCTTAAACTGGGAAAATCGAAGAAAAAAATTCATCTAGAGCTGCAATATTAAAAAATTCTAAGGGAAAACGATGGAATGATGTCAGAAACACCAAAAGAAAATGAAAAGCACACACAGAGTGAATGCGCCCAAACTGGTGGCTATGGAAGCCTGTCGGGGGTAAGCGTATGACTGAGACCGGTGGTGCCAAAGGAAGAAGCCAGGCTGCACTGGAGGCACGAGCTCTGAAAGAAAACTCCGGGAACGATAGAACGCCAGCTGAAATGGTTCCACGGCTGAGGTAGCACTGGGCGCACGCACTCACCGGGGACAAGTCAACTGGGATATTTGTACCAACTCCAAAGAAAAGGAAGCAAGAGAATGCAGAAATCATTGAGCTTTATCATTCATATCACACGCAAGGAAGTATTTTCGGTCGATCAGTCAACAAGTCTTGCACAAACATATCCACTGGAAGCTGAGAAAACGTCAGGACCGTTTCAGAAGGGGCCATTGCGACAAGGGTTATCAGTGCTGAAGTCAGATGGAGCTTGGCAGCTGGTGGTTTTGAACTACTGATCTTTCTAGTATCATCGAAGCAATGAACCGCTCAGCTACCAGGGCTCTAATATAAGAATATAATACAACATTGCAGATATAGGCTTGATTTAGAGTGCAAAAAATATATACTGAGGCACAAAACAGGGTAAAGAAGAAATAGCATAGATCACATTTTATTTTATGAAATGTACTACTATTATCACACGTCAACCACCACCTTGCCTCACCCTCAGGAAAAGGAATGGAAGAAAGCAGCCCATCCCGTAAGCACTCTACACGCAGGCCCTTCTCATGGCTGTGGAGCCTTTGGTGACTCATAGCGACCCCTGTGGGTGTCCGAGATCGTTACTTTTCACAGGAGTAGAAAGCCCCGTCTTTTTTTCCTGCAGAACTGCTGGTGGTTTCGAACGGCAACCGTGCGGACTGCAAACCATCCACCCAACGGCTCACCACGGGGCTCTTAATAGGCCCTTCCTTGTCTAAAATGAGCGGGCATCAAATGACCTACCTTGTAGTCAAATAACAGATCTCTCTTGCATCAAGCTCAGGCACCATGCCCACTATTATTTCACACTGTGTCAAAGATCATGGACAGTGTGAGAACATGTGCTAGAACAATACAACGTAGAGACACTGGAGAGGAAGAAAAGGCTTGTCATTTTATTAATCTTAGTTTCAATGTAGAAAATCTAAAGGGAACTATTAAAATCAATATATTAATGCAGCAAGTTTTTAGATAGTAGAAGAAAAACATGTTATATTTCTACAAAATACCTACAAATGATATTCACTTGCCAATTCTCCTAAAATACTCTAAAAGCTCAAGGTAGTCTAAATCAAAACCCAAGCATATTTTTGACAGCATAAGCTGATGTTAAAATACATGTAGAAATTAAAAAAATTAAACAGGTGCAGTTGTAAAAGGAAAATATAGAGGGCTGAAATATTAGTAGTAATATGTATTGTGACTTTCCAAAGCTAAGGAAAATATCACATGAGTTATATAAAATGACTAAAACAGGCTATTGTATACAGACAAAGTTGATGAGAGCTTAGCACATTATGGAGGAAGCAGGACGAGAAGGTGAATGTTAATATTCTAACAAAGTTAACTGACAAAAAATGGAAAGGATACTAATGATACTTGGACAATACGATGAATGCAATAATTTCATTAGGTTGTATGTGAGAAGGCTGAAATGGAAAATATGTATCATACTATATAGATGTATACAACATATAATAAAAGTTACAATAAGTCATTCAGAATGATATTATAAATGACTTTTTTCTCAATAAATGGTGATGAAGCAACCTGGATAACTTAAACAATAATGTTGCCCCTTTACTTAATATCATATATACACATACATGCAAATTCCAGGTGTTTTATCAATCCAAATGCAAAGTAAAAATTATAACCATTCAGAAGACAAAAAGTTAGAAATATTTGTAACCTTGAGATATCACGAAGCAAAACTTTCCTGCCAACATACAAAAAGTGATAACATTTCCAAAAAAAGAGAGGAAATATTCTACATTAAAATTAAGCGATAAACAGCCAAGTAAGTAGAGATAGTAGTTAAATAGGTAGGCAAAGGATAATAATGTGTATGAAGAAATCTATTTACTTCTACATAACAAATATAACTAAAAAGAAGATGACCCAATAATTAAATTGTACCAAAGTCACTTATAAAAGTGACTACCGGAGTGAAAAATAAAAATGCAAATTCAGAAAAAAGTAAATTCTTGTAATGCTGCTATGGGTTTTGAGTTAGTTCTGAGTCACAGAAACCCGCTGCTCAATCTACTAAATGTTCTTCAGTTTTGCAGCCTGTTCACTATCGTTTGCTCTCTGTATGTGATCACATCGGTGCACCCGCTGTGTCCATCTATTTTATTCAGGGTTCTATTGTTGTTGTTGTTGTTGTTAACACTCCCTCTAGTTTATCGATCATGAGGTCCTTCTCCAGAGATTTACCTTCTTGGTACCAAGAAACAAACCAAGTCACTGTTGTGGAGTCAATTCTTACCCAATTGCTATCTCCTAATACCATCTCCAAAGTAATTGAGACAAAACTTCATCATCCTTGCTTCTAAGGAACATTCTTTCTCTAAGTCTCCAGCTAAGATTTTTTGTTCTTCTGGCAGTCCATGTTACATTCAGTATTGTTCACCAACCTTCCTATTTGAATTTAAGCTTCAGTAGTTACTCTTCATTCCTGGAATTCCCTATTGTTCATTTCCTACTGCTCAATTTTCAGCGAAACAAAAGACCGCTTCATAGGAACTCCGGTGACGCTGTCTGGTAGGCATTAGATTGTTAACTACACAGTGTGTAGTTCAAATCTACCATCCTGATCCACAGGAGAAAGATAAATCTATCTACTCGAGTAGAGATTTCAAACCTCAAAACCTATATAAGGTCAATATGAGTGAAAATCTTCTTGATAGCAATGAGTTTTAGGGATCCTTGCCATTGAATTAATAACAAATCTTGGCAGCCCCAGGACAGGGATCCTGTGTATTTCCAAGACTATAACTGCTTATGGGAATGAAAAAGAAAGAAAGAGATAAAGAGAGCCGTCTTTCTCCCAAGGAACTGTTGATGGTTTCCAACTGCTGACCTTCCTTATGGCAAGTCAATGAGCATATCCCAGGCCATAAGCACATCCCAATGAGCACATCCCATGCTCTAGACTACAGGCTGCATCTGACCTCCTCTGGCCAAACAAGGGAGACAGAGAATCCATCTCCACACCAGCCCAACACCAATTGCTACAAGGCAGAGTGGAGACATGCTTCCACCCTCTATCCTTCTTTCTCCATATTTTAATAGACCCAGTTCCTCTCATAACAATATGCTTCTCTGCTGGATTCAATTATCTATTGAAATGATCACACAAAACTCATAGATAAGATTCACTAGTATGGGAGTTAGTTGGGGAAATTAATGGTTTACTACAAGTCAGGATCAGAAAACATTAAGGGCGCTGTCATCGGTCCACAGCATCCCCTTTGCTTGCAGCCAAGTCTCTCTCTTTGACCTCCAGACTCTCAACTACCCAGTCCCTTGGCTTCTGCCTCCATGGGCCCCAAAACCTGCCCACTGCTCTGTCCTGCAGCCTGGGCCCTAGTCCTTAGCTCTGCCTTACAGTCTCCTTTTAGTCTGACATCTCAAGTCGCTCAACTGGTGGATCTTCTTTCTCGGGGATCCCGAGTATTTTTCTGATTCTGTTTGTACACAGGGGAATAGTAACTAAAATGGACAAGTCCCTGCGGTTCATGTTTCACCCCAGTAACAGGGCCCTATCCAATTACTTGGTGGCATTTACAGAGACATCCATTGCAGAGCATATTAATAAACTTCTCATCCAAGAGGGAGCAAAGGAAGTAGGAAAGTTCACAAATCTTAAGAGTAATACATCATTTGAAATCAAAGGGCAACCTTTACCAGAGAACAAAGTCTAGAGGTTTGGGCAATCAAGATTGGCAATAGGGAACACAGGGATGAAATAGTGCAACTGCTGTTGCATGAGGGAATTGTAATGAGTAAAATGAAAAAATATATTTATGAATTATGGAATGTACAACTGATGATGTAGTTAAAAAGGTGAGGAAGAAATCATCAATTCTTCTCAGGGCTTCATTCTTCATTGTGCAGCTCTGCACGCATGTGAGATGACGGAAAGAAACATGACTTCGACCAGGCACACTTTACCCTTCACAGTGTTCTCTGCTTCCTCAGACTTCAGGGAGCGTCTCTGTAGCAGCTTTGTCCAGTGAAATATATTATTGGATTACTGATTGCTGTTCCCATACATGTTGATTGTGGAGCCACATAAAATAAAATCTTCCAAAACTACATTTCCTATGCTTGTCACGAGGTTGCTTAGTGGTGAGGTTGTAAATTTTTGTCTTCTCATGTTGCACTGTCGTCCACAAAGGAAAAGTTTATTCACAGCGGGGAAACCATTAAAGTGAGGTCCTCCTCGGGTCACACCTGTTTGGCTAAACCATATTTCAGCAGAGAGCATCAAGCTTTGGCCAGAGGGGGAATGAACTGGAGCACGCACATCTACTTTTTAAATCCTTCATACAACTATTGGAAAATTTTTTATTAGAACTGAATAGAGAAAAAACATGTTACTCCTAATTATGCCATGTGAAAGTTATCAATTCAGGATAAATTTACATTTCACGTTCACAAGATGCAAACAATTGTTCAGGATAGAGTAATCATCACAAAATATAAAACACTCCAAATTCACTGAGATTAGAAAGGGTAGCTGGTTATGTAATTTTATGATAGACTATTACTCACCACAGATATTCACATGATTGTCGCTTTTGGAGACAAACAAAATTAATGAAAATACATAGAAGATGGATTTCTGGCATGTAGATATTTTTTCTTTATCACTTTGTGATTCAGAGGATGTTTACATCAGTGTAACTATTTAGAAAAATTTAACAAACTATGTTTCATAATTTTGACATGGATGTTACAAAAAGTGTTCAATTAACATGAGGTTAACTGTAAAAATGATTGTAAGATATGATAAAATAATAATAATTTATAAATTATCCAGCATTCAGAGGGGAAGGGGGAGTGAGGAGGGAGGTGGAAAATGAGGAGCTGATACCAAGGGCTCAATTAGAAAGTGGGTGTTTTTAGAATGATGACGGCAACATACTTACGAATGTGCTTGACACAATGGATGTATGTATGGATTGTAGTAAGAGTGGTATGAGCCCCAAATAAAATGATTTTTAAAATGGACTTCCTTGGGTCATACATTCAAAGCTCTAACCATTTAAATGCAGCATACATTTGCATTCACTAAAATTTCTATAAGTCCTTATATTGTCCAGATTTTATGAGCCTCTCTCTTTTTTTAATTAGAAGCTAATGGAACTGGGGGCTTTTACAGCTCTTATGACAATTCATGTATCAATTGTATCAAGCATATTTGTACATATGTTGCCATAATTTTCTAAGCATTTTCTTTCTATTTGAGCCCTTGGTATCACCTCCTATTTTTCTCCTCCCTTTACCCCCACCCTTGTGTCCCTTTGATAAATTATGACTTATTATTATTTTCATATTTTACACAAACTGCTGTCTTCCCCCATGGTTTTGGGTCAATCATTGCAATCGGTTCTGGTTCCCCGTCCTCCCCTCCTTTCCCCACATTCTCCTGGTATCACTACTCCCAGAGCCTCTCTTAAAAATGATTTTAGCGTGAATCTGAATAAATTTTTGGTATGACTGATATTAATTTAGGTATTTTTTGCTAAAGTGGTATTAGATTATATGAAAATGTTAGCTCTGAATTATATATATTTGAAAATGTATTAAATTTCATTTACCTATTTGGATAAGTACTTAATTAGTATATTAAAAGAAAATTACATTCTGGATTACAGATTGAGGAGGAAGAATATGTAATTTTCACTTTCATGTGTCTGCATGTATTCTGTTAGATTTTTTTATGCTGAAGCAGGGAAGTAATTTTCCATTCTAATGAAATAATAGTCCTTACACTCTATGAGAATTATATCAAAATATATGTGTAATTTCAAGTAAATTCAGAAATCTTAAGGTCATTTAGAAAGAAATCTACCTCATTGGTTGAAAAAAGGCTGATTGATAATTTTGAAAGTATTCAGAATACATGTATATATTTTAGCATGCTGGAAAAAAGAGTGATAGTCTCAGGTTTTATTCCATAAAGTTTAGAAGATATATTTTACAGTAAAAGAAAATTAAATCAGAAGAATCTGATCCTTTTAAATATGGAAAATGAAGATCAAGCTAAGAGGTTGGAGATAGACAGCCTGAAAGCAGAGTCAGAGAAAAGAGGCCCAGTGGGAAGCATTGGGAATGGCAAGATGTCTGACCTAGGACAATCTTCATCAGCGCAGGACAATTTCAATCTTAGACCTGCAGGCAACAGACCCCTAGGCTGGTTTTAAACTCCAAATCTGCAAAGCCAAGACTTCTTAGACCCGGTGCATGCTTCCCTGCTTTTGTCAGACCCGGCCTTGGGGAGAGCATGAACAAGTTTATTTATGACTGGACCTGAGAAACCGAAGGTGACCTGGAACTGGTCCATGCATGATTAGTAGGTATAGACAGGCCAAGTATCCCGCACCTACCAAGTCATTAGAGAGTTCACTCAGGGGCAACCCACTCACGTCTCCACTCGCTGTGTCAGTTGGCTTTTTTTTCTTTTGCAAATAAACTCTGCTTTCTTCTTGCCATTTGTGGTACCTACATCCGTTCTTTGGTTCATGAGACCAAGACCTTTCAGTTTTGCATGAAAATCTTACAGACAACTTGATCTCTGGATTTTTAAAGCGTGGATAAATTGCCGTTGCTGTGCCATCGAGGCAGTTCTAAGGCACGTCAACTTGGTCCAACACAGCAAACCACGGCCTGGTCCTGTACCCTCCTCGCAATTGCTCTTATGTCTGAGTACACCGCATAGTCACAGTGCCGCTCCATCTCACCAATGGGCTTCCTATATTTTGCTACTCCTCTGCTGTACTGCATATGATGTCCTTTTCCAGGGACTGGTCTCTTCTGACAACACTTCCAAAGTACAAGGGATGACGTTTTGGCATCCTTTCCTCAGAAGGATTCTGGCTATCCTTTATTGTCATTGTCGTTGTGGGAGTTTCTATTTCTTTGGAAATGCACGTTTACCGTCAATACAAAGGCCAAGAAACTACACAACATCATTCACAAGAATTTTTTCAACCGTTTTCCTTTTGAATGGTTCACAAATATTTCTTACATCATCCAACAAAGAAATGATATATATTTATTTCAATTTGCACACAATTTGGTATATGTATAAATATATACCAAATTTAACTAGCCGGCACCATATCCTGTTGACAGTCTAAGTCTATAAGGGAGAAATTATCTAATAAAAATAATTAGAATTAATTCACATCTCACTCCATCCCAAAGCACAGGATTATTTGGATTAATTATTCTATCAAATCAGACTTATGGGATACATGCTCTTCTTTCATCACTACTTAATTTGTTTTGCTGTTTTCTCACTTGGGTTCTTTGTCATTACTAAGAAAACTTTCCACAACAAATACTCCCCCCACCCCAAGACTTCTTATAAGCATGCATATATGTGGTGGAATTTCTTCCCAAACAATGGTTTTCAAACCATCAAGTCACCACCATTGAATTTGCCGAGATCTTTTGCCTATATCTTAGAAAAGATGCACTTATAGCCAATACAGGAGCTGAAAATGAAACCTAGCGTTTACTTTCTGGGTGAGTTGGGGATTAGCTATTTGATAAATGACTATTTAAAAATGATCACCAAAAGCAAGTTCACTACATTTATTTTAAAAAATAAAACCTTTCTTACAAAAACATTACAATGTGCACACAGCTCTGAATTGAATGTCAGCAGCATGTGAACTACAGTTAGTGTTATTTTTCTTCCCCGTTTCATTGCATGTGCGTGCACGCACACACACACACACACACACACACACACCCCACCTCCAAAGGTTATGGTCACTAAAAAAGCCAGGTAGTCACAATCATTAATGGGGGGATTTGTTTTAAACTACCAACAATGAACAAAACATAAAATTCACTTACTCCACAGCTGTTCTCAAAATGTCAATGTTCATTTTTATATCCCCTTCTCTCCCACCCTGCTTGTACTGCCAAAACTTTATATCTGGTGACAGCAAAGCTTTCTCTACTCCCTGAATGCAAAGCACCTGTATAGCAGGAAAAGAGTTAGTATTTTAAACGGAAGCAGATTTTTTTTAAAAGAAAAGTAAAGGTACTTTCCCAGTTCTTCACTAGTCTTAAAAACCTTTCCAGAATATCAATTCACACCATTCTGCAGCACATACTGTACATTCTGTCTCTGGTCAATTTTGAAATGAAATGTAATCAAAACTCCTGAGTCATGATGCTTTTGTTTAATCATTGACCAACTTTGCCAATAATAAAACCTCAGAAAAACAAACGCATTGTCATTGAATCACTTCTGACTTGTAAATCTTGGGAATAGTTAATGAATACCATAGGTTGAAAAAGAACACCAAATAATGTACAACCCTCTGCATAGAAATAATCATATCCTAGCTACCCTGTCATGGATACGCTGCCTGCCACTCTGATGGGCTTTATATATCTATCACAGATTCAAGTTTCTTCAACACAGAAGCCAACCATTCCATCATAACCGTCTCCAGGTTACCATCCTCAGTCATGAGCCATTAGACCTCCATCTCTAGGTGGTGAAGGAGGAGAAAGAGGGAGTTTCTAAACTTGGATACCAGCTCAGCCACCATACTCAGGAGGAGCTGGAGAAAGTCCCCCATGAGTGGAGGCACGGGAAGTCAACCCCGACTTGGAGGCATTCTGTCAAAACCACCGGTCCTCACTGTAAGGGAACCCCACATGGTGATCATCCAATATCATTGTCAAATGACCATCGTCCTAGGTTCCAGCACCCATTTTGAGATGATAGGACTGCATGTCCTTTGAAGAGTTACTAAGTTATAAGTTCCAGGATGATCTTTATGCATTCTACCAACCTCTCAGGATTTCCTCCAATGTGGATGAAATGCAGGTACAATGAGGGCAGCATTCCTGGGAAAGCTTTATAATTTTCTGATTGTTCTCACAAAGTTCTTTGACTGTAACATCTTTGACCCCCCCCATCAGTCCTCTTGAATCAACAGTCTCAACTTGCAAAGTCGCTTCCTTTATAGTGTTGGTAATTTAAACGAACCATGGCACCAGATGCAGCAGGAGCTGACTAACTGCAGTGGGGGATGCCAACTCCTAGCCCACTCCTAAAATATGGATGATTGTCTTCAGAATTTCTCCAATTGTCTCAATAGCAGCACTGAACAGACACTCCATATGCACTCAAGGCCACGGCTGCTTGGGACTGAAGCGCTGGCATTGTAATTGTACAAAAGCCTTAGCAGTCTCCCACCCTTTCCCCGGCACCATTCCAGGATCTGTGCTCTGAAGCAGAAGGCTCAGTTCAAACATCTCATCAGTGCTCCTCGATCTTTCTAACACATTTTCCTCTACCCTGCCCTCTTTGGGGCTCTTAACAAATTCACCAGGGGTTTCTGTGTTGGAGAAGGTTTCTTCGGGCTCTTCAGTTTCCGTTTTCTTGTATTAAAATGGGCATAGAAATCCGTCATCATAAATCTTTGCAGAGCAGAACTGAAGTGCTCTGGCCAGAACCAACAACTGACACCCCAGTGCTACAGCACCCACTGGAGGCCATCCTCTCTTCTCCATCTGTCGCCTCAGCCAGTCCTCTGTTGTACTTCTTCAAAGACAGAATTGTCCATGTTTCCCAGGTTTAAGAGAGTTATCACTGTTCTTTGTGGATGTACAAAATTCTATAGGATGAATGTACCAGAGATTGTTTATTGATTCCTCTACAGTTGAGGATATTGTTTTTTACCCCATGTTTTTTTTCTTTTATAGAAATTGCTGTATGTTTGTTCGTGTTATGCTCTTAATTTCTTTAGGGTCTATATTCAGTAGCGAGAGTACAGGATCATAAAGTAATTGGTTTTACTTTTGTTTAGGGAAGATCCATACTGATTTCCACAATAGTTGTAAAATTCTACAGTACCTTCAGCAATGTGAAAACTTTCCATTCTCTCCACATCCTCCCCAGTGTTTTTTATTTTCTGTTTTATTGAATTTTGCCAAAAATATTGGTGTGAGGTAATATCTCATCAACGTAGTTTGTGTTTCTCTTGTTGCTAAAGATTGCATATATATACTTGCCTGGCAGGGGAGACACCATGAACAGGAAGGTGGTTTCTCAGACAGAGGCTCATCCATTGCACTGAGGATGTACTGACCCCTGCGATTTCCCCAAATGCGGGAAACTCGACTGCATGATTTGTGGTAGTGGGGGACTGCGTTCGCGTTCTCCTCTGTCTATTAAAAAAGAAAAAGAAAAATTTCAAATATTTCTTAATGTGGTTTTGGCCTCCTTTTTAGCAAGCCTCCAGTAAATTCCCTATTAATGTCTTATGTCTATGTTTAGGTTTGATGATTTGTGTTTTTCTTGTTAAGATTTAGTAGTTCTCTATAGATTTTAGACATTAGCCCTTTATCAGTATTATTACTTTTTTTAATCTCTAAGTTTTGGTGAGAGGGGGATTAAGAGCACCTTCTTTAGTTTGGGAGAGTTTCCAAGACAGATTGGAGCAGAGAATGGGGCAATTGTTCTTAAGTCTGAGCCCATTTTTGCAGCCACTGTGAAAATCCATCTTATTGAAGGCCTTCCTCATTTTTGCTGCTTCTCCAATTTTCCGAGCGTGTTATCTTTCTCCCAGGACTGGTCTCTCCGAATACTATGTCCAAAATATATAATCATTGATTTACCCAGTAACACCACTAACTGTTCCCTTTGAGCAAGTTCCTAAACAAAATTATGGCCTTGCAATATGATAGAGATCCATGCATAAATGAAAAAATGAAAATCTCTCTGGCTTCTAACATAACAGAGAAGAATTACAACATTATAGCACTATGACTGATGTAGTTTTCTAATCTAATTTAACCCATATTTAAATTACATTAAAATCTATATTTTATTTTAAACTTGATAAATATTTTAAATATATATTTTCAGCACACACACACACACCAGGTTAGGCTTTGATAATGTTCATGGAAAAATTCCTTATAATCTTTTTCAGCCCTCTTCTGTGTGTGCGTGGATGTATGTATTGCAATATATATACATTACTATGTGTGCATGTGTATATAAAATCTAAATCCTAGAGGTGAATAAAATATATTAATTTATAAAATTATATCTCAACAAATAATTAATATTTATCAATTAAGTACAGTATTATTTTTCAAAATAAGAAAAGTATAAGGAAGTATTAAAGAATCCCAAGAGATTATTGATTACATATAAAAGAACTTTCTGTGCATATATAATCTTACTCTAAATTATATTACATAGCATAAAAATGTTAAATACACTGCCTCTTGATCCAAACCATGATTTCCAAAATGTAATTATGTTTTAAGTATATATATGTGATGTCATATATGCTGAAATAAGGAAAAATGTGTGAACACTTTAATGTAAGTTTTAAAACATACATATGATTTTACATTTTCAACAACAATGGCAAAGGATATTTTTCATGAGGTTTACAAATAAGGAGAAGATTGCTATGCAGGAATGCAGAAAGATGTTCTAGTACATTTGGTCTTTTGATTGAGGATAAAGAACCTGCATATACAGAGACTGTAATAATTAATCCACTAAACCCAAATCAGAAAAAAAAGTAAAAACAGAGTATTCATGTCATAGAGTTGATTCTGACTCATCTCAAGCCTAGAGCTACTACAACAGCTCCTTAGGGCCTTTGATAGCCTTCAGACCTTGAAATGTTAAGGGGGAATGCATTCTCCTTGTTCCCCTGAATCTCCTGGTGAGCGTTGTTCTTGACCTTGTAGGTAGCAATCCCACTTTTAACGCGCTGTGCCATGAGAGATGCTCTTAACTGTTGCTCTCCTGGACTGTCTAGGAGGTTCACACTCAGAAACCCGCTGTCCGACAGAGGGATTTACATCCTGGCTCTGTACTATCTTTAGAATTGTTATCTATTGGAACCAATTGTTGCAGTGGCTGGGCCGACTTCTTTTATTTTGTCTTAATTAGTTTACTTCCCCTCTATTTTACAAAGCACGATGTCCTTTCTGATAGCATGTCCAATGCAGTCCTCCATACCCTCACGACCATTGAGTAGGTCCTGATGCACACTGACCTTATAGGACACGGTAGAACTGCCCCTGTGAGTTGATGAGAAGGTAGCACCTCTTTATGGGAGTAGAAAGTCCCTTCTTTCTCCCATAGAACAGCTGATCATTTCTAACACTGACCTTGCAATTAGCAGCCCAATATGTAATCACTATGTCAGCAGGACTCTAATGCAATGTGACATTTGATTCCTCAACTGCTGATATGTATCTGCCACGTGTCTGTCCATAGTCATACTGTGGTGACGTGGGGTTGCTGCAATGTTGGAAAATATGTTACTGGTACTTGAAAAGCCAGCAGGGTCAACCAAAGTAAAGAGATTCCAGTAGAACTTCCAGATTTAGAAGACAATAAAGAAGGACTCAATTCCCCACTTTGGAGGAAAGAGTCTCTGAAAATCAGATGCATAGTTTCCAAACATGTCAGATGCTGATTGTGTAAAATATGGGGAAAAGTACATTGTCAGAGATAGTACCGGCGGATGAATCTCCCAGACTGAGGGAACTCAAAATATGACTGAAGAGGAGCTTATTTCTTTGAGGGCAGGTGGCATGGATCCAGTAAAGTTTGTGGGAGCGGTCATCAAGATCTTCATTTGCTGATAGGGTACGGCTTAAGGAAAAATAGCTGCAAAAGTGTTCCAACGATCAGAAATTGGAATATGTGAAGTATGAAGCTAAGAAAATTAGAAGTGCTCAAAAATGAAGTGGAACAAATATAGATTGATAGTACATGTCAAAAAGGACATTGCACAATTAATCATGAAGTACAATGTTGTCTGTTATAGAAATATATCTATCTGTCCTGAAATCTAATTAGTACAACTATTTTTTTCAGTTTATGCATCAATAACAAAGCTATTGTTCTTGTTGGGTGCCAAAAAACCAAGGACTTCCATGGGAAACATTGATCAAACAAGCTATCAAGATGCATTGGTTATTGGAATGTAAAAGTTGGAAACAACGAGGAAAGAATAGAAGTCAGAAAAACAGGTTTATTGATAGACACCAAGCTGGAGGTCAGATGACAAGATGCAGGTTTGCTACACCAATGCCTTCTTTTAGCAAATACCTTTTTTTGATGACACAAACAAGGACTATACACATGAAGTTCTCCAGCGAGAGTAAACAGAAATCCAAAAGCCTCCATCTCTGGGAAGAGAGGCCGGAGAAGGAAAAAATTAGCAGCTAAAATCAGACCAGTGGTTCAGTGTAGAACAGACCATCAAATGCTCACATGGAAGGTCAGGATTAATCTGAAGAAAATGAAAACTCATCCATGCTAGCCAAAATACGACAGAGTCTATTTTCCTGGAATGTCAAGAGTGTATCAAGAACATCTTTGACACATGAATCAAGAATCAAAACCAAAACCAGGAATCAAGAATCGATGGAATGTCAACTGGAATTCTACAACAAGTTAATGAAGCGTTGGCCCCACTTACTCATCTATGCCAAGAAATTTGGACTACAGCTATTTGTCCAAGTGACTGAAAGAATTCCATACTTGTACCCATTCCAAAGAAAGGTAAACTAACAGAATGCTCAAATGATTGTACAATATCACTAATATCACCTGCCAGTAAAATTTTGATGAATAACATCCAACAATGGTTGCAGCAGTATGTTGACAGGGAGCTGCCTGAAGTTCAGGCTGGATTCAAAAGAGCATGTGGAACAAGATAAATCGCTGCTGGTGTCAGATAGTTCAAAGCAGAGATTACCAGAACATGTTTCCTGTTGTTTTTTGTTTGTTTGTTTCTATACCAAGGCATTCAACTATGGCTAATATCAAACTATGGATAGCCTCGAGAAAATGGGAATTCCAGCAGACTTCATTGTGGCCATGAGGAGCTGGTACATAGATCAAGAGGCAGTTGGGTGAAATAAGCAAAGGGAATACTGTATGGGTTAGCACAGAAAAGGTGTGGGATACGGCTGTATCCTCCCACTATACTCCATCTTTATACTGAGAAAACAATTAGGGACGCTGGTTTACATGAAGAAGAATGTGGCCTCGGGCTTGGAGTGAGGTGATTTCCCACCGTCAACATGCAGGCATCATCATATTGCCTGCTGACAGCCAGGAGGTCTTGAAGCACTTCCTGATGAAGGGAGAATCCTGATCAATTGAGAATAGGTTGACGTTATCAAGGGTTTCCACAGTCAATGCTTACAGAAACAGCAATCAAAATATCAAAAGATGAGTTATGTTAGATAAATCTGTAACACAAGAACTCTTTAGAGACGTATAGCATGGATGTCACTCCGAGGACTAAGGTACACCCAGTCCAAGGCGTGATATTTTGACTTAGTTCATATGAATGTGAAAATTGGTCAATGAATAAAGATAGAGGAATCAATGCATTTTATTGTGGTCCTGGAGAAGGACGCATTGAAAGTAACCATGGACTGCTTAATGGACAAATCAATCTGTCCTGAAAAAAGTTCGACCATGGTGTAGTACATACTTCAGACATATCTTCAAGAGAGACTCGACCCTGCAGAAATACATACTTTTAGGTAGAGTAAAGGTAGAGAGAAGCCGAGGAAGGCCCTCGAGGAGAGAGATTGACATCCTTCAGGGTTGCAACAATGTGCCCAGTCAGAGGAACAATGGTGAGGGTGGTGTTGGAGCTGGCAGTGTGTCACTTCGTTATGCATATGGTTATAACCTACCTATGGGGCTTGGGGGAGGGGGCACCTGACAGCAACAACAGCAACAACACCTGCATATTAATTGTTGATCCAAGTACAATGAAATACTTGACAACTTCAATCTATTCTCTGCTTAGCAGATATTATCTATTGGCACACATGGGAGGGTTTCCTTTCCTTTACATTGATTTGTGATTCCTACTGAAAGCTGAAGTCTTTCATCTTTATCAGAAAGTGCTTCACGTCTTCCTCAGTTTGAACACGCAAGATTGTGCTAGCTGAGCATCAGAGGCTTTTAATGAGACTTCTTCTCATCCTAAGATTTCATTCTTCCAATCCTGACCTGGTATTCTTTTTGCTCAAGATACAGATTGAATAAATATGGTAGAGGATATAACCACCCACTTCAGCCCAATGCTTAGTATATCAATCTGCATGAGTTCTATTTCATTTTTGATGTCTTAAATTTTTTTCCTAGGACTATATTCATACATTCTACATTTCAGACACTAGTGATTATTTGTAGCTTTATCTTTTCATTTTGTGTCATGCCCCATCAACAAAGGCACGTCACATTGATTCTATTCTGAGGAGACAGTGCTTCCTGAATCTTATTTTGGGTGCTTTGACACCGTGGGAACTCATCCTTCAGTACTATACTCAACACTGTTTCCCTGCTCTAGAAGAGGTTTACAGTGGCAAATACTTCAAAATCGAAGAGCCCGTTCCTTCTTCTTTGTCTGTTCTTAATCTACAAGTTCTGTTGAAACCTCTGCACCTGGGTGATTCTGTGAGTATTTGAACTTCTGGGTAGTCCACTTCCAGCGTCAGAAACCACAGTGAGGGCAATTAAAAAAAAAAAAAAAGCCAAAACTGACAGACAAAGGTGGGAAAGGGCATTGGGTCTTATCAAAGTTAGAAGATGATGAAAATTGAGAATTTGGAGTTAAAGATTAAGGAATAATAAAATTGATTTTATGGAGATAGAAATAGATAATAGTATTCAATGATGAGTAGAATCATTGTCATTGAATTGTACAATAAAATTATGAAAATGGCAATTTAATCTTATATATACATTGAAAAATTAAATTAATTTTTCTAAGTGCCTTCTATTCAAATGAAGATAAATACCTGGCGATTTCATGTACTAGGTCCAATTTAAGAATTCGAAATTATTAAAAGTAGCACAATTTACAGGTACAATACATGCAGAAATAATATTAATGCAACATCTTCATAAATGAAACTGATATGTAGCTGTCAAACCTAAATTTCAGATTCCTTCTGAATTTCGTGAAGAGTTACAGATGAGTAAATGTCCTATACAATATAATTATTTACATGTGCTAATCTGAACAAAATTCAGGCTGCGATCATTAAAAATACAATTAATGGAAGGGATTTTCTCTGAAACTTATATTTCACACTCTCTTTGTATTCTCCACTGAATTTCAAGAATTGAGTCCAGATTTTAGTACCAATAAAGTAACTAACAATAAGGATTTTAGGAACTCCGTTTTAGAGGACTACTCTAAAATGTTGTGGTTCAATTCTAATTATACAAAGTATACTCTAAAATGATGTGGCTTAATTGTAATTAAGTTGTAAATATATATATGGCTGTTTATCCTATTAGAAAAGAAGTGAGAGGAAGAAGAAAATCTGAAAAGCGACCTCACTGACTTCCGGAAAGATGGCACTGATGTAGGGTTGACCGCATCAAGAGCTCACTGTGCGATAAGCAGATTCATGGGTGAGAAAATCAAGTTGGGGAACTGGGACGTGAAATGGAACTTTGTAGCGCCAGAGGGCTCCCTTTGGAGTCTCCCCACACAGAGGGCAATCTTGCTCCTCAAACCCTTTCTCACATCACCTGCCGGCAACTTGCCTCCCTTGTCCACAGGGAGGCAACTCCCTGTCTCTTCCTACCCCCCAGCCCCTTTGCCCCGTTCAGTAGATTAATCAATCAAGTTGCAGCTTGAGGATCTCTTTTGGAGGTGCTATGGAGATAAATAGCTCACTGGAGAAGGGACACACAGAGACTTTTTGTGAGACATTCCTGTTGACAAGCAACATGGAGCTTCCGTGATAGATCCAGAGTCCTGGAGCTGGAGGAGCTAGGTGGAGACCCGCACCAGCAGAGAGAAGCTTCCTCATCACTGGATCCACAAGACTCTCACCTACTGGCCTGTGATCTTCGTGCATTCAGCTTCATTGCATGGCTGCATGAGTCTAAAGAGAAATTTATGGACTCATGCCGACATATGGGGTAATATCGGACTTATGGACTTGAGCTAGACTGGGCTGGAATATTTTCTTAATGTATATTTCTTCTTTGATATAACGTTATCTCTTACACACATATCAGTGTCTGTGGATTTGTTTCTCTAGTCTTTCTGGACGAACACAGAAACATTTAGACAATTCACAAAAACAAAGTCAGCATTGCAAACAATACTTTCCAGTTCTTTATGGACACAAACCCAACAACTGCAGCACACAGACATAAGACCACCACAGGGTGTGACACCACCCAGGAACCAACACACTGAAAACAGGACCCAAAGCAATACAGATCCAACAGAGATACAAAGACAAGAATGCATGCCTAACACACACAAACCACACTATAAGTGAGGAAGAAAAGAAAATATCAAGCACAAATAGCATGAGATGACAGAAACAAAATGACATTTAATTGCACTGATTGTTAGCAGTTTATATGCACATATTAAAAGACAATGATAGCTGACTGAACCAGACAACAGAATCCATCAACCTGCTGCCTTCAGAAAACATATCTCAAACTCACAATCAAAAATAGACTGAGAGTCAAAAGATGGTCAATAATGTATCAAGCTAATGGCTACCAAATAAAAAATAAAAACAAAACAAAAACAGCAGGGGTTGCAATACTAATCTCTGACAAAACAGATATCAAGGTACATCACCTAATGAGAGATAAGAATGGGCACTCCATTATGCTCAAGGAGTCAGCAGACCAAATACCCATAAACATAATAAAACTGTGTCCAGCAAAAGACCCTCAAAATATATCAACCCAAACCTCAAAGATATGAAGAAATAAATCACTGGATCAACGCTTGTACTACATGATTTCAATGCATCACTCACAAAGAAACTCAGAAAAAGAAATTGAAGAGCTGAGCAACCCAATTGAACAACTCGACTGAATAGACATTTTCAGAGCTCGGGAGCCAACAAAAAAATGCACATTATTCTCCAATGCACACAGTTCATAATAAAAAATAGACCACATGCTGGAACACAAGACAAGCTTGAGAAAATTCAAACACAAAGAAGTTATTCAAACAACTTTCTCTGACCACAGAGCCATAAAGCTGGAAATCAAGAATAGAAAGAACAGAAATGCAACAAATACAAACACTTTGAGACTCCATAACTCTGTCAAAAAGGAATAATGGTGTTAGCCGAAATTATAGAGGAAATTAAGAAGTTCCTAGAAACCAATGAAAATAATGCAGCATACCAAAACCTAAGGGATGTGGCATAGGCGGTTAGCAGAGATCACTTTGTTGCAATAAATGGACACAAGAAACAAAAGAAAAACATATGGTCCGCACCTTAACTCAACACCTCCATCAGCTAGAGCAGACTCAACAGCATAATCCTTCAAACGAAGTACTAGGAAGACTGTATTCTAACAAATTCAATAATTTTGACAGCATGGACAAATACCTGGAAAATCACTCTCTCCCCAAGTTAACACACATTGACACGAAGAAATTGAACAGACCCATAGTAAAGGGAGAAACAGACAAGGCCACCAGGAAGTTTCCAACAAAAAACAGGCCAGAGTTCAGATGACTTCAGAGGGGAATTCTACCAAACATTCACAGAACTGAACACCAATCCTACACATACTCTTCCAGATCACTGAAAGGAATAGCACACTCCCAAACGCATTCTATGAAGCCAGCATAATCCTGAGACAAAATTAAGACAAAGATCCACAAGGATAGAGAATTATGGACCAATAGCTCTCAGGAACATAGATGCAAAAATTCTCAAGACTATTTAGACCAATAGACTCCAACAACAGATCAATAATAATAATAAGATGCCATGGCCAAGTGGGATTCATACCAGGGATGCAGAGATGGTTCAACATTCAAAGAACACTTGATGTCATATGCCCAGTCTACAAGAAAAAGGACAAAAACCATGTGATCATATTAACTGATGCTGAAAAGCATCCAACACCCTTTCCTAGTAGAGACTCTCAAGAAGATGACATTAGAAGGGGATAACCTAAATACAATAAAAGTCACATGTGAAAAACCAATAGCCAATATTACACTTACTGGAGAAAAGTTGAAATTATTTTCACTGAATAAGGGAAGCAACAAGGATGCCACTTTTCCCTACTTATATCAACGTTGTGCTGGAAATCCACTCAACATCATAAGACAATGGAGAGATATCAAAGGTGTACAACTGGGTAAAGAAGAAGTGAACCTTGCACTATTTGCAGATGATATGTGTACACCTAGGAATAACCCTAACTAAAAAAACCAAAAAACCTGTACAAAGAAAACTACAGAATATTACTAAAAGAAATCAAAAGGGATCCACACAAGTGGATGACTATTCCATGTCCGTTGATCAGAAGACTCGATATTGTGAAAATGTTAATACTACAACAAGAAATCTACAAATTCCATGCAATCCCGATCCAACTTCCAGCATCATTCTTCAAAGAAATAAAAAACCTGATTACCAGCTTCATATGGAAGAGGAATAATCCCAGGGTAGGCAAAGAACTCCTCAAGAAGAAGATAAAGTAGGTGGTCTTGCACTACCTGTCCTCAAAACCTGTTATACAGCCACGGTTGTCAAAACAACCTGGTGTTGGTGTAATGGTAGACTCTTGGAAAAATAGATCAGGACAGAAATCCCAGAAATCAAAAAACCTGCATACAGACAATTGATTTTTGACAAAAACCAAACCAAACAAACAAAACACCATTAATTGGGAAGCAGATGCCCTCTTCAATAAACAGTGCTGGAAAAATTGAATCTCCCCCTGCAGAAGAATGAATACTTCACCCCATGGTCAAAAACAAACACAAGTGGATGAAAGACTTCACTGCAAAACCCAAAGCTATCTGAACCCTCAATGAGAAAATTGGAACAAAGTGAGGAGTTATAGTGCAGGGAATACACCCTTCAGAAGCAGTATCAACAGGAAGGGTTCCCTAAAGGGGTGGGAATAGAGGTGGGAAGGGGGAATGGGAACGGATAGCATTGATC
The DNA here is from genome assembly GCF_050624435.1 of Tenrec ecaudatus. Classification (NCBI taxonomy): domain Eukaryota; kingdom Metazoa; phylum Chordata; class Mammalia; order Afrosoricida; family Tenrecidae; genus Tenrec; species Tenrec ecaudatus. Next base: position 131,712,701 of record NC_134540.1, read on the forward strand.
ACTGCATCACTCCACTCAATGGGAGCTAGCAACAGAATTGTATGTGAATGGATATATTGGATGTGTAAGACATGGCAGACTGAAAAAAAGGGGGTCTTAGGGGGTATGGTAGAAGAGGGAGGTGATAAAAGGGAGCAGATATCAAGGAGTTCAAGAAGAAAGAATATATTTTGTAACTTATTGTGGTAGCAATTGTATAACACTGCTTGATGTAATTGAACTATGGAGTGTTATGATATCTATAAGAGAACCCAATAAAACAATTAAAATATAAATAAGAAAATAAATAACAAAGGAAACATTCTGTGGAAGATAAAATAAGGACCTATTATAAATAAAACAGTTGTGTACATCAAATACTTTATTAAACAAGTAAAAAGAGAGCCTACTGACTCAGAAAACATATTTAGTAATGACATAACAGAAAAAGAACTAATATCTAAAATCTACAGTATTTTACAAGCTTACAGCAACAACACAAAATCTAATAGCCCTCTTAGATCGTGGGCAAAAGGCCTGAACAAGATGCTTCACAGAGGATGACATTTGAAGGGCTTACAAGCACATGAGGAAATGCTCCAGGTCATGAGCCATGGGAAAGGCAAGTCAAAACAGCCACCTAACACCCATAACTGTAGCCCAATTTAAAAAGCAAAACAACCAAATGAAATGGAGGACAGCAAATATTGAAGAAAGTATAGTGGGAGAGGAACCCTTATCCCCAGACTTTTAATGACCTACAGCCACTGTAGAAGGCAGTATGGAGATACCTAACACATGACAATTTAACCCCCATATGGACCCAGCAATACCATTACTGGCCATATACCCAAAGAAATAAGAGACAAATCACAAACAGGCATTTGCTCCCCCATGTACATCCCAGCACAATTCACAGTAGCTATAAGCTGGAAACAGCCTACATTCCCATCAATAGAAAAGCTGATTTAAAAAAACTCTAGTACATACACACAGTGGAATACTACACATCCCTACAAAAACAGCAATGAAGCCATCAAACACCTTCAGCCATGAAGGGACCCGGAAGACATTATTTTGACTGAAGTTAGTCAAGCTCAACAGGACAAATACTGAATGAATCCACTGCACTAGCAGCAAGCAAAAGAAGATGTACAAGCTCAGGCTTGTGGGTCATCCAGTCTTCTGACCAGGGATGAGACAGCCCGGTGAAGAGCTAGACCGGTGCCAGTGAACCATGCATCATCCGCTCCTGGTCAGCATATTACTGGGATGGAAGGCGCCTCAGGACAGCTGGGATCTAATGGTCAGGGGAGGGAAGGGCAAAGATGCTGAGTGGTAGGGGTGCTGAGTGGTAGCTATGTGGATCAGGGGGGAGGGCCTTGGAGAGGGTGACTGCCCTGTGAGAGGGTTTAGGCCTACTGATTGGAGGGGAGAGGGAAATGTCTTCTTTGGGGGAAAGCTGCTGCATAGCTGTTGAGGGGAAGGGAGAGAGATTTGTCCTCCAAGTGGGAGAGAGATTTGTCTTCCAAGTGGTAGAATATGAAGAGGCTCTTGGGAACATTAGGTGGGGAGGGTCTTCATTGGCATGCATAGGGTGGCAAATGGTGGGCATAATTGACCTAGGATGTCTAGGGGCGCACCTGGAACCCAGTCCAGGTTCTGTGTCACATTGGGACCCTGAATCCTGCATCCGCAGGGTGCATTGTATGCCCCCAAAGTTACAACAGGGAGACCCATATGGGAACTCCACTAGGTGAAGTGGACTCTACTTCACTCACTTGTAACATGAGGACTTAAACCAGGAAATACATGACGTCCGAGGAAGCAGAAGACAGCTGTATCACAAGCAGTGTACTGTTCTCTGGCGGACAAACAAGGTCTTTCTACATCAATGCGCTGGAGGCTGTATTAAGATATGTATAGCTCTGGAAATCCTGTGACAGTCATTCTGTTATATGTTGCCTGGGCTTTTTCATACTCACTGCTCTCAGAGGTGCGTTGACCTTAGACGTCACCCTCTTGAAGTTGTGTTATTTGTTTCTCTCTTTATCGTAAGTAAACCCGGGGATGTTGAGTCTACAGGGAAAGAAAATATGACAACAGTTTCAGGGCAAGGGGGGATGGAGAGGGTGGGGGGAGATAACAGGAAGAAAAGCATGCTTGAGACTGATTATGGAAGCAATTGTACAATTTTTGACATGATTGAACTATGGAATGATACAACATATGTACTAACTCTCTAGTTGCAAAAAATAATAATAATAAAAGCATCGATCCAGGAATGGGTTTGGAGTTTTCACTACATCCTAGCTCCAACTTCTGAAGAACTAGTTCTTATATTATGGCCTTAGTTGCTATTCACCCTCAGGAAGGGAACACCGAAGATACGGGTGTTGTCTCAAAATGTGGCACATAATTTAGATGGTGCCCCTCAATCAAATAAAATATCATTCGGGGTCTTAAAGGCCTGTCTCCAAAGAAGCTGCCCTCTAAGTGAGATGTCAACTATGTGCACGTGGAAGAAGCACACCAACATCAGGAATCAAAGGAGTGGAATTCATATCATCTGAAGTTGAAAGCGAGACCAGTAGGAGGATCTAAATCGTGAGCATCTGGTTTGCAAAAGGCGGTGGATGACAATCGGAGCCCAAGATGCATTTGTGGAACTCCATGGGGGATACGCCTCTGGAGAACTCCCCCTATCTAAAACTGAGGGAGGGAGGACAGTGGTCACTAAACAGCGTGCTTGGGAGAGAGCAGGATAGAAGGTCAAAGGCACAAATCTGACCTGAGCAGTTAAACCTTTGTCAGTACATCCCCCTATGATGTGCCTGGACCTGATCTGGATCCCACAGTGTCCTGTATGCTTGGTTTTTATGGCTTTCTTCGTTTGTGGCTTGTTCACAGCAGAGCATATCTAGAGGTGTTGCGTCAGTAGAGGTCACCCTCATTTCGCTGTGTTATATGATTTTCTGGATTTCCATATATGAATCCTAGCATGGACGAACCTAGAGGCACAGCGAGCAGAGTAAGAGATTGGTGCGGGGAGCGGTACCATGGTGGAGTTGGGGTAAAAAGTGGACGATGTCAAGGAGTGCTTGGAGAAAACTGATATTTAGAAACTGTGGTAGTAATTTTAGATTCTACTTGACATGATTAAAATATGGAATGATATGTCATATGTATTAATTGCCATCTAAGAATTATACAAACAATATCTTTCTAACAATCCCCCCAAAAGTGTACCCGACTATTGAAATTTTGATAAATATGTATGCACAGATCAGCAATAATTACTCAAAGATAAAACATGTCCTTGCCAGAACCTAGCCCTATAATATATATATATTTTAAAAGTCAAAAGAATGTATCTAAGCAGAGAAACTTTAAAAACTTAGTTTTGAATAAGCAAGCTTTTAATTATTTAAATAAGTATCAATTGAAATAGCCTAAATAATGGCTCTTAATGTTTTCTGAAATTAGTTATGCATTAGAAGATTTAATCAATTACTCCATGATAAATTGCAAAGGTAAATAATTTTTGTATAGACATCTTTGAAATATTTCATTTTCTGACTGCAACCTACAGAATGACTTTTCCTATATTGCTTTGTTTTGTCTTTGGCTACCAGACAAAATTTCTAATTTCCTACGGACATTTTGAAGTAGTGATTTAAGAATGAAAATAGCATAATTTCTATTAAGAGATTTTCCCCAAATTATAATTCCTGCTCAGTAACATTTTCTTCAAGGTTGCGGGAATACTATAATTGCTTATTTTGGAATGGAATTATTATACACTAATCACAGTGCATGGACTTTTACCATGGGGCGATTCCTGCTGCTTTGCCATTAGCTCTGTGTGTGATTTGGACAAGTGGCTGCAAAGCTCACAGACCATTCACCAGGGAGAATATAACAGCTCCTTGGGAGCCAATTAGCTGAGCTCTCACGGCCAATTTCAGCAATTTTTAGTTTGTGGATTACAACTTAGAAAGCTGTAATTGTGACAAACACAGGCAAGTTGACATGCTAAAAAATACTGCCTGCTTTGCTAATACAAATTACTTCCCATTCATGTTTGTTCATCATTGTACTAAAAATAATTGCTTAGAATGGTCTATGATTCTCACATTGCTGGAGTATGGGTTCTAAAACAAATAATAACTGACATTTTTTACTTTAAGAAAGATTATTAATTTCGATGGAAAATAAGAGAGAAAAGAAAGATACTACATGTTTTTTTTACAAATTAATATTGAAAAGGATCTTTAAGAACTGAAATCAGAGCAAAACATCATCACCCAACATACGTTATAATCCGTTTTATGTCTTTTGCTCTATTTTGTGGCTTTAGTATAGAATGGCTATATTGCACAACTTGATGGTAATTCAGTGTAAATGTAGAACCATATTTTACATAGTCAGATAGCTTGGCTGTTTTGACAAAGTAATAAATATATAATTCATCATGTATAATAATGAATATATATTGTATGTATACTTATATAGATGTATATGATATTTTTCTTAAAGAAATGAGCAAAATAGACCTCAGATTTTAGAAACTTTATTATGACTATTTCATTTTCTTTTGATTATGAGTGCAATACAAATGTCAAAACTTACTTAAAAATTATTATTAAAAATTCCACATGTTCATTCAATAAAAATAAAACAGTTCTAATTACAACAAATGTTAAATTTATAATAGTTATGAATCAATATTATATGTGTTATTGTATTTATAAAATTCTATTTGAAGTAATAAATAAATAAATGATTTGATATTTTGCCTAAATATACATCACAGGGTAGCTGACACTGTAGAATCTGTGGACTCTTCTTCTTAGATAATTAACAAAAGCCTCTATTGACTCCTCTTATTGTTGGTGAACAATTCTGATTCTTGGCAACTCCATTTATATCAGAACAGTGTTATGCTCCATAAGGCTTAGAATGGCTGACTTTTGGGAGGAAATCAAAAGACCTTTCTTCTGAAGTGCATCCAGGTGGGCTCAAATCTCCAATCTTTGATGAAGCAGCTTGTCTGTCAACAATTAGTACCAGGGGAATTCACTCTACTCCCAAACCAAATTCACTGCCATAGAGTCAATTTGTACTCCTTGCTGAGTAAAATATTTCATTTATGGCTCATAAACGTCACAGCTGAGTGAAGAATAATCAAATATGTGTTTCCCATGTACTCAAACAATTGCTACAGGTAATCAAGGATGTCAATGTGTTTAGGTAAGGATACAAATGTGAGATATATTAAAATGTGTATGTATTGTCATGATTATTTTAAATAATAAATAAGTCAAAAAATATATATTTATAGGTAAGGTCTAGTATATTGATTTATGTGTGCTTGCATGTGTGTGTTTGTGTGTAGAATTCTTTTGAAAATCAATGTATAGTTTTAATATGGTTTCATCTTATGGGTTATGATAATAATTTTTTAAAGAAAATTTAAGAAAATGAATACCAGAATAATGACAAGTAGATGGAATTTAAAGATGTTCCCCGTGTCAAACCTTTGCAAGATGCCATACTTCTCCATTTTTCCTGATGTAACTACCACTTCGGATGGGTTCTGAAATCTCTAGGAACAGCTCATAAAATTCTTGAAGCTCTACAGGAGTCCTCAAACTACGGCCCGTGCCCACTCGTGGCAAGCTTAGGACATTTATCTGGCCCGCCAGGTGTTTTTGCCCCATTTGTTTTTTTACTTCAAAATAAGATGTGTGCAGTGTGCATAGGAATTTGTTCATAGTTGTTTTTGTTTTGTTTTTTTAAAAAACTATAGTCCAGTCCTCCAATGGGTCTGAGGGACAGTGAACTGGTCCCCTGTTGAAAAAGTTTGAGAGTCTCAGGTGATCAAAGCTGTTGTTCAGCCAGGTCTCTGGAGGAGTCTTCTTATTCCCAATGCTGCAGATGCTTTCGAAACCTGGGTAGACAATAGAGCACAACTCAAGTCTGAGTACCGGAAGTCAGGTCGAGATAGATCAAAGGGAAGGTGCAGAACCTGAGACCAAATGTGCGAAAGCCAAAGCATGCTTTCTTCTACCATGGCTCAGTAGGGACAAAAAGGTCATAACGGAGAACACTTTATATCAAGAAAAGTACTTTTAAACAAAAGGATGAAACAAAGAAAGAAACTAAAGTTGACCGATGGCTACCATGGGTGAAGGAAGGGTTTTTGCTTAGGAAGCATTGAGTTTATGTTAATAGTCATGGCATATTTTGGAAAATGATATGAGTAATGGTTATATAATCAATTGCCCTGTAACATACATTTAGAAGATGTTGAACTGGAGGATGTTTTGTTGAGTACACTTTCCCACAGGTAAGAACAAATAGTAATATGTACACCGAGAATGAGCACAAGGAAGAAGAAAATATGCTAAAATTGACTGTGATAATGACTGTACAACTCTCCTCGATAGGACTGAACTATTGAACAGTATGATATGTGCCGGAAGTGTGACTGAAACTGTTAACAGAGAGAGAGAGAGAGATGGCAGTGAAGGTGGAGTGTTTGTTTTGTATTTTCAGTAGATAATGTTGCTATGGCTGTTAGGTGCTATCCGGTTGCTATGGTTGTTAGGCGCCATCCGTAGCAACCTTAGTTACAACAAAATGATACACTGGGCAGTCCTGGGCCACCCTCACAATTGTCCCTGTGCTTGAGCCCATTGCTGCAGCCACTCTGTCAATCCATCTCATTGAGGGCCTTCATCTTATTCTCTGCCCATCCACGTTACTAACTATAATATACATCTCTGAGAACTGGCCTCTCCCGACGACATGTGCAAAGGATGTAAGACATAGTCCTGCAGTCCTTGCCTCTATGAAGCACTCTGGCCATGCTTCTTCCCAGACATATAGATTTGTCCATCTAGCAGCTCATGGCACTGTGAATATTCTTTTGCAGCATTACAATTCAAATATATAATTTCTTCTTGGGTCTTGTGGTATTTACACAATCTCATGTTTCTCTCTCTCTCTCTCTTCTCTCTCTCTCTCTCTCTCTCTCTCTCTCTCTCTCTCTCTCTCTCTCTCTCTCTCTCTCTCTCTCTCTCTCTCTCTGTCTCTGCCAGAGCCCTAAATATGCTTTCAATGCCATTGAATCCACAAGACTTGCACCCACCAGTGTATGATCTTTCTGCATTTTGCATCATTGCATGTGGCTGTGTGAGTCTAAAGAAGGATTTATGAGCTAGTATTGGACTTATTGGCTAACATCAGACTTAAAGACTTTATCTGGATTGGGCTGGAATGTTTTGTCAATATACTCTTTGAAATAAAGCTTTCTCTTACACACATACATGTTACTGGATTTGTTTCTCTAGTCAACCCGGCCTAACACAGGCCTTATTTATTCAATGTCCACCTTTCACATGCATGTAGGGTTATTGAAAATACCATGGCTGTGTTCATATGCAACCTAGTCCTCAAAGTAACATACTGCTTTTCAATACTCTAAAGGGGTCTTGTGCAGCAGATCAACTTAATGTAAATCAATTTTGATACCTTGATTGCTGCTTCCATGATCTTTGCTTGTAGGCCCAAGCAAGACAAAACTGGTAAAAATTTCAACCTTTTATCTATTTAGCATGAAGCTACCTACTGGTTCTATTGTGGGAATTTTAATATTGTTTAAACCCATACCGAAGGTTTCAATCCTGGAACTTCATCACCAAGTGCTTCAAGACTCTCCACTTTCAGCAAGAAAGATTGCATCATCTGCCTGTCGCAGCTTAATACTCCTTCCTCAAATCCTGATGCCATAGTCTTCTTCTTATAAGCTAGTATCTCTGATGGTTTGCTCACCATAAAGATCAAATGAGTACAGTGAGAGGATACAACCACGTCCCACACCATTCCTGGTTTGAACATTGTTCATGATTTTAAACCCGCTTTCCTTTCCCACCGCTGCCTCTTGCTCTACGCATAAGATCATGAGGAGCACAGTGAAGGGTTCTGGAATTCCATTTACTCTCAAGGGTATCCATCATTTATAATGATCCACACAGTTGAATGCTTTGGAATAGTGATTAAAACACAAGTAAAAATGTTTTTTTCTGACATTCTCTGCCAAAATCTATCTGATACAATTATATCCCTTGTGCCATGTCATCTTCTGAATTTGGCCTGTAATGGGTATAATATGAATCTCTGCCAGTTTGGGCCAAGTAGCTGTCTTCCAAATTTCTTGGCATAGATGAATGAGTGCTTTACAGTGCGTTATCATCTGGTTGGGGCATTTCCGTTGGCATTCTATTGATTCCTGCATCCTTGTTTTCAGTCCAAGGCTTTCAGTACAGCTTGGATTTCCTTCTTCAGCACCGTTGGTTCTTGCTCACATGCTACCTCCTGAAATGGTGGAATGTCAGCTAGTTTTTGTTTTTTGTGTTTTTTTGAGAGTGAGTCTATGTATTCTTTCCATCATCTTTTGGTGCTGCCTGCATCATTCTTTTTCTTGTTTTTGTTTTGCCCGTAGAATGAGCACCACAGCAACACACAAACTACCACAGCCAGACAAACAGCCAGACAAGCGGTGGTCAGTGTACCCCCGAGGAAACAGGTGGTGACTTGAGGAATACAGGAGGCAAACCCTCTGCTAACGAAGGTGGTGAGGCAAGGCAAACCTCTCCCACCGTAATGCTGCCATGGAAAACACCCACCACAATTGAGTTATGACTGCAAACATAAAGGCTAGAATTTATAATACACCACAAAATGGATTGTGGTTAGAAGGGTCATATTAAGTAATTAACTACATCTCAGGTACAACTGGAGAGAAAATATCTTTGCCTATCAATTTTTAAATTATACATTTGAAAGTGATGACAAAATGTTAGTATATGGCATTAAGTGAGATTTATATTCAATAATCAAAATATCAAAAAAGTGTTTAATATTATTTTGCTATTAAATATTAGTGCTTTATCAGTCAAACCAATCCTGTGACTTTTGATTCATTTGTTTTCCATTGCTCAAGCAAAAGAGCAATGTTCTCATGTTTCTTATCATACAGAGAAGAATAATGATGAAACAGCAGTTACTGAAGTCTGACCGGAGTTATTAGGCTCAGCAAAAATATGAAAAATATTCTTCTCCTCTCCAGATATCTCATTATTTTTTAACATGTCATAGCTAGAGGGAAAAATGGCAGGGTGTCTATAAATCTTATGATGAAAAATAGAAAATAGAAACTACAAAGCCCTTAACTTCATCTGTGCTTGTAGTTTTAAATGATCCCCAAGTGTTATCCCCGGGTCAGGGGAGAAGTCAAGTCATTTGAATACCTTATGTAAGACTTAATAGAGTTAACTTAAAGGTCACACATTTCCCACAAACAATCCTACAAATCCGGTGATTCATGTCATCCTCACATATTTGTATTTCTTTAGTGAGAGGCCATCTCCTTACTCTCCTTTCTCTGTTGCAACTGTTCCCACTAAGAAAGGAAAGGAAAGGCAACGCCATTGATAAGAAATAGTAGCTTTTATCCTAGGAATGCACCTGTGGTGTCTTCCCTAGAGGATTTCAGAGGAACAGTAAGGGAAAATATCTCATGTTTCAAAAATTGTTGTGGCAATCCTGTAACCTTTTTTTTAAAAAAATCTTTCTGCTAATAGTCTTGTGGCAGTTACACAATTTCATGTCAACTTGATAAATAGAGTGAAGGGGTGGAATCCAGGCTGTCAATCAGGTCACAGTAAGATGATGCTTCTTTGTAAGTGGGGCCTTCTCATGAGGATTCTAGGAACATCCTCTTTCTCCTAGGAGGCAGGACGGCAGGACTCTCTCTCTCTCTAACCTTACTGTTCAGGAGACACACTCGGGAAACTGGAGGAGCCAGGTGGAGACCGGCCCCAGGGCTAACATGTTTCCACTGCCACTGAATCCACGGTTTTCACCCACCAGCCTGTGATTTTCTGCATGCGGCACGGAGTGGCAAAGGGAGTCCAAAGAGTGGCATTCTGAGTGGCAACGGGAGTCCAAAGAGGAATTTATGGTCCAGTATCGGATAGATGTGCTAACTTCAGATTTATCGACTTGATCTAGCTGGGCTAGGATGTTTTCTCAATATACAATTGCTCTTTGATATAAGGTTCTCTCTCTTACACATATATGAATGTCTCTAGTTGTTTCTCTAGTCAACCTGGTCTAACACAAGTCTTCATTCTTAAAATATTCAAAAGTAAATAAGGTACTGCAAATATTACAGCTATTATAAATGATTTATAAACACACAAATGGATAGTATCATATGACTCTCCAAATTCAGTAACTATACATAATTTAAGGAGCCCTGTCACTGCAGCAGTTAAGGCCTGGACTGTTCCCTGGAAGCTTGGAAGCTCCCAGGCACCAGTGGCTGCTCAGAAGGAAGAAGAGACAGTCTGCTTTCATAAAGACTTCCGACCTGGGAAATCTGTGGGACCGTTTTCCTCTACCATCTAGGGACCCTGGGACCCAAATTCAACCACAACCCTGGGAGTCACAGCTGAATCCATCCTATTGTTGATTATAGAATTACAATGGATTCATCGAAGGGCACTTTTATTGATGTAAGTTGTATAGTGTATGAAAGTATGTTTTTTTATAAAAAAGTTTAGCTCTATTGCAGAAGACTCCTTAGTGTGAGTACTACCCAAGTTGAGGTCTAAAGATCTATGAAAGGGCATTGTTTATGTACAGTGCATACAATTTGTGTTCAAAAGGAACTTAATGCATCCACGATAGTTAGATTTCATGTCAGCCTGGCTTGGCGGAGATTTCTCTATGATGTGAAATTCAGTGTGGTCCACTCCTTGACTGAATCTTCTGTTATGCAGCCAAGCAGTTGTGGAAAGAATAGGATGCAGTACCACCTCTTTAATTGGGTCACAGTCTGGGTACAAGGGAAGGTTTCATTTTAGGGTGTTACCAATGCTTAATATAGATTGACACTGTGGGGGCGTTAGCTCATTTATTCTCCTGGGTCTGGGTACAGCGTGGTTCCTTGACCTCCTGTCACATCACCTGTCAATCTCAGGAGTCATCATACACCAGACTGTATTTGCCTACTTCCTTTTCCTGCTTGTTGGTTTGTGGGCCTCTGTAGGTAAAATATTCTGAAGAGGACTTCATTTTACCACATGATCCTTGGACCTGAACCAATGACTTAAACCAGACTGGACTTAGTTACTTCTATAACTGTGTGTACCGTATATTTAAAAAAATCATTTTATTAGGGGCTCATGCAACTCCTATCATAATGCATACATACATCAATTGTGTAAATCACATTTTTACATTCATTGCCCTCATCGTTCTCAAAATATCCACTCTCTACCCAAGCCCCTGGCATCAGTTCCTCATTTTCCCCTCCTTCCCTGCTCCCCCTCCCTCATGAACCCTTGATAATTTACAAATTATTATTGATATAATTATGTGTGTTTGTTCCTCTACAGAATCCAACCAAAATCATTTCATAGCATGACATTTTACAGAGAAATCAAAGAGTAAAAATGAGTTTTCTAAATTAGTTCTCAAGTCTGATTAGGTTAAAAGGCACTGAGAACTCAGCTTTGCCTCTGTTAGTAGAGATAAGTCTGTTACTACTAGTAAGGTGAATTATCTGTCAGTTTTTTGTACTGTGGTGCATTGTGTTTTTCTGTGATGCTGATAGATATATCACTGGTATTTCACATTTAGGTCATCCAAAGTAGAGATTCTAAACTAAGAAAATCAATGAAGAAGGACTTAGCTCCTCATTAGGAAGGAGCCACTGAAATCCTCATTAGTAAAGTGGGTTTTGTTAATCCAGGGCTAGAGGTGAGATAGTTAATATCCTTAAGAGTGCCACCAATAGATGGAGGTGAGAAGTGAGGCCTTGATTCATTGTGTGTTTGATATCTTTCTGCATTTGTTTGTTTGTTTCATGATGAGAAGTACTGGGAATATGGTTGGTTGGTACCACTTACAATTGACAAAATGTACAAGAAAGGGTTGAGTTTAGAAATTTGGAAGTACTGCTAAAGTGTCACATTAAAGATCTACCTTCCATCTCTGTCATGAAAGAAAGCCTCATTTCTTCAAATAAAAGGACTGTTATTGCTGAGAACCAAACTAAACTCAAGGTCTTATACAAATATCTGAATCATAATACCACTTAATTTCTCACACTGCATTAGGGTCTAATGCTGATAGTGAATCATGAATTGTGAAGAAATGGGACCCTACACTGTGGAATGGGGACACATGGTCTCATAAACTGGAATATAGGGATATTGAGCCCCTACATTGGCTAGAGAGACTCAAGCCAACAGCACCACCCTTCCCATCCGAAGAGAACAAAACCACTGACACTTGAGGAAATGACTCAATGGTGCATATAGAAATGGTACCCGAGGCTGTACCTGGGGCATAACCAGAGGCAGCTCTCATTCAAGGTGATGTTGCAAGTTCCCAGGAAACACTCTCAAAACCCACTGTTTGTTCTAGGCACACGACTGTACTTAAGTCACAGTGAGTTACCAACAATGAAGTCCAGATTATAATGAAGGAAACAGTGTGCTCTACTCCTAAAAAACTACTAAGTTTTCTAATAAGTACAGATAGAATCCTGGAGAGGATGCTGTGCTTGTTCATGATTATTAAGGGTGGGGAATGATGGTGCGAGGAAAAGAAGGTTGAATACGTTTCAGCTTGATATCGGCCAACTACGCACAAATTCTTCAATCAAAGTGTCTGCTCACCAGGCTAAGGGGGGATCTAATGCTTTATGTGATTAATTGCTAAAGACCTACAGTAAGGAAAGCTGAAGTACCAGACCTACTACGTTTACTGTGGAAGGAGGTATCAAACGTGGAGGAAATAATGGTGATGATTTAACAACATTTCCAAATATATTTAAAACATTTATTTGTATGGTATGTGAGTTATATGCCAATAGAAGTATTAAAATCAATACAAAATAAAAGGATTAAGGAAATTGGCTTGTCAGAGTGGATTATCAGGATAGATTTACAGACTCACAAGTCAAGTGCCCTGAGGACAAACCTTTACCAAGAGAGTGAGGGAGGTAGTTTATTGTGTCAACCTGGCTAATAAACACATGTGTAGTTAATTGAAGGGCAGAGGGATAAATGGCTCGGTGAGCCTCGGGTATCTTGCTTTCTGATGGTCAGACCAGGGTTCAGCTGCCTTCGCCAGTTCCCTGCTTCAGCTGGCAAGGCTCACTTCCTGCAAGACATCTCTAAAGAGAAGCCCCATAGACCTACGCCAATGTAACCCTGGTTGCTGGAGCACCCATTAGGAGACCCCTGCCAGCCCTGAGATGCTTACACGTTCACTGATTCTGCTTTCCTCCTGCGGTTGGCTTTGTTGTGTGTGTTTTGTGAGATGGAGGAGGACTTTGTGGATTGGTCTTGGACATATGGGCTAATGTTGGACTTGTGGACTTGGGCAGCACTGGGTTGGGATGTTTTCTTGATGTACACTTAACCTTTATATAAAACTCTCTCTTATACATGAGTTTCTATAGATTCGTTTCTCTAAAGTACCCAGACTAACATAGTGAGAAAACTACTTTTTGAAGGGAGCCCTAGCATCTTTGAAGACTCCTGTGATTGCTGTTTTAGATCAGCTAGGTTTAACAGTCTGTTGTGGGGCTGCTTGGGTCCCATGTGGGTAGAACCCAAGTGACAAAAATTATATCAACAGAGATGAATGACAGCACTTAATCGACAGAGACAAGGTAAGATATAGTTACTGTTACGAACAGCAGAGAGGAGTCCAAACAGTAATTAGAATAGCCTAACTTATATGTTGGCTACTTAAGCAGGGTTTCCCTAGGAGTGGAAAATATGGCAATGCTACAAAATATTGACTTTATATACATATTTAAATGAAGGAATTCGATATCAGGTGAACAACAGTTTAACTTGAATCACCAATATGTAGTCACTAACCCTCAACCAATTCCCAGACTTAAGCTAGAATGGGGCATCATATCCTCTTGAAAAAAGACCTTACTTACCACCAAAGATTTGTACTATTAGTCTTTCTTAAAGCTTTACCCAAACAGATCTGTAGCCTCTCACAAACATTACTATTCATTGGGTAAAGGGAAATATTCAGACTTTGGTGAGATTGGAGAACACTGGCTCAAAATTGAAACCGACTCTAGGAGCCAAAGTGCTTTTGAAGACCCACCGTTCAGAGTGGGAGCATGTGGAGGTCAAGTTATTAATGGAATCTTAGCTCCGGATCATCTCAAAGTGAGTCCAGTGGGGCCCTCAACTGATCCCTTAGTAATTTTTCAAGTTCCAGATTGCATTATGGGAATAGACATACTCAGCAACTCAGGTACTTTTGACATGTTTTCAGGAGAGACTAGTCCTTCGAGAAGACTATCATGGAAGGATATCATATCAGTAGAAAGAAGCAGCCAAAAACGGAGAGTCCTTGACTAAATGGATTGACCCAGTGGCTGCAACAATGAGATTACATATAAGAACAATTATGATGGTGTAGGTCTTGGGCAGGGTTTTGTCCTGTTGTTCATAAGATTGCCGAGTTAGAACAGGTTCAATGTTACCGAACAGCAGCAACAACATATGCATGTGAAAGTTGAATAAGGAAGAGGGAAAAAATTAATGCATTTGAATTATGTTGCTGATGAAGAATATTGAAAGGACCACGGACTCTCAAAAGAACAAAAAAGGTCTGACATGTAAGAACTATAGCCATGATGTGCCTTGTAAGCAAGGATGGCAAGACTTCATCTCACGTACTTTGCACATGTTATCAGGAGAGACCAGTCCCTGGAAAAGGACATCATGCGTGGTAAAACAAAAGGGCAATGGGGAGTAAAAATAAAACCCTTGATGAAGTGACTTGATGCTTTGTCTATGACAATGAAACAATTAGCTTGAAGTTAGTAAGATGTGAGGATGGCCAGGCATCCTTCTTTTGCACATAGGTTGACTGTGAGTTGAAACCTATTCAGGGCAACAACGGAAAGGTTAGTGGTTTTAATTTACCCAAGAGATCCACAAAAGAAAGCCCAACAAGTCTGCCACCAAGATTTTTAGCAACATCTATCCAAAAATTTTAGGACAAAACTATCAGTGAATCATGGTGCAACAACCCTGAATTCTGCTGCTATCTCCAGGCAACTACTTTCCTTCAGTAAATCAATGCGCTGTTTCTACGTCACGATAGACACAGAATCCATAAACTTCAGGGACATGTTGGCTCACATTTTCCTCGGGACAAGAAAAGGGGCAGCTGACAGTAAGACATTTTTTCAGTATTAGGCTATTAAGGACAACAATAACATCAGATGAAAACAATTATCATGAAAGGTGACTTCGTCTCAGAACCTCAAATTTCAAGGCATCTGATTTAAAGTCAGTCACTAACTCACAGGGACTGCTCACGGTCTAAAATAAACACAGGGATATGCTTATTTCCAAACTTCTTTTTATCTAAGCATGTTTTCACCAATTTGGATACTTCTCTGCATCATTAATTTAGAAATAAAATCTTACTCTTTTCCGGTTTGGTATGCATTATCTTGTGAAGAAATGAGCCAAGAAAGCCTGGCAAAATCGGCACATTTCCTTACTTTCATTTTGATTGCCAGCATTTCCCAGTCTATCATTCTTTCACCAGCAGCAATTATCTGTATGCTAGCAAGCCCCACTGTTAAGCTGGCATGGAAATCCTTACCTACAGTGCTCCTAATTATTGATGCATTTTTCCCATTTTCAAGATGCCAGGCACTTTCCTTCATGTGCAATCATCTGGTTTGCCACCTGCTGTTGCTCTAACAACCAGTGCAAATAGGGGAGAGTCACAACTCCATCGCATTGTTCCATTTGCGGCTCGGCGTCCTAAGCATTTTAGAATAAAATAGTCCTGCTCTATAATATTTAAATTGCTTTTCCTGACGGTCTCAACGAATGAATTATGCATCTGGTTGTGATTACTAAGCCTGGAATGATGCTGCCTGATTGGTGATTATATCGCAATCTTACATTTGGTCATTGATTATGCTAATTTCCTTAATAATACATTTGAATATTGTGTCGAGTAAATAATTGCTAGCACCTGCCTCTTAAATCAGGAAAGATATTTGAAAAATATAATTGACCCAGACAGATTGTTCTAATGGTAGATTTTATGTGGTATAAATATGTTTCAATGGTACATTTTTTTACAACGAAATCATTTTTCTTTCACATTCTTCCTCTACAAATACATGTATATTTTTATGAAACGATATTCATGCAGAAGGAAAATAATGTGTGAAGGATATTTTTTTTAATTGTTGTTGTTGTTGTAGTTAGGTGTTATAGGGTTGTCTTTGACCCCTAGCGTCCCGACACACAAGAGAAGGAAACATTGCAAGTTGGTACAAGGGTGCTCTCTTTTGGAGCATCAACTTTGTATTGAGTAGTTGAAATTCTTAATCCACATTCCCCAAAGATCCCCCTTCCTCCACTCCTTGATTACTCTTCTCCTTCCTTGGGGCATTATCTTCGAGTACACCTATGTTAACGCCCACCCTCTGCTGCATCCATTACGTTCTCTCCTCCTTGGCAGTCTCCACAGTCTGTTTGTTTTGCTATAAATATATTTATCTTCTATACATATTGTGCACATGTAACAGTGGTCTCACCTAATAGTTGTCCTTTCATGATCCAGTAATTTCACCCAGTCTGCGTTCTCCAGACCCATCTATGTCACACGGTGTTTCAAGATTCCCTCACTGATTTTTAGCAGTGTGCAGTATTCCATTGTGTGCATGTACAAGAGAGTCCTGATCTATTCTTCTACTGATGGGCATTTAGATTGTTCCCATGATCTTGCCATTGTGAACAGTGCTGAACTGAACGTGCTTGTGTATGTCTGTTGTATGTATTACTCATTGCTTCATGCACCCAACAGAGGGATTGCTCAATTGTATGGGATTCCTAGTCTCACTTGTTGGAAGCAGTGCCGTATTACCTTCACAGTAGTTTTGCTTATTGACAGTCTCACGAGAAGGGATGAGGGATCCAATCTCTTCATAAAGTCTCCAGCACTTAGTGTTTTCTGTTTTATTGAATTTGGCTTTCAATGTTAGTGCAAGAAAATATCTCATTATTGCTTTGATCTGCTGTTCCTGGATGGCTATTGATCTTCAGCATTTCTTCATGTTTGTTGGCTATCCTTCTTGCTATCCTGTATCTAAATTCTAATTAATTATTTACATTACTTTATATTATTTTTCTCAACAATTTTTTAATTCAGTAATCAGAGTGTTATTCTTAAGAGGCAGTACTGTATCTACTTACACATAACAAGTAGTTTTCACTTGTGAGTTAATTTATCCACTTGTTATTTGTTCCATTTATCCAATACAAAATTGCCATGAAATTATTTCTATCTTCTTATAGCCACCACTCTCTACATTTTTTTGTGTAGAATAAAAGCTATGTCCTAGACACATGCTGTCTACATATAAATCCAGTATTATCATTTACAAATTTTGGAACTTTGACAAAAATACTTCGAAACACTGCCTGGCTTTATTCATTTTCTTAATGTGGATGATAATAATAGCAACCACTTAATAATACTAATGCAAAAATTAAAGGATATATATTTAGTATCTTTATGTAACATCATATATGTAGTCATTACATCATTTATGAAGATTTAGCTTTCTCAGTTTAAAAAAATAAAATAGCATTAGTTATTTTGTCTGCCATTTAGCATAAGTGGAATTTAAGTTTGAGTTTGTATATTTGGGAAAAAACACAGAAGATATTCCTTAGGAAAGTCAATGTAAATACTTAAAAGATTTAGTAGAAGAGTTGATTTCGAGTATGTGTGAATAAATCAGCTGTATCATGAAACAAACAATGGTTAACTAAAATATTTATTTGCAAATGTATTTTCAGATAGAAATGCCTTAAATATGACCATCATCTATAAAATATTCAGTGATAAAATGTAAACATTCAGCTTCACAAAACTAACTATTACCACTTGGTCTTCAAATAAGGTCCTCTAATATTAAATATCATTAACAAAGAGTGATTATAGAAAACATTTCATTTTCTTATGATATCTGATTTCTCTCACTGTCTTTATAGATAAGATCCACGTGTCTACCCAGATTACAAACAACTAAATTCTATTTAATATTCAATAATATTATGGATTACTTGTATAAAAACCCCTGGTACTGTTAATTTGTGATAAATTTCCAATTTGAGTAGACTTATTGAATGAGAAATTCAATAGAGGATGTTCAGATAGCTGCATCTTAAAAGATAAATGAGAAGTGCTTCTCGGGCACAAGGTATTTTGAAAATAACTGTTCTATTCCAAAAATATTTGTGACAAAAAACTATGAAATGACTAAGCCTGTTTTTCAATTCTGTCCTATGAAAAGGCTATATTGCTGTGCTGCCCACTTTTAGAGGGTTGCTGCCTGTTGTGCACCATCATATTTCTACTTGGCTTCATTTGTCTCTTCCCTGATCAATTTACCATAGGGATATCCCCTTGAAGAGCTGAACTCAGTATGGACAAGAGGGGGGAATGCAGTGAGAGTGTAGAACACAGACATTTGGACCTTAGAAACACGCCACCTACTGGTACAGTCAGTCAGGGTCTTATCAAATCAGTCACCCATATCACACTTTCATTTTATGGAGACGTGCTGCTGTGAACACATAGCATAGTGCTAGATCATGTTATTGGGGCTCGTACAGGTCTTATAACACCCCATACATCAAAGGTATCAAGCATATGTGTACAAATGTTGGCATCATCAGTTCAAAAACCTTTTCTACTTGAGCCCTTGGAATAAACTGCTCTTTTTGTACCCTCCCCTTCTCCCAGACTTGTGAATCCTTGATCAACTATATATTGTTATTATAATTTCATATATTGCATTGTACATTGTTTTCCTTCACCCACATTTCTGTTATCCACCCCCCTTGGGTGGGGAGGCTATATATCCAAACTTATTTGGGTTCTCCTTTCTCCCTCTTCTCCATCCCCGACCATCTCTCTGCCCTGATGATATCACTACTCCCACTGCTGTTCCTGGGGGGTTCATCAGTCCTGAATTCCATGTGTCAAGAGCGCTCATCTGTACCAATGTGTGTTCTCCGGTCTAGCCAGATTTGTAAGGTAGATCTGGGTCAGGGTAGTGGGGTGAGGAAGCATTCAGGAACTAGAGGAATGATGTGCATTCCATTGGTGCTACATTGCACCTCAGTTGAATTATAACTTCTTTATCCCCCACCTTTATTTATATATATATATATATATATATATATATATATATATATATATATATATATATATATATATATATATATATATATATTAACAATTTATTGGGGCTGATACAATTCTTTTCACAGTTCATACATATACATACATCAATTGTATAAAGCACATCTGTACAGTCTTTGCCCTAATCATTTTTTTCTCCTCTTTTCTTCTTTTACATTTTATTAGGGACTCCAACAACTCTTACCACAATCCATACATATACATACATCAATTGTATAAAGCACACCCATACATTCCCTGTCCCAATCATTCTCAAGGCATTTGCTCTTCACTTAAGCCCCTTGCATCAGGTCCTCTTTCCCCCCCCCCCTCCCTCCCTTTTCCCCCCTCTCATATGCCCTTGGTAGTTTATACCTCGTTATTTTGTCATATCTTGCCCTATTCGGGGTCTCCCTTCCCCCCTTCTCTGCTGTCCCTCTCCCAGGGAAGAGGTCACATGTGGCTCCTTGTAATCAGTTCCCCCTTTCCAACCCACTCACCCTCCACTCTCCCAGCATCGTCCCTCACGCCCTTGGTCCTGGAGGTATCATCCACCCTGGATTCCCTGTATCTCCAACCCTCATATGTACCAGTGCACAGCCTCTGTCCTATCCAGCCCTGCAAGGTAGAATTCGGATCATGGTAGTTGGGGGGAGGAAGCATCCAGGATCTGGGGGAAAGCTGTGTTCTTCATCGATACTACCTCACACCCTAATTAACCCATCTCCTCTCCTAAGCCCCTCTATGAGGGGATCTCCATTGGCCGACACTTGGGCCTTGGGTCTCCACTCTGCACTTCCCCCTTCATTTAATATAATATATATATACACATACATATATACATATACACATAAATACACATACATACACACACTTATATCTTTTTTTTTTTTGCATGATGCCTTATATCTGGTCCCTTGGGCACCTCGTGATCGCACTGGCCGGTGTGCTTCTTCCATGTGGGCTTATTTGTTTCTGAGCGAGATGGCCGCTTGTTCACCTTCAAGCCTTTAAGACCCCAGACATTATCTCTTTTGATAGCTGGGCACCATCAGCTTTCTTCACCACATTTGCTTGTGCACCCATTTGTCTTCAGCGATCCTACCATGGAGGTGTGCAGTCAATGATATGATTTTTTGTTCTTTGATGCCTGGTAACTGATCCCTTTGGGACCACTCGATCACACAGGCTGGTGTGTTCTTCCATGTGGACTTTGTTGCTTCTGAGCTAGATGGCCGCTTGTTTATCTTCAAGCCTTTAAGACCCCAGTCACTATCTCTTTTGATAGCCAGGCACCATCAGCTTTCTTCACCACATTTACTTGTTCACCCATTTTGGCTCCACCTGTTGTGTCGGGAGAGTGAGCATCATAGAGTTCCAATTTAATAAAAGAAGGTATTCATGCATAGAGGGAGTGTTTGAGTAGAAGCCCAAGGTCCTTCCGCCACCTTAATACTTGACCTATAAATATAGACACAAAGATCTATTTCCCCAACCTCCTATATATATTTGCATGTACATGTCTTTGTCTAGACCTCCATGAATGCCCTTTGACTCCTAGCTCTTTCCTCCATCTCCCTTGACCTTCCTCCTGCCCTACTACCATGCTTCATTGCCACCTGGGCTAGAGTATACCTCTTCTCTAAGCAACCTTACCCTTGATCATTTCCCACCAGGCCTGCCACTCCCCCTTCTCTACCCTTTGGGATCCCATGTTTTTCCCTTGTCCCTGGGTTTGTTAACACCACTTCCTTACCCCCCCTACCCCCCCCCAAGTCCCCCCGGAACTGTCGGTCCCGTTGTTTTTCATCCAGATAGTTCATCCAGCCTGTCCTATTCAGACAGACCTGTGGAGTCACTAACATGCACGAAAACTAGACAGAGGAACACAAAGCAACAGTATACAACCAGACAACAAAACAACCAAAACAAACCACTGAAAAAGAACAGAACAAGACAGTTCACAAGAGAAAAGCTTGTAGTTAGTTCAGGGATCTTTGCTGGCCCTTAGGAGCGTTTTCCAGTCCAGTCTGTTGGGGCACCACGCCCTGGCCCCAAAGTCCACTTTCAGCATTCCCTGGGGACCTTGCCACTCCATTCCCTTGCTGTTCCGCTGCACTCCCCCAGTGCATTGCCTCGGTGTGGTGGGATCAGGTCAGGTGCAATTCCCACACTGTGTCTCAGGTGCTGTCCCCTGTATCGCCCTTAGTCACTGAGGGGCATCATGTCTCATAGTAGGGCCAGCCATGTTGTTCTCTCTGTGGACTGGCTGCTCTACTCAGGAACATCATCATCACGGCCTGGTGGGCCAGGCTGTGCTCCACTCTCTCCTCCTGCCCCTTCATCTGCTCCCGTGTGCTCTGATCAAATATGTCCATCTCCCATAGCTGCAGGGTCAATGTCGTCCTTTGGAACAAGTTCTTTTCAGGGGATGGGCAGGAATCCACTTAATTTATGGTGCTGGGGCCTGCCTCCCAGACCTCTCCACCGGTTCCGTCCTCCACGCCGGGATATTGCATTCACACCTTGCGACACTGGGTTGAAGTCTGGTCCCACTTTCCCTGTGGAGATATAAACCATACCCTCCCCTTGGGTGGATTAATGCCCCATTTCTGTCATGCTGATTGTACTTACCTCAGAGGACTCATGTTGTACCTGTCCCTTTGGGACTGGCTTACCTCGCTTAGCATAATTCCTTCCAGCTCTTCCCATGAAATAACGTGTTTCATGTTCTCATCGGTGCTTTTTAGTGCTGCATAATACTCCATTGTGTGTATGTGCCAAAGTTTGCTAATCCACTCGTCTATCGATGGAAACTTAGGCTGTTTCCAAGTCTTTGCTATTGTGAATTGTGCCGCAATAAACATTGGAGCGCATATGACTGGTCGTGTTTTATTTGCTGCTTCAACAGGGTATATGCCCAGTAGAGGGATGGCTGGGTCGTAAGGTAGATCAATTTCCATTTTCTTTAGGTATCGCCAGATTGCTTTCCACAGTGTCTGTACAAATCTGCACGACCACCAGCAGTGGAGGAGGGTTCCTATTTCACCACAGCCCCTCCAACACTTGTTGCTCTCTGATTTACTGATCTGGGCTAGCCTCAGGGGTGTTAGGTGGTATCTCATGGTTGTTTTGATTTGCATTTCTCTTATGGCAAGGGACTTCGAGCACTTTCTCATATATTTATTGGCCATATTGATCTCCTCTCTAGTGAAAGTTCTTCTCATTTCTTTTGCCCACTTCCTTAGGGGGTTAACTGTTTTCCTCTTTTTGCAGGTCATGATGGTGTTGTAGATTTTAGTGATGAGCCCTTTGTCTGACGTGTCATTACTAAAAATCTTCTCCCAGTCTGTGGGTTGACTTGTCACCCTCTTGGCAAAGTCTTTCGAGGTGCACAGGTGTTTTATTCTTATTAGATCCCATTTGTCGATTTCCAGATCACCTGTGTGTGTCCCCTTCCCTGTTGCAGTGAGCCTATGTGCTCCCTGGGCCAGTGCTCTGAGATTAGTCCCGATTCCCTCCTTAATGGTCCTGATGGTTTGGGGTTTGACTTCTAGATCTGTGATCCACCTTGAGTGTATTCATGTGCATGGGGTGAGGTAGGCGTCTTGTTTCAACTTTCTACATGTGGATATCCATTGTTTCCAGCACCACTTATTAAAGAGGGCATCTGCTTCCCACTTGACGTTTTTGGGACCCTTGTCGAAGATCAGTTGTCTATATGCTGATGATTTTACTCCTGGGCTTTCTATTCTTTTCCACTGGTCTGAGTGTCTATCATTGTGCCAGTACCATGCTGTTTTGACCACTGTAGCTGTGTAGTAGGCATTAAAATCAGGCAGGGCGAGTCCTCCAATTGTGTCCTTCTTCTTGAGGAGTTCTCTGCTAATTCTGGGTTTCTTCCCTCTCCATATGAAGTTGGTGGTCAGTTTTTCCAATTCTTTGAAGAAGGTTGATGGTAATTGGATTGGTATAGCATTGAACTTGTAGAGTGCTTTAGGAAGAACTGTCATCTTTACTATGTTCAGCCTACCTAACCATGAGCAGGGGAGCTTCATCCATTTGTGAAGGTCACTTTTGGTTTCCTGTAATAGGGTTTTATAATTATGCTTATATAGGTCTTTAGTATTTTTTGTTAAGTATATTCCTAGGTATTTCAGTTTGTTCTTGGCTACTGTGAAGGGTACTTCCCTCTTAATCGCCTCTTCCATGGCCCTGTCCGATGTGTATAGAAACCCTACCGACTTCTGTTTATTGATCTTGTATCCTGCTACCCTTCCGTATTCCTCTATTGCTGTAAGTATTCCAACTGTGGAGTTTTGGGGGTCTTCAATGTATAGGATCATGTCATCTGCAAATAACGATAGTTTCACCTCCTCCTCTCCCAACTGGATCCCTTTGATGTCCTTCCGCTGTCTTATGTTATTAGCCAGGACCTCCAAAACGATATTGAATAGAAGAGGGGACAGGGGGCATCCTTGTCTTGTACCCTTTTTCAGTGGTATTGTTCTTGTCTTTTCTCCATTGACTATGATGTTGGCTGTTGGTCTTTCATAGATAGCTTGTATGAGCTTGAGGAACTTACCTTCCAATCCTATCTTCATGAGTGTTTTGATTAGGAATGGATGCTGGATGTTGTCAAATGCTTTTTCTGCATCTATGGATATTATCATATGGTTTTTATCCTTTTTCTTCTCGATGTGGTGTATGATATTGATGGATTTTCGGATGTTAAACCATCCCTGCATCGCTGGGATGAATCCTACTTGGTCGTGGTGAATGATATGTTTGATGTTCCTTTGTATTCTATTGGCCAATATTTTGTTAAGGATTTTTGCATCTATGTTCATTAGAGATATTGGTCTATAATTCTCTACACTTGTGGGGTCTTTTCCCTGTTTGGGTATCAAAGTAATGCTGGCTTCGTAAAATGAGTTTGGGAGCTTGCCGTTCTTTTCTATGTTCTGGAATACTTTGTGGAGGATCGGTGTCAGCTCTTCCCTGAATGTTTGGTAAAATTCTGCTGTGTAGCCATCTGGCCCTGGGGCCTTTTTCCTTGGTAGGTTTTTGATGACACTCTCTATTTCTTCCTTCGCTATGGGTTTGTTGAGGTTCTTGATCTCTGTCTCAGATAATCTAGGGATAGATTGTTTTTC
Organism: Tenrec ecaudatus; assembly: GCF_050624435.1. Classification (NCBI taxonomy): domain Eukaryota; kingdom Metazoa; phylum Chordata; class Mammalia; order Afrosoricida; family Tenrecidae; genus Tenrec; species Tenrec ecaudatus. Next base: position 131,737,183 of record NC_134540.1, read on the forward strand.
TAAATATTTATCCATGTCTTCCAGGTTTCTGAATTCATTAGAATACAAACCTTCATAGTACTTTGTGATTATCCTTTTTATCTCATTGGGGTCTGTTGTTATTGCCCCCGACTCATCCCTCATCCTGGCTATTGATGATTGTTCCTTTCTATCTTTGGTAAGCTTTGCCAGGGGAGTGTCAATTTTATTAATTCGTTCATAAAACCAGCTTCTAGTTGCGTTAATCCTTTGCATTGTTCTTTTGTCTTCCCACTGGTTTAACTCCGCCCTGATTTTTATTATTTCTTTTCTCTTGCTATTGGAGGGGTAGTTCTGTTGACTCTGTTCTAGTTGTTGGAGGTTTTGTGTTAACATATCTGTCATACGCCTTTCTTCTTTTTTCATGTATGCATTCAGTGATATCAAGCTACCTCTGATAACTGCCTTTGCAGTGTCCCATAAGTTTTGATATGTTGTATGCTCGTTCTCATTAGTTTCTAGAAATTTCCTGATATCCTCTCTGATCTGGACCTTAACCCATTCATGTCGCAGGAGATCGTTGTTTATTCTCCAATTGGTGGCCCTTGCTTTTCTGGGTGCCCTTCTATTAATCTCCAGCTTTATGGCATGGTGGTCTGAGAAAGACGTCTGGATAATATCTATGTGTTTGAATTTACTCAGGCTGGCCTTGTGCCCCAGCATGTGATCTATTCTTGAGAAAGATCCGTGTGGATTGGAGAAGAATGTGAAACCTTTTGCTTTTGGATGAAAGGCTCTATAGATGTCTATCAGGCCCTGTTGCCTAATTACATTGTTTAGCTCTCTGGCCTCTTTGCTGAGCTTCTTTCCCTGTGACCTGTCTTTCTCTGATAGTGGAGTGTTGAAGTCCCCCACTATTATTGTTGTTTCCGTGATTTCTTCTGTCATTTTTTTAATAGTTTGTTTGACGAAATTTGCCGCACCATTATTAGGTGCGTAAATATTCAGTATGCTTATTGCTTCCTGGTTTACTGAGCCTTTGAGCATTATGTAATGTCCCTCTTTGTCTCTTTTTATGTTTTGGATCTTGAGATCCATTTTGTCGGAGATTAAGATAGCCACTCCTGCCTTCTTGGAGTTACCATTTGCTTGGTAAAATTTCTGCCAGCCCTTTATTATCAGCATATGCTTGTCTGCTTGCTTAAGGTGTGTCTCTTGCAGGCAGCAGATTGATGGGTTATGTTTTCTAATCCAATCCTCCAGCCTCTTTCTTTTAACATATGAATTGAGCCCATTTGTATTCAAAGTGATTATTACAATCTCTGGCTTCATGGTTGCCATATTCTGTTTTGTGTTTTGGGTCTTTGCCTATCTTCCTTCATATCAGTGTACTGCGTTTGAGTGGAGGGTTTCTATCCTGTCCTCTTTTCCATCTGAGACCGTGTTGTCCTGGTACGTGTTGCTGGCATGTTGGCTTCTAGATGGAGATGGGCTATATGGTGGTCTCCTGGTGGTTCTAGTTGGAGCTTGATCTTCTGGCCATAGTGAGTCAGCCAGTATGTTCTGCCGGGTCGGGTGACTTGCAGTATATTTTTTGAGTTCTTCCTTGTCCTGGAAGACCCTTATCTTACCCTCTATCTTAATGGATAACTTGGCAGGGTATAGGATTCTGGGGGAGGCATTTTCATCTTTCAGTTTTTGGAAGATGCTGCTCCATTCTCTCCTCCTCTTCATGGTTTCAGCTGATAAGTCTGAGCATACCCTTACCTGCGCTCCTTTGTATGTGACTGTCTTCCTTTCTCTTGATGCTCGTAGAATTTTCTCTTTTTCCTCTAAGTTGGATAATTTTACAATTATATGCCTTGGCGTGTTCTTGGTGTTTAGCTTAGCCGGCGTCCTCTCTGCTTCCTGTATGAGAGTCGGATTCTCCTTTGTTAGGTTGGGGAAATTTTCTTCCAGGAATTCCTTTGCTATCTTGGCGGTCGATTTGTGTGTTATGTTGTGTTCCGGTAGACCGATTATTCGAATATTATTCCTCTTCATAGCATCTGTCATTGATCTCAGGCTGTCTTCTGTTTCTTTAATTTTCCTATCTGATTGTTTTTCTCGCTTGCTTCGTTTGGTTTGAGCGTCCTCGAGCTCACTGATACGGTTCTCAGCCTCCTCAAGCCTAGATATAGCTTCTGTGACCTTTTGTGTGGCCTCTGCTACCTCCTCTGTTAGTTTCTGCAGTTCCTTTTGGTGGATAGTATTCATCCCCTCTATTGTGGACTTCATCCCCTCTATTGTGCATTTCATCCCTTCTATCGTTGCATCCTTATTTTGGTTTGCTTCTCTTAGCTCCTGTATTACTGCAAGCAAAGTTCTGAAGATTTCCTTTTGTGGCTGATCTATATCTGTTTCTTCTATGAGTGACGTTAGGTCTGTTAAAGTGCCTCGTTTTTCTGATTTTTTTGTTGGGAGTGATGTGGTCTGTTGATTTTTCCTTGATCCTTTAATAGGCCCCATGCTTCTGGGAGACAGGAGTAACCTTATTGTGTGGAGGCTCAGGCCACTGTGCCGTCTCCTGGGGTGGCTGGGGCGGGCTGCGGCAGACTTAGGGCTGGCACTGGGGACCCAACAGGGCCCCAGGTGGTGAGAGCTGGCTGGAGCTCACTGACGGCTCCTCAGGGACTGCAAAGCCGAGACCCAGGCTCCACTGCAGGTGCAGTGTTTGATCTGCCCGGGCTGTGAGCGGGCGCGGGGAGGCCCCTTGGATAGCTGCGCAGGCAGCTGCGGGACACTGCAGGGAACAATGGTGTTCGCTCTCCGCCCTTTTGGCGCGAAACCGCAGGGGGTAATGGCGCCGGCAAAGGAGGCTTGGCGCGAAACCGCAGGGGGCAATGGCGCCCTTCCTCTGCTCAGGCTCAGAGTCGCGGCCGCCGGGGTCCCCGCAGCACCCTGGGGAGGGCACCTACTCTTGTGCCTTGCGCAGGGGGGGGCCCTTGGTGGGCAGACTCAGCAGCGCGGGGCGCGGCGCTCCGCGGAAGCTCAGGGTCTGGGACAGGCGCCGGTTGGGCTATGGCTCCTGTTGGCGGGAAGTGCTCAGCGCAGGGTCCCCGCCAGGAGTGGAGCTGGCGCTAGGCTGCCAGGGGCTGGCGGGGGCGGGCGGGGGTGGGAGGCCGGCGCACGGAGGGCAGGTGGAGAGGTCCGCGGCAGCGGTGCGGGTGGCTGGTCCTCCGTGGGGGTCGCCAGACAATCCGCGGGTCCGCTCCCCTGAGCTTGGATGAATGGAGGGAGGGACATGGGCCCTAGGGCAGATCGCTGCCCTGTGGGGAGAGGGGAACTGCGGGAGAGGAAAGCTTCTCTCCCAGTGGAGATCTGCGAGTGGGGAGTGGGGAGTGGGCCGCTGGAGTAGGCAGGGCAGGCAAGCGGCTCTGGGCTGGCGTCCGGTTTGGGGATGGAGCCTAAGCCGGTCGCCAGTGAGCTCACGGCAGCTTAGTGGCCAGAGACGTCCCACGAGTCCGGTCCTCTTTCACCTAGACCCCTGCTAGGACTGGGGTGCTGTCCCAGGGGGATATTTCACTCACCAGACTCTTACTATTCAGCTACCTGGTCGCCAATCCCGCTTTGTTTGGAGGAGCTCTCAGAGTATGCGGGTGTCCCTGTCGGCCATCTTCCCCCTCCGAGAAGTCTTTATATATTTTTTTCATCTAAAATCTGCTCATCGTATATAAATCAGGCTACATAGCAATTTATTTCACATTTTAAAATTCAGCCTTTACTCTTTAGTCCCAATAACCAGCCAAAGTTGTTAAGAGGTCTACACAAGATGATGGGCATTTACTCAGAAATCCTAAGAGTCTGTGATTTTGACGTTTCAGTTAGCTTGTTTTCGATTTTTGAAGTCCTATTAAAAGCTCAAGGTGGTGTCTCTGTCTTCCACGGTCACTTGGAGCACCGCCGGCTCAACTGCGCCGCCGGCCCAAGCGACAGAGTGCGCTGCACCTCCTATGGAACCTGCTGCAGAGCCTTCCTTTGTGCTAGGTACGAGGCAGTTAAGCAGTTTTGGACCACTCAATATATGGCCTGGGGTTTCCCTAAAATAAGGCATGTGTTCTCTCTGAGACCTGAAATAAACCATAAGGTATTGTGGATCTTTGTTGTTGTTGTTGTGTTTGGACCAGATACACTACCTTTCACCTTTTAAGATCTATTTCAATTGACCCTGAACAAACAAACACCACAAACGCCCTGCCAACAAGTAGATTCTGATTCAAAGTGACGCTCGATGGGATTGCGAGACTGTACGTCTATGCAGGAGAAGATCGCCTCATCTTCCGTTTGAGCCATCTTTGCTTCACCCTCCTCCAGGACGACAGGAATGACAAACCTTACCGCTATCAGCCTGACACCCAGCGTCACCACCAGCGCTCCTGCGAACAGGCCCAACCTCGCTCCGGTAGAGGGCTCCTGGGTTATTTTCTACCCAGTGCCCCAAATGTCTTACCAATAACCCTAGAATAGTTACTGCTTCTGGCTCATTATGTCTAAACAGCATGATATCAACAATGTAATTTAATCAGTGTGGTATCATATGGAAAAGAAAGGCCATTGGTGCCCATAGAGAATAAATTATGGTTTAGGGCTGGGGAATTGATATCCTCTTGAGGTAAAACAGTGAATGAGTTCTGATCACATTGCTGGTTGAAAGCGAGCTACTTACAGGGTAAACCAAACTCCCTGCCATTTGTGTCAATGCTGACTCATAGCGACTCTCTGTGGGTTTCAGAAACTATAACTGCTTACAGAGCAGAAAGTCCAGCTTTTCTCCCAAAGAGTGCGAGGTGGTTTCAAACTGCTGACCATGTGGATTACAGCCAAGCACGTAACCACTGTACCAGGAGGGCGCCTTGGACTCCATACTTATACAGTTTCTACTAAAAGGACTCTAGAAACAAAGCATTTCCCAGATAAATAAATGCTCACCATCTCAAAAGCAAAATCCACTGCTATCCAAAAGTCACACCTTCTTCCAACTAGTGGAAACCTTTGAGGAGACAGTGGAACTATGCAGTTGGGTTTCGGAGGCTCCACGTTTATAAAGGCGAGAGTCACATGCGTTTCTTGGGAAGCAACTGGTAGCTTCTCACTGTGGTGCTTGTGATCATCACTCACTGCCAGCAGCACTCCTGTCCGTAGGAGTTAGTTCATGGAAGCCATTCGAGCAATAGCTGCAACTGGAGTCACCACATGGTTACATTGACCATAATCCAATGTCACTCTCCAAGTTCAATCAATGGACTCATTCAATCACAGGACCAATAGCTGACTTCAATGAGGTTGAAGTAGCAATCACTGCCCTGGTATTCTTCAAGTATTGGCTGATTGTCCTACTATCTGTGAATCTTCTAGGTAGCTGGTATCCTTTGGGCTTCTATGTTCCTGGGTAAAGGCAGGGCTAGTGGGGCTTCTTCGTCTTACTCACCCTTTCACACGCCAGGAAGCCAATACAGGTACACTGCAGAGAATGGCTGTCTTCATTATGCATTCGGTGATTTTGTTGTTCCCTTGTGTACTATGAAACTATTCAGATGCACTGCAACGATATGTGGCAAAAGAGACGGGCTTAGCAGGGTTTCCTTGTCTATATCTTACCTGAGCCGATCACCAGGGCATTTCTCCTGCGGAAAGGCTCTGCGTTTGAATCACCAACCTTTCAGCTAGCAACTGGTCTCTGAATCCTTCCTGACCAGGGCCCCTCAATAGACTTGCTGTCTGATAAATTGGGATAATTGATAAAATGTATAACACTTTCAACACTAAGCAACAAAACACAGCTAACAAATTATAGCACACAGGCTGACTTGATATACCAGTCAAATTTGATATGGGAATGATGTTAGTTTTAAATATTGCTTTCTGTCACACATACATTAATATTAGATGTAAGCAAATTAAATCCCTGAATTCAAGTTCTTATGCTTTACTGGTCATGACGATCATGGTTCAAATTACAGTATGAAGGTCACACAAATCTACTGCTGTCTTATGAATTTCCAATCACAGCAACCCGATAGGATGGAGCAAAATTGTCCCCTTAAGGTTTCTAAGGTTGTATATTTTATGGGATTGCGTGCTTATATCTTTCTCTCATGGAGCAGCTGCTGGGTTTGAATTGCTAAATGTTAGGTTAGCAGCTGTATGCTTCACCACCGTGGTACCACATCCCCTATAATACACAGTGGGCCCCTATATTTGCATTTTTATTACTAACGCATTAAAATAGATTTTAAAAATTTAAGTCACTGCATTGGCTCACACTTGTATGCAATACTAACAAAAATATTCCAGAGCATATTTAAATGTTAAACATTAGGTAAAACTTTTCCCTTAGTATGTGGTATCACTTCTAACAAACATTTTGAAACAATGACTTTGGTTTATTTTCTTAATTTTTTACAATGTTTTTGTTTTAAACACAAAACAGACAACATTTAATTCAGCATTGTAATAATTTAGCAAGAATCAAGTATTATATACTTCTACTAGATTTAATTCAAGTATAAAAAGCCATAGCTACAAACAAATTCTTAAAGATTCTCCACTTGTCTTAAGTGAATAACAATATCAGCTATCTCTCAAACTAAGTTCAAATGCAAAAGTAAAGTGAGATGCATTATCTACATTTTTTCACTGCTAAATTAAATTGCATTTTTATATTAATAAATCTTTTTTTGGGGGTATTAAAGGTCTTATAACAAACCATACATCAATTGTAAGAACATATCTCAACATTTGGGTTCATATTTCTTTTGATGGCATTTGTATTATTTCCAGTGTTTTGTCTTATAAATATTGATACATTAAGTATTTTATCTACCTAGGGCTTTTTTTCTGAGACGCGGGTTTCCAAGAGAACTTACTCAAGTGAGAATAGTTTTCAGCCATAGCAAATGTTGCTGTTTCTCTAGGAATTGATTGTACTTAATCTATATCCCAATCTGTCCAAACCTTTCACAACGTTCCTAGTAGCTGGTGGTGGAGTTTTTAGGTGTCGTCTGATCACTTCTGACCAACAGTGCTATGTCTGCCAATTACTGCTCAGTAGCTCTTACTTCTTGAAATAAAGTCAGATCTTTATGCTCTACGTATGTAACCCGTTACAATACAGTTAATCATTTTTTGATAATTGCGTGCTGTTAGCTAATTCACGAAGCCACGTGACATATTCACATTCGTTTGCTTTGTCACTAGAATTGTATGACTTCTTAATATTAGTAAAACACTATCACCGATTGCTGAGATATTTATTTGATGCTAACACTCAAGCACCTTCCTTACAATAAGTGTGATTGCATCACTTGTTAGAAATATACACGCCTGTGTCAAACCCAGATGCTACTGGTTTTTAGCAACATCGTTTTGTAGCTACATAATGAAGTATAGAAATGAGTAAATAATAAGTCAGGCTGGAAGGCTAAAAGAAATTATTTTGTCGAATATATATTTCATATTATTTTACCTTATGGAAAAAAATTTCTGTGACACCACTGCACAAAGTAGTGAAGAAGACACCTGTATGTACATTGATGAATTATACCATTTGCTTTAAAGTGTGTTTGTATGTATTTGAATTATTAGCAATAATGTAATTGTACTTATCCTAGAATTTACTTCCGTTCCACAGAATATAAGTGGAATGGCAGCCAAGCCAACAATCAACAAAGTACCAATATTTCCAGGAATTTTAATTGGCATGAAAAGAAAATATAGAATTTTAAAATGAATAAATATTACACTAACATTTTATATTCACACTAGTATTTTAGAGCCAATTTGACATTTCTCAAAAATGATCACAGGACTATGTTAAAAATTACCTTGTTCAAGTGCATTTGGAATTAGTGGAAGAATGTGTTAGTCTGGGTAGGGTAGAGAAATAAATTCCAAGACACTTACGTGTATAAGAAAGATCTCTATATACAAGAGTAATTGAATATTCAGAAAACAGTCCAGTCCAGATCAAGTTCATAAGTCTGATATTAGCCCATATGTCTGATACCAGTCTATAAATTCCTCTTCAGACTCACGAAATGCACGCAATGATGTCGAATGCAGGAAGATCACTGGCCAGTGGGAGGATGGTTTTGTGGATCAAGTGGCGGTAGAAGCATCTCAGCACTGGTGTGGGTCTCCTTATGGCTCCTCTAGCTCCAGGACTCTAGCACAGATCCATATGTTTTGTCATCAGGAATAGCAAGCAAAATGAGTGTGTCCCGTGTCCAGTGAGCTATTTATCTCCTTAGTGCCTCCAAATGAGGTCAGCAAGCAGTGTCCTGATTGACATATTAAATCCAACCCCTTCACTCTTAATAGTCTCAAGTTCCCACCAGATTATGTAACTACCAAAAATTATTTGGAAGATTGGCTTTTAAATAGTTAATAAGCTTTTAAGTGAAACATTCGAACAATAAAATTGGAGGTCACTCTCCTTGATAATAAAATGCTTTGTTTCTGAGAGGCACGCTTAATGGTCAACCCCTGAAAGCAAACTATGACATTTTAACTCCATCAACTCACCATGCTTAATGACTGAGTAAAATACACTATGTGTGACAAGCTAATTATAAATAAGCTCTCAAATGAGATGATGACTATAAAGAGATTTTGAATTATATCAAACTAAAAATAACAAAAGGATCCGTAACTTTCTATATATGTTTCTGTTTTACATATGAAAAACTCAGCCAGAAATCTAGAGTGAAATAAATGAGAGTGGAGAAAACTGTTATGTCCCAGTTTCCTGAGGTGTGATCTGAATCATAACCAAGGATGAATGTGAAGTTTTGTTTTTTAACTTATAAATCATTTCATTGGGGGAACTTACAACTATTATAACAATTCATACATCAATTGTATCAAGCACATTTGTACATATGTTGCCATTATCATTTTCAAAACAATTTCTTTCTACTTGAGCCCTTGGTATTAGCTCCTCTTTTTCTCTTCCCCGCTCCCACCCTCGTGACCCATTGATACATTTTAAATTATTCATATTTTCATATCTTACACAATCTGCTGTCTCCTTTCAGTCACATTTCTGTTGTTTGTCCTCCTGGGGATAGGATGGGGAGCTTATACATCAATCATTATGATTGGTTCCCCAACTCTCCCCCCACCTTTCCCCTTCCCCCATGATAGTGCTAGTCCCATTATTGTTCCTGAGGGGTTTATCTGCCCTGGACTATATGTGTTGAAAACTCTTATCTGTACCAGTGTACATACTGTAGTCTAGCCAGATCTTCCAGGTAGAACAGGGGTCATGATATTGGGAGCAAGGAAGCATTAAAGAACTAGAGGAATGTTGCGTCCCATCAGTGCTATAATGCACACTGCCTAGCTCTTACGTTCCTTGTACTCTTCTATGAGGGCATGTCCAAGTGACTACAGAAGGGTTTGGGTTCTCCATTCCAACCCCCTCATTTGCATCGAAATGGTTGTTGTTTTGGGTCTTCTGAGGGCTGATATCTGATCCTGATGACACACAGGCTGGTGTGCTTCTTCCATGTGGCGTTTGTTGCTTCCATACTAGATCGATGCTTATTTAACTTCAAGCCTTTAGGACCCCAGATGTCATATCTTGTAATTACTGGGCACCATCAATCTTCTGCACCACGTTTGCTTATGCACCCATTTTGGCTTCAATGCGCATCTGCTACCTTGATACTTAACATATACATAGACCTATATGCCTATCTCTCTATATTAATATATTTACATATATACATGCCTATATTTGTACTTCTAGCAATACCCTTTGTCTACTAGTTCTGTCCTCTATTTCCTTGTACTTCCCTCTGGTTCCACTATAATATTTAAACTTCATTTGTCTATCCATAATTCCTCTCAGCTACATTTCACTTGAACCCCACCAGGTGTTCTACACTCTCCTCCCCATCAATTTAAGATCTCTTGTTGTTCCCTTCTCCCTGGGTTTTATTGACTCTCCAATCATTTTTCCCCACACCCCCCTCTCCACTGTCCCCCCAGAGCCATCCTGTTGTTTTTCACTCAGGATTGTTTATCTTGTCTATATTATATAGACAGACATGAAGGTTAAAAAAAAAGAAAAGGAATAATAATAAGAAGAAAAATGGACAACAAAGGGGGGGGTTATAAATAGTTCCAGGTTGTCTGCTGATCTTGATGAATATCTTCTGATGGAGTCTGATGGGGTAACAAGCCCTTCCCTCTGAGTCTGAAGTCCATTTACAGGATTCCTCAGGGATGTTGTTGTTTTTCTCCTCTTACTACTCTGTTGTGCTCCCTTTGTGCTTCACCCAGCATGTGGTTTGGTGTGTGTGTGGCGGGGGGTAGGGTGTGGGGGGGGTGGATCAGACCGTGCACAATTCTGCCAAAGTAGTCTGGGAGCCAAATCTAATCAAAGTAATAGTTTTCAAGGGGGGCTGCTAAAAGATCAAATGAGAAGTTCATGATTTTTGTTTTTGAGGGATTCTGACGTGATCATCTCGATAAGTTTCCTCCAAGGACATAGAGAAATCAAAGGAGTGACCTTGAAAAGGTTTTAAGAAAGTGGGAGACTTCATGGGTGAAGAAAAGAACAGGAAACGTTCACCAAGGCATTTCTTTCCATCCCCGAAATGTACTGATCCTTCTTCAAGTGTAGGAAGACCTGCCTTGAAAGACTTTTATCGACAAACCCTGCCTCACCCACTCTACAGCCCTGATTTTAACCCACCAGATTTCTTTTTATTCCCAAACTCAGGATGTTTTCAAAATAATCATTATTTGAGTCTCTCTGGAAAGCCCAAACTGTCATTTTGATGTAATGCAAACAGAAGTGTGCATAATTCTTTATAAAGGGACTAGAGATATGGACTCATGGGCTTCAGGATTTTGTAGACCTAGGTGAAGGATGTGTTTAGAAACAATAGCTTCACATTTTGATACTTGGCTTTAATAAATGAAATAATTATTTATTTTTGCTAAGAAATAAGGAAGAGAATTACCTAGCCAACCAACAGGAAGAGATTCATATTTGTGCCCATTCCAAAAGAAATGATAACTCAACTGAATATGGAAATTATTGACCTAGTTCATTATTATCACATGACAAAGATAAATCCAAAACAGGTGCAGCAGTACATAGACAGGGAGCTGCCTGGAATTCAAGTTGAATTCAGAAGAGAAATGGCATGTATTCATGTTTACCACAGCACTGTTCACAATAGCACCACCAGCCGCTCCGTGAGCGAGAGACAAGTCATTCTTCTATGAAGCACGACAGTACAGGAAGTTCACAGGGACACTTCTACTCTGCCCCAAGGGTTGCTATGAGCTAGCAATGGAGGGGTGACAGAGAGAGTTGATCCACCATATCAAAGAAATGGAAGCCACCAAAATGTTAGTCTGTGAAAGAATTGATAAATATATTCTGGCACACAGATACCATGGCATACAATGCATTTCTAAAAAAAAACAATGATGAAACTGTCAAATACCTCATATCATAAGATGGACAAATCTGGGAGACACTATGCTGAGCAAAAGTAGTACATACCATAAAGACAGACAATGTATGAGACCGCCATTATAAAAGGGAAAAAAATCAAGAGAATAGTCTTCACACAAAAGAAGGGAACTGTATTGGAGTTAGAAGAGATCAAAGAGAATGAGGAGAGAAAATAAATTAACTAATTAATTGAAAAAAAATAAGCAAATATACCAGCACTGGTTAACAAAACAAGTACATGGCACAAGAGATAACTGTGCCCATGTCATATGACACTTGCCTGAAGGCACAGAGCACAATAACCAGATTAACTTGTGTTTTAATTACTATTCAAAAGCATTTGACTGTGAGGATCATAAAAACAACTGTGGAAACCATTTTGAAGAATGGGAATTCTAGAACACTTCACTGTGTTCATTTTGAGCCTGTGCATGGATCCAGCAGTAGTGATTAGGGAAAAAATAGAAATACTGTTTGATTTTGAAACAGGAAAACTGTGATTCATGGTAGTATCATTTCACTATACTTTTTTGATCTGGATGTTGAGCAAATAATCTAAGAAGCAGAAATATATGAAGAAGAATGATGCATTAGAATTGGAGGAAGATTTTCATTACTTCTAATTTGCAGACCAAAATAACCCTGCTTGCTCAAAATGAGGAACACTCGAAGCACTTGCTGATGAAAATCAGATGCAGCCTTCAGTAGGGATTGTATATGTGTTGCCCAAAAGAGCAGTTCAGTATGGATTATAACTAATATAAAATAAAAACTGGGCCACTGGGGATAAAAACTAGAGTTAAAAAAAGAAAGAAAAAAAAAGAGAGAGATGATTGAAGTTTCCAAGAGATATTTTGTTTGGATGCACAATCATTGCTCATAGAAACCACAGTCATGCAAATCTTCTGCATAAGAATTCTTTAAAGTGTTAAATTCTTTAAAGTGTTGTTTTGGGGTGCCTGACCTTAGATGTATCCAAAACATTGTACCTAATGCACATGTAAACCTGGAAATTGAGTAAGACCACAAAATAGTTAAAGTCTTTGAATTATGGTGCTGGCCAGAATATTCAAAGTACTCTGAACTGTCAGAAAAACAACAAGTCTGTCTTGGAAGAGGTACAGCCAGAATACTTCTTAAAAATGAAGACAACAAAGCTTCATCATATGTACTTTGTTCCTGGAAATGGACATAAAGTAAAGATTCAAAAAAAATAGAAGAAGAAGAAGGTCCTAAGCTGACTGATTGACACAGTGGCTTCGACAACAGGCTCCAGGCTCCAACATAACAATAAATATGAGAATTCTACTTAACCAGGCAGTGTTTCATTCTATTGTACATTAGGTCCCAATAAGTTGGAACCAACTCAAAAGCACGTACCATAACCATACAATTATGTAGCAGTACATTTAGACATATCCTATTAATAATTGTAGCAATTAACTATCAATTTTTAAATTGATATAAAAATCATGCCTTAAAATGTATGAAGAGATAGGATTACAAAGGAAGAATTATACTATAATATAGTTATATGTGTGTCAAATGCATTTATGCTTTAGTATATATTCTTCTTTATTAATAAATTAAATAACAAGATCATGTAGCTACTCTAATTGTTAAAGTTTCAAAAGACTAATTACTATAAATATTTTTTTAACAATTTATTGGGGCTCATACAATTCTTTTCACAGTTCATACATATACATACATCAATTGTATAAAGCACATCTGTACAGTCTTTGCCCTAATCATTTTTTTCTCTTTTCTTCTTTTACATTTTATTAGGGACTCATACAACTCTTACCACAATCCATACATATACATACATCAATTGTATAAAGCACATCCATACATTCCCTGCCCCAATCATTCTCAAGGCATTTGCTCTCCACTTAAGCCCCTTGCATCAGGTCCTCCTTTTTTTCCCCCTCCCTCCCCCTTCCCCCCTCCCTCATATGCCCTTGGTAATTTATACATCGTTATTTTGTCATATCTGGCCCTATCCGGAGTCTCCCTTCCCCCCTTCTCTGCTGTCCCTCTCCCAGGGAAGAGGTCACATGTGGATCCTTGTAATCAGTTCCCCCTTTCCAACCCACTCACCCTCCACTCTCCCAGCATCGTCCCTCACACCCTTGGTCCTGAAGGTATCATCCACCCTGGATTCCCTGTACCTCCAACCCTCATATGCACCAGTGTACAGCCTCTGTCCTATCCAGCCCTGCAAGGTAGAATTCGGATCATGATAGTTGGGGGGAGGAAGTATCCAGGATCTGGGGGAAAGCTGTGTTCTTCATCGATACTACCTCACACCCTAATTAACCCATCTCCTCTCCTAAACCCCTCTATGAGGGGATCTCCATTGGTCGACATTTGGGCCTTGGGTCTCCACTTTGCACTTCCCCCTTCATTTAATATGATATATATATATACATATATACACATACATATAT